>NW_022437037.1:0-24984 GCF_009761245.1 Sapajus apella
TAGAAGAAATGGGTACTTTTTTTTTTTTGTTTTTGAGACGGAGTCTCACTCTGTCACCCAGGCTGGAGTGCACTGGTGCAATCTTGGCTCACTGCAGCTTCCGCCTCCTGGGTTCAAGCAGTCCTCCGCCTCAGCCTCCGGAGAAGCTGGGGTTACAGGTACCCACCACCATGCCTGGCTAATTTTTTTGTATTTTTAGTAGAGATGGGGTTTTACCATGTTGGCCAGGCTGGTCTTAAACTCCTGGCCTGAGTTGATTGCCTCGCCCTCCCAAAATGCTGGGATTACAGGTGTGAGCCACCATGCTGGGCTGCATATAGGTTTTTAACCTATTTAGCCCATTTCAGTACTGCTTTCATTAACTAGGATACTTCTCGTAATTAAAACCATTAAGAGCATGATTCTGTTCTTAGCCTGTGGACTTAGAGCCCCCTAGAGGGTGCTTGAGTTCTCACATGAAAGTCTGCAAAGTCATACATGTATTTTCTGTAGACTGAATTAATAAGAATAAACGTATTTATGCCACCATTTAAAAAAATGTACACACATGCTTTTGTGACTAATTCAATAGGAAATCATCTTGGTGAACTAGACATAATAATATCTTTTCAGAGGAAAGCAATATGGAAAGCAATCTCCAACAGTGTAGGAGATTTAGAATAGCAGCTTTGCATGGTTTGCTGGGGAATCAATAAGGTACAAGAAAGTGTTTTTTTTAAAGTAATTAAATTCAGGTTTCACAGTACTACCTGAAATTTTCCTAGTCATCAGTTCATTCAAATAAGAAAAGAAAGTTAAAAATTGCAGAAATTAAAAAAAATTTTTTTTTTTTTTTTTTGAGATGGAGTCTCATTCTTGGTGCCCAGTCTGGAGTGCGATGGTGTGACCTCGGCTCACTGCAGCCTCCACCTCCCGGGTTCAAGTGATTCTCCTGCTTCAGCCTCCCAAGTAACTAGGATTACAGGCACCTTCTACCATGCCCAGCTAATTTTTTGTATTTTTAGTAGAGATGGAGTTTCACTATGTTGGCCAAGCTGATCTTGAACTCCTGATCTCAGGTGATCCACCCACCTCAGCCTCCCAAAGTTTGGGATTACAGGCATGAGCTACCACGCCCAGCTTCAAAATTTTAAATGGCTAAATCTGTTTCTTTTCTTCTTCTTTTTTTTGAGACAGAGTCTCACTCTGTTGTCCAGGCTGGAGTGCAGTGGCGCAATTTCAGCTCACTGCAACCTCTGCCTCCTGGGTTCAAGTTTCTCCTGTTTCAGCTTTGGACTAGCTAGGACTACAGGTGCCTGCTCCCATACTCAGAGAATATTTTTTTTTTTTTTTTTTTTTAGATCTAGTCTTGCTCTGTAGTCGAGGCTGGAGTGCAGTGGCGCGATCTCGGCTCACTGCAGCCTCCACCTCCCGGGTCCCGGTTCAAGCAATTCTCCTACCTCAGCCTCCCAAGTAGCTGGGATTACAGGCACGAGCCACCATGCCCAGCTAATTTTTGTATTTTTTAGTAGAGACAGGATTTCACCATGTTGGCCAGTCTGGTCTTGAACTCCTGACCTCGTGATCCGCCTGCCTCGGCCTCCCAAAGTGCCGGGATTACAGGCGTGAGCCACCGTGCCCAGCTGAATTTTTGTATTTTTAGTAGAGACAGGGTCTCACCATGTTGGCCAGGCTGGTCTCGAACTCCTTACCTCAAATGAGCCACCTGCCTTGACCTCCCAAAATGCTGGGATTACAGGCATGAGCCACCATACCTGACCAAGAAATTTTTTGCTAACTTGATGACTGTCTCCTACCTGGACACACAGTATTATGTTCTGTTATCTGTGCCACAGGTATTTCTATTGTTGATTTCACATTTGTGATCTGGCACAAATTCTAGGTTCAAGGGCATAGCTTAAATAATAATGCTTTAAAATATGTGTGATATTTGTATCAGTTTGTTTAGCTACTAGATAAACAAGAGTAGTGAGATTTCATTTATCCCTTTGGCAAATATTTATTCAACTCTTGCTGTGAACCAGGCCTTCTCTTAGTCCCTGAAATTACAGCTGTGAGTGAATAAAACAAATAAGGCTTGGCCCTGTTGGCACTTACCTTCTGGTGGGGAAGCCTCATAATAAGCATGATTAACATGCAGGTAGATATCTGTAATATAATGCTAGATAGGGGCATTGCTTTTTTAAAAGGCCAGAAGAGGCATTAGGAAGCTATATTTTCTATTTTAGAAGGAATTGTCTGAGAAGACCTTTCTAAATAGACATTTGAGTCGAGAAATCTGAATGGAATGAAGGCATTAGCCTTGCAGCTATCTGGAAGAATAACCTTCTGGACAGGGAGGTCAGCAAATGTGGACACTTTGAGAGAGGGACATGCTTGGCCTGTTCAAGGGACAGCAAGAAGGCAGATGTGTCTGGAGCTGTGTGAACTAGGGTAGGATTGTAGGAGAGGAAATTGGAGAAGTAGCCAGGGGTAGATCATGTAGTACCTTCAGATTTCATTCTATCATGAAGTAAAGCCTTTGGATGGTTTCTAGTAGGGGAATAAAGTGATCTGACTTAAGTTTAATTCACGCTATGTAGAGAACAGACTCTAGAAGTACCAGAGAGGAAGCAGGGAGATCACTTAGGATGTGGTGGTTATAGACCTAGTGAGAATTGATATGATTAGCAATGGAGGTGGGAATAAGTAGTCAGATTTTAGAAATATTTTGAAGATAGAATCGACAGGATATTTTGATTGTGATTTGAAAGAGCACAGTGAAGGATAACTCTGGGGTTAACAGGCATTGGATTTGAGGATATACATGGGATATACAACAACTACCTCTGAGCTGTGGCCTTAGCAGTAAACTTTGTTTTCTTTTTGCTTACCTGTATTTGCCAGTTTTTCTATACCAAACCTATAATACTTTTGTAATAAAAACATACAGATTATTTGAAAATTAGAGTTAAAAGTGGTATCAAACATAACCTAATTATTATTATTATTATTTTTGAGATGGAGTCTCCAGTTTTGTTCTCTTACCAGGCTGGAGTGCAGTGATGCGATCTCAGCTCAGTGCAACCTCTGCCTCCTGGGTTCAAGCGATTCCCGTCTCAGCCTCCTGAGTAGCTGGAACTATAGGCTCGCACCACCATGCCCCGCTAATTTATTTATTTTAGTAGAGACGAGGTTTCACCATGTTGGCCAGGATGGTCTTTATGTCTTGACCTTGTGATCTGCCCGCCTTGGGCCTCCCAAAGTGTTGGAATTACAGGCATGAGCCACTACGCCTGGCCAAATATAACCTAATTCTTAATCTGTTCTCCTATCCATTTTGATTTTAGAAAATAACTTAAGTGACATAAATTTTAAATATTTGTCTTTTTACTTTTAGTGATCAGCTTTTGAGCCTTTCCCACATTGAAGATGGTGAAGCTAGATATTCATACTCTGGCTCATCACCTCAAGCAGGAGCGCTTATATGTAAACTCAGAGAAACAGCTCATTCAGAGGCTCAATGCAGATGTACTTAAGACAGCTGAAAAGTTGTATCGTACAGCTTGGATTGCGAAGCAACAGAGAATCAATTTGGATCGGCTTATCATAACCAGGTAAAGAAATGATTTCCAGGTGTTAAATTCTGTGAACCACTACTATTCTGTAAATAAATTAATAGGTGTAAATAAATGAATCTGTTTCCAACAAAGTACATGGTTTAAGATAATTTAAATCAATGTTAAGGTGAGTTTTTGTATTATAAATACAGTTTATTTTGATTATTAACTTAGGCACTGCTATAGAAAATTATAACTTAGGCCTTGACATTTTATATCACACCAATTGGTTTTGTCTTTGTCTATATAAAATGTTATTGTTGTAGCGAATAAATTATCTGTTCTGCTTTTCTCCTAATGTTATTTAATTTATAGGTTTTCTTGTTTTGATATTATATAGCTATTTTTCAGGTTTAGAAACCACATATTTTATTGTGCTAATACCTAAGAAGAACAATTTTTTTTTTTTTTTGAGACTGAGTCTCTCTCTGTTGCCCAGGCTGGAATGTGATGGTGTGATCTCGGCTCACTGCAACCTCTACCCCCTGGGTTCAGGCAATTCTCCTGTCTCAGCTTCCGGAGTAGCTGGGATTACAGGTGCATGCTGCCATGCTCAGCTAATTTTTTATATTTTTAGTAGAAACGGGGTTTCATCGTGCTCCCCAGGCTGGTTTCGAACTCCTGAGCTCAGGCAATCCACCCTCCTTGGCTTCCCAAAGTGCTAGCTTTACAGGCATGAGCCACCGCGCCCAGCCAGAAGAACAGTAAGAATAACTGTAAGAATATTAGTGCTGTTGAGATTATAAGCCAGACTCAGAAGAATACATTATGTATAATTCTATTTGTATGAAGTTCAAAAAGAGGCAGGACTGATCTTTGATAACAGAAATCAGAATAATGTTTCCTTGTTGGGCTTGAGAGGGTGGTATTGATTGGGAAAGGGCATGTGGAAGCATTCTGGGGTATTTAAAATGTTCGATATCTTAATCTGAGATTACTGGGTGCATGTATGTACAAAAATTGTTTAAGGTGAATGCTTGATATTTATGCACTTTACTGTATTTTACCTCAATAAAAATAAGTTAAAAAAAAAAAAAGAACAGTGCTGCTGTGGGCATTGTGTTTTTTCCCCCCATCTTTTAGGCTTATTTCATTTGGATTTGTTTCCACAAGCAAAAAGCCTGGTTAAACGATGTGATTCTGCAGGTCGTTACATACTGGCATGTTGCTATTGAGAAAGGTTGAGCAATATGCCCATATGGACTTTATTTTTACTTTTATTATTATTTTAAATATTTATTTATTTATGAATGAATGAATGAATGATGGAGTCTCGCTCTGTTGCACAGGGTGGAGTGCAGTGGGACGACCTTGGCTCAGTGCAACCTCTGCCTCTTGGGTTCAAACAATTATCTTGCCTTATCCTCCTGAGTAGCTGGGACTATAGGCACCTACCACCATACCTGGCTAATATTTTTATTTTTAGTGGAGATTGGGGTTTCACCATATTGGCCAGGCTGGTCTCAAACTCCTGAGCTTGTGATCTGCTTGCCTCAGCCTCCCAAAGTGCTGGGATTACAGGCGTGAGTCACAGCGCCCGGCCATTTTTATTATTTTTTAGTACTTGAATATTTATAAACTTTCTTATGTCTGTGAATAAGCAGTTTAACTGTAGCTGATTTTTTTTTTCCCCAGACAGGATCTGGCTCTGTTGCCGAGGCTGGAATGCAATGGTGCTTGGGTCACTGCTGTTTCAACCCCCTGACCTCAAGCAGTTCCCCCACCTTAGCCTCCTGAGTGCTGGAACTACAGGCACATGCCACCACATCTAGCTACTTTTTTGTATTTTTTTTTTTTTCAGTTAAATATAGTTGTATTTTACCAATTCTTTTTTTGTATTTTTTTTGTAGAGATGAGGTTTCATCATGTTTTCCAGGCTGGTCTCGAACTCCTGGGTTCAAGTAATCTTCCTACCTTGACCTCCCAAAGTACTGGGATTACATGTGTGAGCCACTGTGGCCTGTAGCTAATTTTAATTTAGTCCATAAGAGTGCAGCTCTTGACAATAGTTGTTAGGATGTACACACTGATAATTTTCTTTCTTTTTTTTTTTTCCTGCAGACAGAGTCTTGCTCTGTTGCCCAGGCTGGCGTGCAGTGGCATGATCTCAGGTCACTGCAACCTTTGCCTTCTGGGTTCAAGTGATTCTCCTGCCTCAACCTTCTAAGTAGCTGGGATTATAGGTGCCTACCACCATGCCTGGCTAATTTTTATATTTTTAGAAGAGATGAGAGTTACGCCATGTTGTCCCAGCTGGTCTCGACCTCCTGGCCTCAAGTGGTCTGCCCGTGTTGGCCTCCCAAAGTGCTGGGATTACAGGCTTGAGCCACAGTATTCAGCTCTGATACTTTTGATTGATCCTGATTTGATATGAGGAAATTGTCCTTTGTACTTTTTAGTTTTGTCTTCCTTTACTTATTGAGATGCTATTGGTTTAAAAAAATTTTAGCAGTTCAGAGTGACCTCATTGTTGGGACTATAATCAACTCACATATCCATGTTTGGATATAGTGTATGTGTTATTATTATTAATACTATTATTTTGCTTGTTTGCTCATTTTTTTTAGTGCTGAAGCTTCCCCTGCTGAATGTTGCCAACATGCCAAGATTTTGGAAGATACACAATTTGTTGATGGGTATAAACAATTGGGATTTCAGGAGACTGCTTATGGAGAATTCTTGAGTCGATTGAGAGAAAATCCTCGTCTTATTGCCTCCTCTTTGGTTGCTGGAGAGAAACTTAATCAGGAGAATACACAAAGTGTTATTTACACAGTTTTTACCTCCCTGTACGGCAATTGCATCATGCAAGAAGATGAAAGCTACCTCCTTCAGGTTTTGCGATACTTGATTGAATTTGAACTTAAAGAAAGTGACAACCCTAGGCGACTTTTGAGGAGAGGAACTTGTGCCTTCAGCATCTTATTTAAACTTTTTTCTGAAGGACTGTTTTCTGCCAAACTTTTCCTCACAGCCACTTTACATGAGCCAATTATGCAACTGCTTGTTGAAGATGAAGATCACCTGGAAACAGATCCAAATAAGCTAATTGAGAGGTTCTCCCCATCTCAGCAGGAAAAACTCTTTGGAGAGAAGGGCTCAGATAGATTCAGGCAAAAAGTTCAAGAAATGGTGGAGTCCAATGAAGCCAAACTAGTGGCTTTGGTGAACAAATTTATTGGTTATCTCAAACAGAACACATATTGTTTTCCACATAGTTTAAGGTGGATCGTATCTCAGATGTACAAAACCCTTTCCTGTGTAGATAGGTTGGAAGTTGGGGAGGTCAGGGCAATGTGTACTGATCTCCTACTGGCCTGCTTCATTTGTCCTGCAGTTGTCAATCCAGAACAGTATGGAATAATTTCCGATGCTCCTATTAATGAGGTGGCACGATTTAATCTGATGCAGGTATGCTTTTGCTGTTTTCATGAATGTGGCATTTAAAATCAGTTGATTAAGCTGTGGGGGTGGGAACAAATAATATGGTGACAATTGATACATTCTTACTACTTTTTCTCAACCAGTCCTAAATATTTGCATCTTAGTATATAAAAGCAATAATACTGGGATTTAAAATTATTGCAGTCACAAAACATTTTGTGTTTGTTTTTAAATGGAATCCTCACACGCTTGAATATAGAGTTGATTAAATTTTTCTAGAACACGTCCACCATTGTTGTTCTATAATTTCAGAACCCAAAATGAATAAAAACTGAGTGTCTTCTATACTTCATTTGGTAGCAAAACCTATGCTGAACTAACATGAGGCTATTCACAATTTTTTTTATTTAAATTTTTATTTATTTATTTTTTTGAGACAGAGTCTCGCTCTGTCATCAGGCTGGAGTGCAGTGGGTTCAAGCGATTCCCCTGCCTCAGCCTCCTTATTAGTTGGGACTATAGGTGCGTGCCACCATGCTCAGTTAATTTTTTGTATTTTTAGTAGAGACGGGGTTTTACCATGTTGGCCAGGATAGTCTCAATCTCCTGACCTTGTGATCTGCCCACCTCAGCCTCCCAAAGTGCTGGGATTACAGGCTTGAGCCACCGTCCTGGGCCTTTTTTTTTTTTTTTGAGACGGAGTTTCACTCTTGTTGCCTAGGCTGGAGTGCAATGGTGCAATCTTGGCTCACTGCAACCTCCGCCTCCTGGGTTCAAGTGATTCTCCCGCCTTAGCTTACCGAGTAGCTGAGATTACAGTCACCCGTCACCAGGCCTGGCTATATTTATAATTGTTATTCCATTTAGTGCTAGTGAATACTCATGTTTTGTTGCAGAAATCTTAATGCATTTGATTACAAAATGCCATCTATATATTGAACATATTGTATATATGCACTATATTACCTTTCTAAAGTCTCTAAATTCTGAAATCTGAGACTTTTCTAGAAGAGTTTCAGAAAGAGGATTTTTGGATCTATATTAGCACTTTTTTCCAATCATCTGAATGACTGACTCAGGTTATTATTCCTTCATGAACTCTTTTAATCATATCCCTCAGATATACTGTGAAGAACTTGGATTTATTCACAAAAGACTATTTTTGGGTGCTTTTTAGAAAATGATTAACTCAGGCTGGGTGTAGTGGCTGTCACCCGTAATCCTAGCACTTTGGGAGTCCAAGGTGGGCAGATCGTTTGAGGCCAGGAGTTCCAAACCAGCTTTGGCAACATAGACCCCCCTGCCCTGTGTCTATTAAAAAAGAGAAAAAATTGGCTGTGTGTGGTGGCTCATACCTGTAATCCCAGCACTTTGGGAAGCTGAGGTGGGCGGATCTCCTGAGGTCGGGAGTTTGAGACCAGCTTGACCAACATGGAGAAACCCTGTCTCTACTAATAATACAAAATTAGCCGGGCGTGGTGCCGCCTGCCTATAATCCCAGCTACTCGGGAGGCTGAGGCAGGTGAATTGCTTGAACCTGGGTGGAGGAGGTTGCAGTGAGCTGAGATCGCACTATTGCACTCCAGCCTGGGCAATAAGAGCGAAACTCCGCCTCAAAAAAAAAAATTTTTTTTAAATCCAAAAAAATGATTAACTCTTTTTTTTATGATCAGTTATATCACCTTGGGATGTTTAGCAATTTACTATATAGAAATGCCTGAAATAAAATTTAACTTTTTTTTTTTTTTTTTTTGGGACGGAGTTTCGGTCTTGTTACCCAGGCTGGAGTGCAATGGCGCGATCTCGGCTCACCTCAACCTCCGCCTCCTGGGTTCAGGCAATTCTCCTGCCTCAGCCTCCTGAGTAGCTGGGATTACAGGCACGCACCACCATGCCCAGCTAATTTTTTGCATTTTTAGTAGAGACGGGGTTTCACCGTGCTGACCAGGATGGTCTCGATCTCTTGACCTCGTGATCCACCCGCCTCAGCCTCCCAAAGTGCTGGGATTACAGGCTTGAGCCACCGCGCCCGGCCTAAATTTAACTTTTATTTAAAACATTTTCTAAATTAAAAAATCTATAGTATGGAACTCTTCACAAATTTGTGTGTCATCCTTGCACAGGGGCCATGCAAATCTTCTCTCGTAGAGTTCCAGTTTCAGTATATGTGCTGCTGAAGCAAGCACAAGATTTTTAACACCTTATCATCCCTGAAACTAATTTTTTCTTTTTTTTTGAGACAGAGTCTTACTCTCTTACCCAGGCTGTACTGCAGTAGTGCCATCTTAGCTCACTGTAGCCTTTGAACTCCTGGGCTCAAGTGACCTTCCTGCCTCACCCTCCTGAGTAGCTGGAACTGTAGGTGTATACCACCACACCTGGCTCATTTAAAACATGGTTTTTTTTTTTTTTGTTTTTTTTTTTTGAGACGGAGTTTCGCTCTTGTTACCCAGGCTGGAGTGCAATGGCACAATCTCGGCTCACTGCAACCTCCGCCTCCTGGGTTCAAGCAATTCTCCTGCCTCAGCCTCCTGAGTAGCTGGGATTACAGGCACGCGCCACCATTCCCAGCTAATTTTTTGTAGTTTTAGTAGAGGCGGGGTTTCACCATGTTGACCAGGATGGTCTTGATCTCTTGACCTCGTGATCCACCCGCCTCGGCCTCCCAAAGTGCTGGGATTACAAGCGTGACCCACCGCGCCCGTCTAAAACATGTTTTTGTAGAGACAGGGTCTTGGTGTGTTGCCCAGGCTGGTCTGGAACTCCTGGCCTCGTAATCCTCCCACCTTGACTTTTCAAAGTGCTGGCATTATGGGTGTGAGGCACTGTGCCTCACAGCCCATGAAACACCAAATTTATTCTTATGGTAGGTAATGTATTTGCAGTTTTATTTTTTGTAATTCCAGTAGAGATTGAATTACATGTTTTCAAAATAGCGAAAAGGGGGCTTGTCCCAGATATTAAGAAGAGGATGCTGTAATGGCTTTCATCATCAGCCTTTAAAGAGAGTACAGTAACAACTTACTTTTGCCAGTAAGGTACTTTTTCTATGTATTAGTATTTACTTCACTAAACCAGCTAGTGTTCCATAGAAATCATTTGCTTCTAAATCTAGGAAAAAAAATTCTGCCTTGAGTGCTTTGTGAACTCTCTAGGGTAATGTTGTTAATATTAACTTGAGGTAATTTATGAGTCAGGCTCTAAACACATGAAAAGTAAAATATCAGAAACAAATGTATTGTACTTTTTTTTTTTTTTTTTTGAGATGGAGTCTTGCTCTGTTACCTAGGCTGGAGCGCAGTGGCTCGATCTCGGCTCGCTGCAACCCCTTCTTCCCAGGTTCAAGTGATTCTCCTGCCTCAGCCTCCCGAGTAACTAGGACCACAGGCCTGTGCCACCATGCCTAACTAATTTTTGTATTTTTAGTAAAGATGGGGTTTCGCCATGTTGGCCAGGCCGGTCTTGAACTCCTGACCTCAGGTGATCCACCCACCTCGGTTTCCCAAAGTGTTGGCATTACAGGTGTGAGCCACCACGCCCAACCTGTACTTTTTTTCTTGCTGTTGTTGATATCTTATGTGTTAAAGAGAAATTAAAGCAAAAAATTCTACATTCTGTCTATAACTCTCAATCTAAAAATAGTAAAAGCTGATATAAGGTATGCATTTTATTAGTGATACTATTTCATATGCCTGGTCAGGTGGAATGGATAGTATTATGAAACAGATTTTTAGAAAAGAATAGACATGGTTGCTTTCATTAAGAGGAATTTGTGAGTATCTGTCTATAGCTTATTTGTCCCTACCACTGCTTTGGGTTGCAGGTGGGCCGCCTTTTGCAGCAGTTAGCAATGACTGGCTCTGAAGAGGGAGATCCCCGAACAAAGAGCAGCCTTGGAAAATTTGACAAAGTAAGAATAAATACAGTTTATAGAAAACTCTGCTGAAGTATTAGTGAGCCTAACTGCTCTCTTTATTAAATCTTGTCCTTAGGTGATATCTGAGTTAAATGTTCTTTTAATTAGCTACAGTATTGGATCAGCAGCATTGAAAAGATGTTATTGGCTGGGTGCGGTGGCTCATGCCTGTAATCCTAGCACTTTGGGAGGCCAAGGTGGATGGATCACCTGAGGTCAGGAGTTCAAGACCAGCCTGGCCATCATGGTGAAACCCCATCTTAAAAAAAATAAAAAAAGAAAAAGAAAAAGAAAAGATGTCATTAAAGATGATTGACTCCCACAGACGCCACATAAAGAGAATCAGAGCTATTAAGATTATTTTATTTCAAAAAGTTTATTTTTAAAAAATTGTCACTGGATTAAATCCATAGAAATATGAATCCAAAGTAGTTGTATAACTTTTAAATTTTTAAAATAGTTGTATAACTTTGAAATCCATAGAAACATGAATCAGCAATAGTTGTATAACTTTTAAATTTTTGAGTCAATGTCTCACTGTGTTGCCCAGGCTGGAGTGCAGTGGTATGATTATGGCTCAAACTCCTGGGCTCAAGCAGTCTTTCCACCTCAGCCTCCCAAGTAGCTGGGCTGCAGGGGCACATCGCCACGCCCGGTTTTTATTGATGTAGAGATGAGCTCTTGCTGTGTTGCCCAGACTGATCTCGAACTCCTGGCCTCAAGCGATCCTGCTGCCTCAGCATTCCAGCATGCTAGGATTATAGATGTCAGCCACCATGCCTAGTCGATAATTGTTTAATTTTAAGTGTAGTTTATAAGTTAACATCCATGACATTGTTCAATTAATTTAGTTAAATAAAATTTTAATCAGTCTTACCTTGAGTAGGTATCCATTCAACCTATGAAAATTCAAGGATATTTCTTTTTTCTTTTTTTTTTTTGAGACGGAGTTTCCCTCTGTCGCCCAGGCTGGAGTGCAGTGGCATGATTTTGGCTCACTGCAACCTCCTGAGTTCAAGCGATACTCTTGCCTCAGCCTCCCTAGTAGCTGGGGTTACAGGTGTGTGCTACCATGCCTGGCTAATTTTTTATTTTTAGTGGAGACAGGGTTTCACCATGTTAGTCAGGCTGGTCTCCAACTCCTGACCTTGTGATCCGCATGCTTTGGCCTCCCAAAGTGCTGGGATTATAGGTGTGAGGTACCGCGTCTGGCTTTTTTTTTTTTTTTTTTGAGCTGGAGCCTTGCTCTGTCGCCCAGGCTGGAGTGCAGTGGCTCAGTCTCAGCTCACTGAAACCTCTGCCTCCCGGGTTCAAGCGATTTTCCTGCCTCAGCCTCCTGAGTAGCTAGGACTACAGGCGCCTGCCATCATGCCCAGCTCATTTTTGTATTTTTAGTAGAGACAGGGTTTCACCATGTTGGCCAGGATGGTCTTGATCTCCTGACCTCGTAATCTACCGCCTCAGCCTCCCGGAGTGCTAGGATTACAGGCGTGAGCCACCGCACCTGGCCCAATTCAAGGATATTTCAGTAAAATTCCTTTTCCACCTCTTATCTCTAATCTTCATTATTCCCTGCCCCCACAAAAGATTCATTTTTTTTTTTTTTTGAGACGGAGCTTTGCTCTTTTCATGGAGGTTCACTCTTGTCACCTAGACTGGAGTGCAATGATGTAATCTCGCTTAGTGTAACCTCCACCTCCCAGGTTCAAGCAATTCTCCTGCCTCAGCCTCTGAGTGCTGAGATTAGAGGCGTGAGCCACCATGCCTGGCCCCCAAAAGATTCTTGATGTTACCAGGCTTTTGTGTATCCTACAAGCAAATTCCTACGTATACCGTGTACTTCCATCCACCCCATCCTTCCCCTTTTAGAAATAGTAACACAATGTTACTGTTATGTCTGTGTCATGTTATGTTTGTCTCCAAGATCTTACTTTATTTCCTTTTTTTTGAGACAGGGTCTTACTTTGTCACCCAGGCTGCAGTGCACTGATGCCATCTGAGCTCACTACAGCCTTAACCTCCCTGGTGCAAGCAGTCTTCCTACCTCAGCTTCCCAAGTAGCTGGGGCTATGGGTGTGCATCACCACGACTGGCTAATGTTTGTATTTTTTATAGAGACAAGGTTTTTCCATGTCGCCCAAGTGTTGTGAACTTCTGAGCTCAAGCAATCCGCCTCTCTTTGCCCTCCCAAAGTGCTGGGTTTGCAGGCGTGCACCACCGCACCCAGCTTCAAGATCTTAGTCTAGTATCAGTACAAAAAAAGTTTAATTTTTTAGGTGGGGCGCATTGGCTCATTCTGGTAATCCTAGTGCTATATGCACTTTGGGAAGCTAAGGTGGGTGGATCATTTGAGCTCAGAAGGTTGAGACCAGTCTGGGCAACATGGTAAAACCCCATGTCTACAAAAAAATACAACAATTAGGCTGGACGGGGTGGCTTACATCTATAATTCTAGCACTTTGGGATGCCAAGGCGGGTGGATCACCTGAGGTCAGGAGTTGGAGACCAGCCCGTCTAACATGGCGAAACCCCATCTCTACTAAAAATACACAAATTAGCCGGGCATGGTGGTGACACCTGTAATCACAGCTACTTGGGAGGCTGAGGCAGGAGAATCACTTTAATGGGTGGAAAGGGGGTGTTGGGGGATGGAGGTTGTAGTGAGCTGAGATGGCGCCGTTCTACTCCAGCTTGGGCCAAAGAGTGAAACTTCGTCTCAAAAAAAAATTGATTTGTTTAACATCTTAAAAACATAGGAATTTTTTTTTTTTTTTTTTTAAAGATGGGGTTTCACCATGATGGCCAGGCTGTTCTTGAACTCCTGACCTCAGGTGATCCACCCACCTCGGCCTCCCAAAGTGCTAGGATTACAGGCGTGAGCCACTGCGCCCGGCCAAAAAAACAGAATTTTTAAGATGTTAAAATTTTTTCATGCTTGTCCACCTTAATGAGAAATTTTGTTCCAGTAGTTTAAAGGGGAGATGTTTCACTGTTGTTTTCCTGTTTTAACAGAGCTGTGTTGCTGCTTTCCTTGATGTTGTGATTGGGGGCCGTGCTGTGGAGACCCCTCCATTGTCTTCTGTTAATCTTCTGGAAGGATTGAGCAGAACTGTGGTTTATATAACCTACAGTCAGCTTATTACTCTGGTAATGGCTTCATTGTTTAATATGATTCTCTCAAAAGTCTTTTAGCTAAGTGTGAGCAGAGACATACGTGAGTACATTGTGTGAGAAATACATATTGTATTTGAAAAAATGATTTCATTAGCTAATGTTCTTTGCTTTTGTCAGGTGAATTTTATGAAGAGTGTGATGTCTGGAGATCAACTGAGAGAAGATAGAATGGCTCTTGACAATTTATTGGCAAACCTACCCCCGGCCAAACCAGGAAAAAGCAGCAGTTTAGAAATGACTCCATACAATACACCTCAACTGTCTCCAGCAACCACTCCAGCAAATAAAAAGAATCGATTACCTATAGGTAAAGAGAGTTTATCATATCAGAGCTTTCCCTTAAATTTAGTATTTCCTTAGCCTTTGTTATTGCTCAGTGTTTTGGAATATATGTTTAAATACTTGAGAAAGTCTTTCTCTTCATGTTAACTGATGGTATTTCAATTTTTAGAAATCACATCAGATTAGTTAACGTTTACCCAGTAGGCTTTAGCTTTGTCTACTTACTTTTCATAATTAATTGAAGTCATGCTATCCAGAGTATAGTTTGTTTAAATTTTATTGTTTTTTCTTGAAAAAATTTTGGAAGTGTTTTAAGTAGTCATTTTTCTTTTTTTTACTTTTTCTTTTTTAAAGATGGTTTCACCATGTTGGTCAGGCTGGTCTTGAACTCCTGACCTCAGGTGATCCGCCCACTTTGGCCTCCAAAGTGCTTGGATTACAGGCGTGAGCCACCATGCCCAGCCCCATTTTTTTTTTTTTTTTTTTTTTGAGACACAGTTTCACTCTTGTTGCTCAGGATGGAGTGCAATGGCACCATCTCCATTGACCACAGCCTCTGTCTCCTGGGTTCAAGAGAGTCTCCTGTCCCAGCCTCCCGAGTAGCTGAGATTATAGGCATGCACCACCACACCTGGCTCATTTTGTATTTTCAGTAGAGGCAGGGTTTTTCCATGTTGGTCAGGCTGGTCTTGAACTCCCGACCTCAGGAGATTCACTTGCCTCAGCCTCCCAAAGTGCTAGAATTACAGCTGTGAGCCACTGCGCCTGGCCTATAAGTAGTCATTTTAAAAATTATGTAGCCCTCTCAGCCGGGTGCGGTGGCATGTGCCTGTGGTCCCAGCTACGTGGAAGGCTGAGATGGAGAGATTGGTTGAGCCTGGAAGGTCGAGGCTGTAGTGAAGCATGATCGTGCCACTGCACTTCAGCCTGGGTGACAGAATGAGACCCTGTTTCAAAAAAAAATTATGTAGCCCCCTCCTTTCTACAAAGTTCTAAATAATATAATAAACTATTATTTTAGAATTTTCCATCGATAAAGTGGAAAATAATAGTTACTATTTTTCTATTATTGTTTTCATTAATTTTTTTTATCAACTGAGCTAAGATACCTTAATGTTATAAAATAAAGCAAAAGTTTCATTTTATTTTTTAAAGTTTGTTTAAGAATTCTATTTAGGCCGGGCACGGTGGCTCAAGCCTGTAATCCCAGCACTTTGGGAGGCCGAGGCAGGTGGATCACGAGGTCAAGAGATCGAGGCCATCCTGGTCAACATGGTGAAACCCCGTCTCTACTAAAAATACAAAAAACATTAGCTGGGCATGGTGGTGCGTGCCTGTAATCCCAGCTACTCAGGAGGCTGAGGCAGGAGAATTGCCTGAACCCAGGAGGCGGAGGTTGCGGTGAGCCGAGATCGCGCCATTGCACTCCAGCCTGGGTAACAAGAGTGAAACTCCGTCTCAAAAAAAAAAAAAAATTCTATTTAATGTAGCTTTATTTGCTTGGTTAATATTTGTTATCTATCTAGCTACAAAAAAATTAATTGAGCATATACCATGTTCCAGACACTGAGTAGGCACTTTATAAATGTTTCATTTAATCCACACAAAAGTCCCGTGAGAGTGGATGTGTCTTGCACATGAGGCACTGTGATAGACACTGGATGCAAAGACCATTAGGACTTGCCCTTACTGTCAAGTTGGCTGTTGATAGCTTAGTTAGGGAGAATAAGAGGAGATTAGTATCTTTCAGCATACTAAGTGTTCTGAGGAGATAGGTACAAGGGTTATGGGGACAGCTAACTTAGCCAAATGGTGGTGGTATTAGGAGAAGGTCTTGGAGCAGGTGAAGCTGGCTTGCACTTTGTGTTGAAGGATAAGTGGGAGTTAGACAAAGTAAGACAGGGCGAAATCGTTTAGGGCAGGGAACAGGAGTATTTTAGTGCCTGCCTAATTATAATGAGGAACTCAGCAACACTTAGTGAACATAGTTCTTTTTAATTTATGCATTTTGAAGAGAGGGATTTTACTTTTAAACTTCTTGAGCTGATTTGTTAAGAACTGCTAGTTTCTTAAAATTGTCTACCTTATATTCGTTTGTTTGTTTGTTTGTTTTTTGAGATGGAGTCTTGCTCTGTTGCTCAGACTGGAGTGCAGTGGCATGGCCTTGGCTCACTGCAACCTCCGCCTCCCGGGTTCAAGTGATTCTCCTGCCTCAGCCTCCCAAGTAGCTGGGAGTACAGGCAACTGCCACCACGCCGGGCTAATTTTTTATATATTTGGAAAAGATGGGGTTTCACCATGTTGGCCAGGATGGTCTCGAACTCCTGACCTCGTGATCTGGCCCCCTCGGCCCTCAGAGCACTGGGATTACAGGTGTGATCCGCTACACCTGGCCTCTACCTTATATTTAACATAATGTGAAATTGTATCATCAACAGGAGTGTGGCATTTTACTCTTCAAGTCTTTGTCTTAACTGCATCATCCCATTATGTCAGTTTTCAAAATTAAAATAAAAAAGGAGTTTTGCACTTAATAGTTTTTTTTTTTTTTTGAGATAGAGTCTCACTCTTGTTGCCCAGGCTGGAGTGCAGTGACTCGATCTCGGCTCACTGCAATCTCTGCCTCCCGAGTTCAAGCAATTCTGCCTCAGCCTCCCCAATAGCTGGGATTACAGGTACCTGTCACCATGCCTGGCTAGTTTTTGTATTTTTAGTAGAGATGGGGTTTTGCTTTGTTGGCCAGGTCGGTCTTGAATTCCTGACCTCAGGTGATCCACCCACCTTGGCCTCCCAAAGTGCTGGGATTACAGGTGTGAGCCGCCACACCTGGCCACTTAATGGTTTTTAATATTAGGGGCTGTGTGCACTCTGTTCTCATGATGAAGTAAATGATTTTTAGTAAATCAGAGATTTTTCCTTTATTCACTGCTATACGTTAGTTTTTTTCATTTCCCATTATCTGAAAGTGTCATTAAATATGAGTCTGATGGAAAATGAATTTCAAATGTATGCCCAGTATTATTTTGTATAGTCATGTTACCTGGCTATTGTATTTATTTTGTATTTTTAAAAGTGTGTCCATTGTTCAGAGGGTTGATTTTCTTTCTATTTAATGCTTTGGCAACCCAGGACAACAGTTAGCAGCCATCACTGCTTGGGATTCCTCAGCTACCAATATTACTGCTCATATTACACTAGTAACCCCGTTTGGTGGGTAATAGGCTGTTCTTCCTTTTCTTTTATAATTTTACTTAAGAAGTAGTTTATAAAAGTATGTTTCATGTGCATGTTGCTTTACTTTATGTAAATTGCTACATAAAATTTCATGACTTGCATTTTTATAAATTTAAGAGTTTGTTGCTGGGCACAGTGGCTCACACCTGTAATCCTAACACTTTGGGAGGCCGAGGTGGATGGATTGTCTGAGCTCAAGAGTTTGAGACCAGCCTGGGCAACACGGTGAAACCCTGTCTCTTAACAACAACAAAAAAATAATAAGAGTTTGTTACTAAAGATTCGTAGATCTATTCATGAGCTTGAATTTAAATTTTCAACTCAGTAGAAGATAGCAAATAAAGAGATGAATAGGCCTATTTTAGACTTGGAAATTGTGTGCTCTGAATTTTCAGACTAAAAGTGATTAATGAACATTAATCAGTATTGTAAAGAAAGATGATTGTTTATATTTCTGCCTCTTCCTGTCTTGAAGTAGTCAGCTTTTATACAACATGAAGTTGACTTTTGCTGCTACAAGTTGTTTTTGCTTTATGTCTGTATTTTTTATTATTTTGCACCAAAAGATAATTTCTATTTAGTATTCTGGTTGTACTGAATTTTATTGCCCTCTGAAATAAAATAGAAACTTTTCTTTTTCTTTTTCTTTTCTTTTTGGAGATGGTGTCTCACTCTGTAACCCAGGCCAGAGTGCAAGGGTGCAATTTTGGCTCACTGCAACCTCCGCCTCCTGGGTTAAGTGATTCTCCTGCCTCAGCCTCCCAGGTAGTTGGGATTACAGGTGCCTGCCACCACACCTGGCTAATTTTTTGTATTTTTAGTAGAGATGGGGTTTCACCGTGTTGGCCAGGCTGGTCTCAACTCCTGAAAGAGGAAGTTCAGTTATTAGTATGGTAGATCTGTAGCAGTTACATCATTTTATAGGAGAAATAGTTAAAGTATCTTAAAAAGATAAGAAATGTCACTCCAAATCTTAAATTGATTGGGACATGTTTGCTGTTCTGCAGATGTGATCATCTATGTGGCAGTTCCTGTCACATGGACTTGGATCACTGTTCTTGATTATCAGTTTTGAAGGAGAATCTTTATTAGTAGTGTAACTTGGAGGATCTTGTTTTTTGTTTTGTTTTTTCTTATTTATATTTTCACCACTATTGTTTTGTGCATGTGCAAATGTTCTGCACTAATAGAAAATCTATTTTCATATTTAGCATCCCATTTTCTTCATTTGTCTATTTCTCTAAATTATTTTATTTGAAATTTTTTATTAGCAACTCGGAGCAGAAGCCGCACCAATATGCTAATGGACCTACATATGGACCATGAAGGATCATCTCAAGAAACCATCCAGGAGGTGCAACCAGAAGAGGTGTTGGTCATTTCCTTAGGGACAGGTCCTCAGCTTACTCCAGGGATGATGTCAGAAAACGAGGTATGAAGTTACTTGGTCAGTTGCTTCTATAAATCAGTATTCATTTCTTAGTCCATACAGGCTGCTATAACAAAATACCAGAGGCTGGGTGGCTTATAAACAGCAGAAATTTATTTCTCACATTTGTAGAGGCCAGAAAGTCTACAGTCAAGGCAGATTCATTGTCTCATGAGGATCCATTTACTGGTTCATAGATGATATATTCTTGCTATGTCCTTGGGCCTATTTTATAAGGGCATTTATCCCATTTGTGAGGGGCCTGCCTTCATGACTTAATCACCTCCCAAAAGGCCCCATCTCCAAATAGCATCAGTTTAGGGGTTAGAATTTCGACATACAGATTTTGGGGGAGCACAGACATTCAGATCATAGCAGTGATTTTTTTTCTTTTTTTTTTTTTGAGATGGAGTCTCACTCTGTTGCCCAGACTGGAGTGCAGTGGTGTGATCTTGGCCTAGTGTACCATCTCCCTCCAGGGTTCAAGCAATTCTTCTGCCTCAGCCTCCCGAGTAGCTAGACTTACAGGCATGCGCCACCACGCCTGGGTAATTTTGTATTTTTAGTAGAGACAGAGTTTTGCCATGTTGGCCAGACTGGTCTTGAACTCCTGACCTCAAGTAATCCACTCACCTCGGCCTCCCAGAGTGCTGGGATTACAGGTGTGAGTCACCGTGCCTGGCCAATGAATTTAAGGCTTAATTCTTTGTTATCTTCAGTGGTCCCACCATGACACATCATCACATGGTAAGCTCCCTGTGAACAGTTGTGAGGCCCTTCACATTAATACATCTGTGGCACTGAAGTTGGTGAATAAGTCCAAGCAAAAGGAATTTTTCTAGGAGAAGCAGAAGAGAGATGAAGCCAGGAGACTGTGGTATGGAAATTGAAGAGAGTTTTCAAGTGACTTGTAGCAAGTCACTTTTCCAGTTTGTGTTTGTTTTTTTTTCTAGTGGCATACTAGTAGTATTCCTTGATTAAAGAGCCAAAAATATGTTGAGATACATCTCAAGATACATGTTGTATTTTTTGGCTGGTCGGGAAAAAATGGAAGAGATAATGGAAAACTAAGAAAATACAATTTTTTTAAGAAACAGGTTTCGAGGTGTGGGAATCATTTTTAAGATATTTGTAGGCCGGGCGCGGTGGCTCAAGCCTGTAATCCCAGCACTGTGGAAGTCTGAGGCGGGTGGCTCATGAGGTCAAGAGATCGAGACCATCCTGGTCAACATGGTGAAACCCCGTCTCTACTAAAACTACAAAAAATTAGCTGGCATGGTGGCGCGTGTCTGTAGTCCCAGCTACTCAGGAGGCTGAGGCAGGAGAATTGCCTGAACCCAGGAGGTGGAGGTTGTGGTGAGCCGAGATCGCGCCATTGCACTCCAGCCTGGGTGACAAGAGCGAAACTCCATCTCAAAAAAAAAAAAAAGATATTTGTAACAAAACCACTTGGCTTAAATGCACATGAAAAGAAGAAGGCCAGACGTGGTGGCTCACACCTATAATCCCAGCACTTTGGGAGGCTGAGGTGGGTGGATCACTTGAGGTCAGAAGTTTGAGACCAGCCTGACCAACATAGTAAAACCCCATCCTTACTAAAAATATAAAATTAGCCAGGCGTTGTGGTGCATACCTGTAATTTCAGCTGCTTGAGAGGCTGAGACAGGAGAATTGCTTGAACCCAGGAGGTGGAGGTTGCAGTGAGCTGAGATCACCCCCTTGCCCCACTGCAATCCAGCCTGGGCAACAAGAGTGAAACTCTGTCTCAAAAAAACCCACCAAAACCAAAAACAATCCCCCCCCAAAACAACAACAACAACAACAACAAAAACACAGAAAAAAGAAACAAAAAGAAAAGAAGAAATCTTTACTCCCTAAAGATAGTCTCTTCTCATAGAATTGTGATCTCCTTAAAAAGCAGCAACATCTTATATTCAACAGTGATCGCTTATTATTTAAGAACATTTGTGAATGGTCTAGGAACAAGAGGCCGTTTTTAGTGATTGATAAAGTGATGGTGATTGGTAAAGCTGTGTTTGGGACTATGACATAATCCCCCGTAAGAAAGAGGACCAGCAAACTCCCAAACTCCATCCCTACACACACACACACCCCCACACACACACCCCCCCCCCCCACACCCACCCACCCACACACACACCCACCCACCCACACACACACACACACACCCCAAGCTGGCAAAAACGGTCAGAATCAGCTTATTCAGAACTCTGGGATCTAATAAAAACTTTTAGCAAGGGAATGCTTAATGAAGAAAAAAACTGAATTTTGTTAAGAGAGCTCTGTGATCCTACCCTATTACCATCCTCAACCCCCAGTCCAGTAGCTGCTTTGAAGACAACAGCTGGTGTTCCTGTGCAGTGTGCTTGAGGTACTTAAGAGAGGAGTGTGGACTTTATTTTGAAAGCATCATGGTTGTGTAATTCTTGCTTTTTTGGAGGTTGAGACGGAGTTTCGCTCTTGTTACCCAGGCTGGAGTACAATGACGTGATCTCGGCTCACCGCAGCCTCCGCCTCCTGGGTTCAGGCAATTCTCCTGCCTCAGCCTCCTGAGTAGCTGGGATTACAGGCACGTGCCACCATGCCCAGCTGATTTTTTTTGTATTTTTAGTAGAGACGGGGTTTCACCATGTTGACCAGGATGGTCTCGATCTCTTGACCTTGTGATCCACCCGCCTCGGCCTCCCAAAGTGCTGGGATTACAGGCGTGAGCCACCGCGCCCAGCGGTTGTGTATTTTGATCTGTTTGATAGATCCTGAAAGATTGTCTCAAGGGCTTGGCTTTGTTTTGCCTGTCTCTGATATGTCCCAGGGCTGAGGCAGCTACACAGGTGGCATTTGTCAAAAGTATTAAAAAGCAGATATATTCGTTGTTTCTGCTTGCATTGAGGGATAACTGTCAGGGCAAGCAGCAGACAGATCCAAATGCTTATGAAGGCTGGAGAAAGAGATACTGGGGGCACAAAGTCTCTGAAAAGCTCCCACCTGCTCTGGGGAATCTAGAAGATTGTACATATGCCCAGGGCTGGTCATGTGCTCAGGAAAGACCTTAGAAGACCCAAGCTGTCACTGCTAACTAACCTTCAGGCTGAACCCAAGCAGGAAGTGAAGGGTAAAGTACAGCTGCTAACTACCTGGCTAAGTGTTGAAGTGCCCCAACACAGAACCAATCTTCAAAGACTTGGAAATGTTTTGTTTTATTGTGTTCCAGGTGCTAAATCTACCAAATCACTTGCTGACCACTAAGCTAACAGAACAGAAACTTAAGTGGCCACACATGACAGAAAATTTAGAGAGGTCATTAAATATACAGTCACCACAACAAGCAGCAACAATCAACTCGGGGGGTTAAGGGATATAATCTGATTTCCAGAATCGCTACATTATAATATCTACCTATTTATTTTATTATTTTTTAAATTATACTTTAAATTCTGGGTTGCATGTGCAAAACGTGCAGGTTTGTTACATAGGTATACATGTACCATGGTGGTTTGCTGCATCCATCAACCTGTCATTGACATCTACAACTTTTGACAAATGCCATCTGTGTAGCAATTAGGTATTTTTCCTAATGCTATCTCTTGTTCCTCACCCACTGGCAGGCCTTAGTGTGTGATGTTCCCCTCCCTGTGTCCATGTGTTTTCATTATTCAGCTCCCACTTATGAGTGAGAACATGTGATGCTTGGTTTTCCATTTCTGTGTTAGTTTGCTGAGAATGATGGTTTCCAGCTTCATCCATGTACCAGCAAAGGACATGAACCCACCCTTTTTTATGGCTGCGTAGTATTCCTTGGTGTATATGTGCCACATTTTCTTTATCCAGTGTATCATTGATGGACATTTGGGTTGGTTCCAAGTGTTTGCTATTGTGAATAGTGATGCAGTAAACATATGTGTGCATGTGTCTTTATAGTAGAATGATTTATGATCCTTTGGGTATATACCCAGTAATAGGATTGCTGAGTCAAATGGTATTTCTAGTTCTAGATCCTTGAGGAATTGCCACACTGTCCTCCACAATGGTTTAATTAATTTACATTCCACCAACAGTTCCTATTTCTTCACATCCTTTCTGGCATCTGTTTCCTGAGTTTTTAATGATCACTTTATAATATTTAAAATGTCTGGTTTTCAGCAAAACTTTTGAGGCATATAAACAAACAAAAAATGTGGCCCATTAACAGAAAAAAAGTTAATAGAAAATGTCCTTGATGGCTGGGAGCCTATAATCCCAGCACTTTGGGAGGCTGAGGCAGGCAAATCACCTGAGGTCAGGAGTTCAAGACCAGCCTGACCAACATGGAGAAACTCCATCTCTACTAAAAGGTCAAAATTAGCTGGATGTGATGGCACATGCCTGTAATCCCAGCTACCTGGGAGGCTGAAGCAAGAGAATAGCTTGAACCCAGGAAGCAGAGGCTGAAGTGAGCCAAGATCATGCCATTGCACTCCAGCCTGGGCAACAGACGGAGCCTTGAGCAAAATTCCATCTCAAAAAAAAAAAAAAAAAGAAAAGAAAAGAAAATGTCCTTGATGAAGCACAGACATTGGACTTACTCAAGACTTTAAATCAAATTAAAAAAAATATATATATATACACATACATATATATATACACATACATATATGTATGTATATATATGTATGTATATATATATATATAAAAACTCAAAGAGCTATGGAAACCACGGACAAAGAACTAAAGAAAACCAAGAGAACAAGGTCTTACCAATAGAAAATATCAATAAAGAGGTAGAAATTACCAAAAGGAGCCATATAGAAATTCTGGAGTTGAAGAGTATAATAATTGGAATGAAAAATACACTAGAGGGGTTCAACAGCAGGTTTGAACAGGCAGGAAAATCAGTGAACTTGAAGATGGATCAACTGAGATTATCTAGTCTGAGGAGCAGAAAGATTACAAAGACAAAGACATTATATGTTGATAAATGGTCATTAAGAAGATAATACCTAGCACTTTGGGAGGCCACTCTCACTGTGACCTCCGACTCCAGGTTCAAGTGATTCTCCTGCCTCAGCTTCCTTAGTAGCTGGGACCATAGGCATGCACCACTAGGCCAGCTAATTTTTGTATTTTTAGTAGAGAAGAGGTTTCAGTACTTGTTGGCCTGGCTGGTCTCAAACTCCTGACCTTAGGTGGTCTGCCTGCCTCAGTCTCCCAAAGTGCTGGGATTAGAGGTGTGAGCCACTGTGCCTGGCTAAAGTTTTTTTTAGCACTCAGATGCTGTGGTTTTAGTTTAGAGTTTGAAGATGCTCTGATTTAGAAGCATGAAATTAGATTTTTGTATTTTATACTCCAGTGTGACTGACTTTGTATGGTGGCTTTCTGTATGGTGTCACAAAATTGCTTGCCTTTGGATGTGATTTGGGAAAATACCTTCATTGTGGTATAATCCCTTTTATGTTAATTCACACTGATCTCCAGCCCTTGACATATATTTTCTCCTGATGTTTAGTTTCACATCACTCACCGTGGTGAATTTAAAAGTCTAAGTTATCTTAAAAATTAAAAATTAAAAAAAATTATGTCGGCCAGATATGGTGGCTCATGCCTGGAATCCCAGTACTTTGGGAGGCTGAGGTGAGAGGATTGCTTCAGACCAGGAGTGTGAAATCAGCCTGGCAACATAGTGAGACTCAATCTTATTAATAAATAGGCCAGGCACAGTGGCTCGCGCCTGTAATGCCAGCACTTTGGGAGGCCGTGGTAGGTGGATCACCTGGGGTCGGGAGTTGGACACCAGCCTGACCAACATGGAGAAATCCCGTCTCTACTAAAAATGCAAAATAAGCTGGGTATGGTGGTGCATGTCTGTAATCCTAGCTACTCAGGAGTCTGAGAGAGGAGAATCACTTGAACCTGGGAGACGGAGGTTGCGGTGAGCCAAGATCGCACCATTGCACTCTAGCCTGGGCAAC
>NW_022437037.1:25084-27775 GCF_009761245.1 Sapajus apella
CACTGCACTCCAGCCTAGGTGACAGAATGAGCTTTGTCTTAATTTTTTTTTTTAATGAATAAAACTTTTATGTCTATTTAATTTCAAGCAAATAGGAAAAAAAAAATTTTTTTTTTTTTTTTTTTTTTTTTTTTTTTGAGATAGAGTCTCTTTCCCCAGGCTAGAGTGTGGTGGTGCAATCTCAGCTCATTGCAACCTCCGCCTCTTGGGTTCGGGTGATTCTCCTGCCTCAGCTTCCCGAGTAGCTGGGATTGCAGGCACAAGCCACCATGCCTGGCTAATTTTTGTATTTTTAGTAGAGATGGGGTTTCTTGTTGGTCAGGCTCCATGTTGGTCATGTGACCACAGATGATCTGCCTGACTAGGCTTCCCAAAGTGCTGGGATTGCAGGTGTGATCCACCATGCCCAGCCAAAAAATCCGTATTCAAAGGCATCATGTGTAAATGTATAAAACCATTTAAAAACCTTTAATTTACTCAGAGCAAAAACAACAATCAAGAGTGTGTATTTTTTCTTTTTAAAAATCGTTTATTTTTTAGCTGACAAAAATTGTGTCTATTTATAGTATACATATTTTGATATACATTGTGGAAAGGCTAAATAACATGTATTACCTCACATATTTTTCATTTTTTGTGGTGAGAACTTTTTTTTTTGTAAGTGAGGGTGCTATTCTTCCTTCATATTTTAGTAACAGCCAAGGGAGCCATGGCCTCTGAGTTCCAGTCCCAGGTGTGCCTAAAACATGCTATGTGACTCTCAACAAAGTACTCCGTTCTTCATTAAGGTGGAGATATACATACAAACCTGAGTTGTACAAGGCTTGTAGGGAGTAGTGAGAAGTAATTATGTTATTTGGAAGTCATTTGGTAAATAGAAAGCATTCTAAAAAGGCCATGCTATCTAAGCTGGGGAGGATTGTGAAGTCATACTTCAGTTTCCGGTATGGACTTTTTTGGCCCTGTTTGTTGTGATTAAGTGGACGTTCAAACTAGATGGATTAAATCTTCGGTGCCTACAAAATAACATGATTACATTTTTCCTTCTAGTTGAATTTATTTACTTTTGTTTATTTATTTAAATTTCGCATGTTGTTTTACTTTTATTTACTTCATTTTAATTTTGCAGATTTGTCACATGCCAACTGTTTTAGGAACATCTTTTTACTTAATTTTCAGCAATTACATGGCATATATACTGTTACTATTACCATTTTATAGATAAAGAAACTGAAGCTTAGAGAATTTAAATAACTTGTCTATCCAGGGTTACATAGTTGACACGTGACAGAATTAGAAGGACCGGCATGCTGACACTAAAGACCTCTGATTTGTATAATTCTCATCACTACTCATCTGGTGTGTGGTTGCCTGTTCAGTCTTGACACTAGTAGGGTAATGGATAGGCATAGCTTCAGTTGTTTTAATTGATACACTTTTATTCCACAGATTTTTAAAAGCTTGACACACATTCTAAATGGGTTTGTAGTTAAAAATTGATAATTTAAGATTAAGGAGTTAAATACGCATTTGCTGTGGTTTGTTTCCTTATCAGTAGTCTTTCTGTTGGTAAACCAAAATTTACATTTTATTTTTTAGGTCCTAAACATGCAGCTTTCAGATGGAGGACAAGGAGATGTCCCTGTTGATGAAAACAAACTCCATGGTAAACCTGATAAAACCTTGCGCTTTTCCCTCTGCAGTGATAATCTGGAAGGAATATCTGAAGGTGAAGGGTTACTTCATTCAAGGAGTTGTGTGATTCAAGTAATATTTTGTTTTGTGTTTTTTAAAGGAGCCTTATAAATTATAATTGTACCATCTGTGCCCCTCACTGAGGAGACTAATGAAGATTTCCTCTAATGAGCTTGAACAGTTGGCTGTAAAGATTGTCTCCTGAATAAAATTAAGATTGCAAGATGCCTTTGGTCATATACAAAGGAGAAGATATAAGTCTTCATTCAGACTTAAATAGAATAACAGCAAGTTTTGTTTCTCCAGTATTAACATATACCAAAGCTTATAGAGCTCCTTTAGAAGGATATGATGCATGTCTAAACGGGAAAAAATTGACTTCCTAGTAATTCATGATGTTGCATATACTCTTAAATGTTCTGTATTCTGCTACTCACACTCACACACCTTTATGAAGCAGGATACAATGGAAATAGATATTAAAAAGAAAATTCAAAGCCAAGATTGTGAAGTGAGAATATGTCATTTGCCTACTAGGACCAATTTTTTTTTTGTCAAGAAAATATAGTTCAAATTTACTGACATTTAAAAAGAAACATATAATAACTTCATGTTTTAATCTAACTTTTCAAAAATAACACTTGTAATATATGTTCATTTTAGAAAATAGAGAAGTAGAATCACCTATAATCTCACAATTTTTTTAATAGCAGTTGATATTTTAGATTACTTTTAGCAAAATCAGATTTATTCTATTTTGTAAACTTTTCAATTATTATTAAGCTGGCATTAACATTTCCCTTTGTAATTTAATATTCTTTTTTTTTTTTTTTTTTGAGACAGAGTCTTGCTCTGTCACCTAGGCTGGAGTGCAGTGGCATGATCTCCGCTCACTGCAACCTCTGCCTGCTGGGTTCAAGCGATTCTCCTGCTTCAGCTTCCCAAGTAGCTGTGATTACAGACCTCTGCCACCAGGCTAATTTTTTTTTTTTTTTG
>NW_022437037.1:27875-30921 GCF_009761245.1 Sapajus apella
TGAGACGGAGTTTCGCTCTTGTTACCCAGGCTGGAGTGCAATGGCGCAATCTCGGCTCACCGCAACCTCCGCCTCCTGGGTTCAGGCAATTCTCCTGCCTCAGCCTCCTGAGTAGCTGGGATTACAGGCACGCGCCACCATGCCCAGCCAATTTTTTGTAGTTTTTAGTAGAGACGGGGTTTCACCGTGTTGACCAGGATGGTCTCGATCTCTTGACCTCGTGATCCACCTGCCTCGGCCTCCCAAAGTGCTGGGATTACAGGCGTGAGCCACCGCGCCCGGCCAGCCTAACATTCTTAAATAACATGGCTTTCATGGCTGTTTTCCTTAACTCACATGGGCATATCAGTTTTTTCAATTTTCTTCTATGATTAAATCTGTAGATTGCTTCCACTTTTCAGACATAGAAGCTTTGGGCTGGGCATGGTGGCTTGTGTCTGTAATCCCAGCACTTTGAGAGGCAGAGGCAGGCAGATTACCTGAGCTCAGGAGTTTGAGACCAGCCTGGGCAACACGGTGAAACCCTGTTCATACTAAAATACAAAACATTAGCTGGGTGTGGCAGCGTGCATCTGGGGTCCCAGGTACTGGAGAGGCTGAAGCAGGAGAATTGCTTGAAACCTGGGAGGCAGAGGTTGTAGTGAGCCAAGATCGCGCCACTGCACTCCAACCTGGGTAACAGAGCAAGACTCTGTCTTAAAAAAAAAAAAAAAAAAAAAAAGGCTGGCTCACACCTGTAATCCCAGCACTTTGGGAGGCCGAGGAAGGTAGATCATGAGGTCAGGAATTTGAGACCAGCCTGACCAACATGGTGAAACCTTGTCTGTACTGAAAATACAAAAGTTAGCTGGGCGTGGTGGTGCACACCTGTAATCCCAGCTACTCAGGAGGCTGAGGCAGGAGAATTGTTTGAACCTAGGAGGCGGAGGTTGCGGTGAGTTGAGATCGAGCCACTGCACTCCAACCTGGGTGACAGAGCGAAACTTTGTCACAAAAAAAAAAAAAAAAGCTCTGCAACAAGCAACCTTAGATTAATTTGTTTTTTGAGACGGAATCTCACTTTTGTTGCCCAAGCTGAGATCATGCCAGTGCAATGGTACGATCTCGGCTCATTGCAACCTCGGCCTCCCCATTTCATGCGATTCTCTTGCCTCAGTCTCCTGAGTAGCTGAGATTACAGGAATGCGCCACCAGGCCTGGCTAATTTTTGTATTTTTAGTAGAGATGGGGTTTCACCATGTTGGTCAGCCTGGTCTCCAACTCCTGTCCTCAGGTGATCAATGCACCTTGGTCTCTTAAGTGCTGAGATTACAAGGTGTCAGCCACTGTGCCTAGCAGATTAATTTTTTATTCGCACCTTAGGATAAATTCCTAGAAGCAGAATTTCTGTCTCAAAGGGCATGTGTTTTTTTAAGGTATAAAGGCTGCATTAAAAACACTTTAATCAGTTTTTAGTCTTTTAGGCATGAAAAATTGTGTGGTGCCTCATGACTGTTTTAAAAAGATTGCTCACAGTATAAACATTTCTCTAGGTCCTTCAAATCGCTCCAATTCAGTGTCCTCCCTAGACCTAGAAGGAGAGTCTGTGTCAGAACTTGGAGCAGGACCTTCTGGGAGTAATGGAGTTGAAGCTCTGCAACTGTTAGAACATGAGCAAGGTAAAGTGAAGTTGAACACTATTGCTTAAGTAGCAAAGAATTTACCTGATTGCACGATGACCAGTGTGTTTACATTGTTGGCTTTGTTCAGCAAGAGATTATACAATCACCATTAAACTTAGATTTATTCATCATTCTTTCAGTTTTTCAAAACGTATTTAGTTGGTAAGTGGATTGTTTAGGCTTAAGTTACATTGAATAATTAATATAAATTACTTTAAATTCTGTAATATTTGATATTTTAATTCTGGAATCTTTTGGGGATACGATGTAAATACTCAAGGCTCAAGGAACTTAGAATAGGGAAAGAATAATACACAATTGATTAAAGGTATAATAAATGTGTTTTGGCAGTTCTGAGTGAGAGATACATATGGTTGAAAGTATAGGGAAAGCTTACTGGAAGAGAATACTAGCCTTAATGGCTGGCTGGCATTGCCTGGTCAGAATTTGGAGATAGGTCATTCTAGGTGAATGACAAGTATAAGCAAGTCAAAGAGGTGAGAAGCAATAGTACTTATTCAGGTATCAGGGAAGTAGGGTGAGGTAGAGATTAAAGAGTAGGTGGATTTCTGTTGTGGAAAGAAGGATGTCAGTATTTTAGTAGCAAGCTGGAAGCCACTGAAGGCTTTTGATTCAGTGAGGATGAGGAAGTAAGGTGCCTTAGGAAGATTAAGTTGAAAAAGTTTTTTGGATTTGTTCATTTAAGATGATGCCCTCAGCCAGGTGTAGTAGCTCATGCCTATAATTCCAGTACTTTGGGAGGCAGAGGCAGGCAGATGAGGTCAGGAATTCAAGACCATTCTGGCCAACATAGTGAAACCTGTCTGTACTAAAAATACAAAAATTAGCCAAGCGAGGTGGCTGGTGTCTGTAATCCCAGCTGAGGCATGAGAATTGCTTGAACCCAGGAGGCAGGGGGTTGCATTGAGCTGAGATTGAGTCACTCCACTCCAGCCTGGGCGACCGAGCAAGACTCTGTCTAAAAAAGAAAAGATGGACTGGGCGTGGTTGCTCAAGCCTGTAATCCCAGCACTTTGGGATCCGGAGGTCAGGAGTTCGAGACCAGTCTGGCCATGATAGTGAAAACCCTAGGGCCAGGCGCGGTGGCTCAAGCCTGTAATCCCAGCACTTTGGGAGGCCGAGGCGGGTGGATCACGAGGTCAAGAGATCGAGACCATCCTGGACAACATGGTGAAACCCTGTCTCTACTAAAACTACAAAAAATTAGCTGGGCATGGTGGCACGTGCCTGTAATCCCAGCTACTCAGGAGGCTGAGGCAGGAGAATTGCCTGAACCCAGGAGGCGGAGGTTGCGGTGAGCCGAGATCGCGCCATTGCACTCCAGCCTGGGTAACAAGAGCAAAACTCCATCTCAAAAAAAAAAA
>NW_022437037.1:31021-110624 GCF_009761245.1 Sapajus apella
AAAAAAAAAAAAAAAAAAAAAAAAAAGAAAGAAAACCCTGTCTTTACTAAAAATACAAAAATTAGCTGGATGTGGTGGCGGGTGCCTGTAATCCCAGCTACTTGGGAGACTGAGGCAGGTGAATCACTTGAACCTGGGAGGCAGAGGTTGTAGTGAGCCAAGATGGGCCCACTGCACTCTAGCCTGGTTGACAGAGGAAGACTCCCTCTCAAAAAAAAAAAAAAAAAAAAGATTATGCCCTCAACTAGATTTGAGAGAGTGATTTTTATGCTTTAGCATGCATAAGAATTACCTGGTTAGCTTTTTAAAAATTCTGTTTCCCAAGTCTTACTTCTAGAAATTCTGGTTCAGTCAAGTTTTAGAAAGAAAAAGAGTATTAAATCATTGGAATGTGTGTGGCTTGGAAAAAGTAATGCTGTATTTTACTGGATTTGTTTATCAGTGTATCAGGATTAAGTTTGTTATAAATAACAGAGAAAACTCAAATAATAAAGTAGTATCTTCTTATCCATGGTTTCACCTTCTATGGTTTCAGTTACCCAGGCAACCTTGGTGCAAAAATATTAAATGGAAAATTCCAGAAATAATTCATAAATTTTAAATTGTGTGCCATTCTGAGTAATGTGATGAAATCTCGCATAATCTTACTCTATCTCATCCCTGACATTAATCATTTTTTAGTTAAGCATATCCATATATATACTACCTGCCTATTAGTCACTGCTTGTCAAATCAAAAAAGCATGGAATATATAGGGTTTGGTACTATCCATAATTTCAGGCATCCACTGGAGGCCTTTGCATAAGTGGAGGAACTTTCATATGAGCTTATGAAAGAAGTTGAACAAATATCTCTTTAACATGCTTTCTGGGAGATTCTGAGGTAGGTGGTTGGCAGTCTATGTTTTGTGAAATGCTGGATTAAGAGGTGAATTGATAGTCCCAGCACTTTGGGAGACTGAGGATTGCCTGAGCCCAGTAGTTGAAGACCAGCTTGGGCAACATAGGGAGACCCAGTATCTAAAAAAACAAACAAAAAACCCAGGGTAGAGGTGTGTGTCTATAGTTGCAGCTACTCAGGGAAGTCGAAGCTACAGTGATCCATGATTGTGCCACTGCACTTCAGCCAGGGCTTCAGGGTGATACTGTCTCAAAAAAAAAAAGAAAAAAAAGAACTTGATTGAGGGAAATTGGTCTAGGGAGGTGAACAAAACTCTTAAATGCAGAAGGGAGCTATCCAAGTCAAGTGAAAAAAACATTTTTAGTATGGTTTTATCAGTTAATTTTTGCCACTATAATGCTATATAGCATACCACCCCAAAACATTTATTTTTGCCCTCAAGTCTATAGGTCAACTGGTTGGTCCTTCTGATTTGGACTGAGTTCACTCATGTGTGTACTTTCACCTGTGATTGGGTAGGGAGCTCTGCTCGTCTTAGCTGATAGTTATTTGGTAGCAAGCTGACTGGTCTAGTTAGGTCTAGGTCTAGTTAGGTCTAAGCATTACATGCTTAGTAATGATAGAATATGTGGGGGCCAGGTGTGGTGGCTCATGCATGTAATCCCAGCATTTTGGGAGACCAGTGCTGGTGAATCAGTTGAGTCCAGGAGTTCAAGACCAGACTGGGCAACATGGCGAAACCCTTTCTCCATGAAAAAGACAAAAAATAATTAGCCAGGCATGGCAGCATGTGCCTATAGTTCCAGCTACTAGGGAGGTTGAGGTAGAAGAATCACTTGAGTCTGGGAGGTGGAGGCTGCAGTGAGCTGTGATTGCCACTGCATTCCAACCTGGGTGACAGAACAAAAAAAAAATTAAAATAATTAAAAAAAAAAATATGTAACTTGAAGTTCAAAGGTAAAATTCTTTAAAGTTGATTAAAAAGTCATTGCTGTGCTACTATTTTTAAAGTGCTTAATTTTGTTTTTGATAGCTACAACACAAGATAACCTTGATGATAAACTAAGGAAGTTTGAGATTCGTGACATGATGGGATTAACAGATGATAGGGACATATCAGAAACAGTGAGTGAGACCTGGAGTACAGACGTCTTGGGGAGTGACTTTGACCCTAATATTGATGAAGATCGCTTGCAAGAAATTGCAGGTAACTGCCATTTAATGTCTCTGAAAGATCACAGTTTGGTTATTCAAATCCATTGACGTTTCATGAGAGGAAGTACCAGTGCCCTGGTTAACATAATGTGTGTATGTGTTAGCACCATCTGGGAAACTGTGATAACTGTATGGAACAAGACATTTGTGTACTTTTTTATTTTCTTAAATATAAGTAGTGCTTTTTCTTTCTACATTTTATCCCATCCCTTACCCATCCTCCTCCCCACTGCCAAAAAAAAAAAGAGAAAAACCAGTGTTGTGGATTAGATTCTGGTCAAGTGTTGTTTGCAGGGCATAGTATAAGTTCTTAGTCTGTCTCTGATTGGTATATTCTTCTTTTAAGACTAAACACCTTACCTTAAGATGGAAATTCTCACAGATTATACCCATAAAATCTTTCACAACAATATGATACTGATGTTCTCTTTAAAAATGCATTTGCTTCTGGAAGGTTAATTAAATTCCAAAGGATAACCAGATTTTTTTTTTTTCCTTCTTTTTAAATTTTGATTTTTTTTTAATAGAGACAGAATCTCTCTTTGTTGCTCAGGCTGGTCTCGAACTACTAAGCTCAAGCAATCCTCCTGCCTTCTTTTTTTTTTTTTTGTTGTGAAATTTATTGAGGTGCTATGTACATACACTAAAATTCAGTCCTTTGGATACTGTTTTATGAGTTCTGAAAGATATATAGTCTTGTAACCCTCATCTTCATTTTGTTTTTAAATCACGGAAAATTTAATTTATATATTTATTTTTCTTCAAATTTTATTTTAGGTTCAGGGGGTACATGTGCAGATTTGTTACATTGGAAATTGTTACAGCAACTTGTATGTTGCTGGGGTTTGGTACACAAATGATTTTTCCACCCACGTAGTGAGCATAGTACCCAATAGGTTTTTTGTTTTAATTTGAGACAGAGTCTCACTCTGTCACCCAGGCTGGAGTGCAGTGGTGTGATCTCGGCTCACTGCAACCTCTGCCTCCTGGGTTCAAGCAGTTCTCCTGCCTCAGCCTCCCAAGTAGCTGGGACTGCTGGTACCCACTACCACACCCAGCTAATTTTTGTATTTCTAGTAGAGATGGGGTTTCACCATATTGGCCAGGCTGGTCTCGAACTCCTGGCCTCAGGTGATCCACCCACCTTGGCCTCCTGAAGTCCTGGGATTACAGGCGTGAGCCATTGCGCCTGACCTAAATCATGGAACATTTTAAACAAATACAAAAGAGGAACCCAGTGTACCCATCACTTAGCTTCAGCAGTTAGACACACATGGCCAGCTTTGTTTCTTCTGTTCTCCTACCCACTACCCTATTCTCTCCCCTCATTATGTTTAGGCAAGTTGCAGACATTATTTTATTTATAATTATTTCATGATATATCTTTAAAAGATAATTTTTATTATTAACTTTTTTCCAGTTTTTTTCATGCCCTGAAATAGAATTATTCTTTTATCAGGTTTAATCCAAAGTAGTGAAGCCTTTTGAACTTGAGTATTTTTAACACAGATGTGTAATAAAGTTTAATACTTTCGATTTGTATTTTTAAGTAGTGTAAATAGATTTTTTAATTGGTTTTGGATTACTTTGTTCCAGATGCCAGAGTAGTATTGTTCTTGGCAGTTAGCTGTATTTGTGCAATAAACTGTATTTGCAGTTGAGAGGGTTGCTATGTAGATGTGTATTTTCCTGTGAATATATTTTATTGCCCTGAATAGTGACTAGAAGTGCTGGAAGAAAATATATTTTGCCAGTATAGTATTCTGTGGTTAAATATCTCTGAATGTTTTTAATCCCTGTAGGGCTCTAAATTTTGGAACAATATTAAGGACCCCTGTAAAATTTGCTGAAAAATCAAAGCTAAAGCTAGTTGAAATTACTTCACTTAATGATATGTGTTTTCTCTCTGGAGAGTCAGAGGTAAACTTCAGGAGACCGGTGAAAAGGGTCTGGTGCCATTGTGACCAAACTGGGAACTTTGTATTTTTTTATTATTTTTGAGACGGAGTTTTGCTCTTATTGCCCAGGCTGGAGTATAATGGTACAATCTCAGCTCACTGCAACCTCCACCTCCTGGGTTCAAGCAATTCTCCTGCCTCATCCTTCGAGTAGCTGGGACTACATGCTTGTGCCACCACTCCCAGCTAATTTTGTAGTTTTAGTAGAGACGGGGTTTCTGCATTTTGGTCAGTCTGGTCTTGAAATCTCGACCTCAGGTGATCTGCCTTCCTTAGCCTCCCAAAGTGTTGGGATTACATGTGTGAACCAATGTGACTGGCGGAACTTTGTATTTTTACTGGTGGGTAGAGTGGAGTTTTTTTTTTTTGAGACAAAGTCCCAAAATGACACAGCCATTTTTATTTTTGAGACAGGGTCTCACTTCCATTGCCCAGACTGGAGGGCAGTGGCATCATCTAGGCTCACTGCAGTCTCCACCTCCCTGCAGTCTCCGCCTCCTGGGTTCTTGTGCCTCAGCTTTTCAAGTAGCTGGGACTACAGGCACCCGCCACCACACCTGGCTAATTCTTGTATTTTTAGCAGAACGAGGTTTTGCCATGTTGGCCAGGCTGGTCTTGAACTGTGATCTGCCTGCCTTAGCCTCTCAAAGTGCTGGGATTACAGGTGTGAGCCACTGTGCCTGGCCAGAGATTTTGTTAGCTTAGTTTAGCTTTTCTCCACTGTCACTGCACTTTCCACCAGGATCTTTGTTAACCCTTTGCTTCCCACCGTTTATACAGGTGCAGCAGCAGAGAACATGTTAGGCAGTTTGCTGTGCCTGCCAGGTTCAGGGTCAGTGCTTCTTGACCCCTGCACTGGTTCTACCATATCAGAGACAACAAGTGAAGCTTGGAGTGTGGAGGTATTGCCAAGTGACTCCGGTTAGTATGCTATCATTGTTTGCTTTTGCATTTACACAGAAGTTTTAATTAAATGCAAGGTATCCCAGCTTCTGTATTACGTATATTTTGTCAAATGTACATTTTGTTTGTTTGTTTGTTTTAATGGAGACAAGAGTCTCCCTCTGTCACCCAGGCTGGAGTGCAGCAGCGTGATCTTGACTTACTGCAACCTCTGCCTCCTGGGTTCAGTGATCTTCTCGCATCAGCCTCCCAAGTAGCTAGGATTAGAAATGTGTACCACCATGCCGGCTAAATTTTTGTATTTTTAGTAGAGATGGGTTTCACCATGTTGGCCAGGCTAGTCTCTAACTCCTGACTTCAGGTGATCCGCCCACCTTGGCCTCCCACAGTGCTAGAATTACAGGTGTGAGCCACCATGCCTGCCAAATACACATTTTACAAAGGTGAGGTAATGACATTGCTATGAATGTCAAACGGAAAATTAAGTTGAGGGTATTTTCTGTTAATTAAGGGAAAATGCTCTGTTAGATAGTGTAGACTATGATGGCAGGTGCTTTCTGACCCTGTGTTCAGTTATTTTGAAAGCAATTTTCTATAACTTATCAGAGTTCCATGTGAGTCATTGAGTTCAGTATCTCCTACAAACTGATGACAGGATAAGAGTAGCAGCACAGTTCAAACCAAGTGCTTGCCTAGTAAACACATTTAGATTTATCATGGGGAGAACTTGACCCTCTAAAACATGTTTAATGTGTTTTTGAAATACATTGAAATTGAGAGGATATTTTTGTGCAGGTTACTATAAATGCATATGAAGTGTTTTGTACTTTGTCTTTTTATATGCATTGTATTTTTTTACTGATTATGAAGACACATCTTTGCCTTCAACTAAATGTCAACTACCAGAATGCAAATATAAGAAACTATGTATCTGCATTACATTCTGTTGATTTACTTGGTTCAAATTATTATTATTATTATTATTATTTTGAGACGGAGTTTTGCTCTTGTTACCCAGGCTGGAGGGCAATGGCGCAATCTTGGCTCACCGCAACCTCTACCTCCTGGGTTCAGTCAATTCTCCTGCCTCAGCCTCCTGAGTAGCTGGGACTACAGGCACCTGCCATCACACCTGGATAACTTTTGTATTTTTAGTAGAGACAGGGTTTCACTGTGTTTGCCAGGATGGTCTCGATCTGTTGACCTCATGATCTGCCGTGAATCCACTGGGATTACAGGTGTGAGCCACTGCACCCGGCTGGTTCAAAAATTATAAAGTGATCCTGATAGATGTTTTATAATTTTTTTTTTTTTTTTTGAGATGTAGTCTCACTCTTGTCGCCCAGGCTGGAGTGCAGTGGTGTGATTTCAGCTCACTGCAACCTTGCCGCCTGAGCTTAAGTGATTCTCGTGCCTCAGCCTCCCAAGTAGCTGGAATTACGGCACCTGCCACCACGCCCAGCTAATTTTTGTATTTTTAGTAGCAATAGAGTTTCACCATGTTGGCCTGGCTGGTCTCGAACTCCTGACCTCAGGTGATCTTCCCACGTTGGCTTCCCAAAGTGCTGGGATTACAGGTGTGAGCCACCAAGGTTGGCCTGTTTTATAATGTTAAAGCATTCAGATATGCTAGCCTTGTTTGAAGACCAGTTGGGGACAATAGAATTAGCTCACCTGCTATTGAATATTAATAGGAGTTACTTTTTAGGAAGTGGTTGATTTAATACCAGGCTATTCCATACTCTCTTGTCCAGTTCACGTGTTAACCAATAGCATACTCTGTGACATTAGTGATCTAGAAACCATGTTTTCATCTGTACACAACGAACTGGCTTTGGGATGAAAATCACAACTTTGACTTCTTTAATACTTAATCTAACTAGTATTGTTAACTAGCCCAGACTTAGAAAACTGTTTACACTGGTTTCATTCAGGCCCTGGTTGCTTTGTTTATCTGGGTCACAAAAGCTGAAATTGTGGTGTGCCAACAGAATCACAAATGTAACACACCTTTTATTTTTTTCTGTTTAGAGGCTCCAGACCTAAAGCAGGAGGAGCGTCTACAAGAACTGGAGAGCTGTTCTGGACTGGGTAGCACATCTGATGATACGGATGTCAGGGAGGTCAGTTCCCGCCCCAGCACACCAGGCCTCAGTGTTGTGTCCGGTATGTCTGTCTTGTTTTAAGGAGTAGGGATTTGAAGGTGTTCACCCCCTACCCCCTCTCATTTAAAAGTCGTTACAAAGAGATATGTTGTATTTAAGGGCTGAGTAATTTCCAGGAAACAGAATTATTTCCATTGCACCTGAAATCTTAGAGAACTTAATGTGTGGCTTTATGGAGCCTATTGAAGTAATTGGCAGTCTCTCTACAGCTGTTTCTGTTCTTAGTAGCCTGTCCTACTTTGGAATCGTATGATTCTGATTATGTTGTGTAAAGCAAGGTAAGTATATTTAAGTAATAGTACCATAAAGGATATAATACTAAACTCACATGTATAGAGCTTGGACTCAAAATTCAAGAATGTTTAAATTTCTCCACATTTCAAATACTTTGTGTGGTTATTTTGTTCTTCTTCCTGTTTATTTTTTACTATTTTTTTTAAAGGCATAAGCGCAACCTCTGAGGATATTCCCAATAAGATTGAAGACCTGAGATCTGAGTGCAGCTCTGATTTTGGGGGTAAAGATTCTGTTACTAGTCCAGACATGGATGAAATAACTCACGGTAAGAGGGGGAAATGAGAATGACTTAAAAATTGACTACCATCCATGGTTGAAACTGGCACTATGACACATTGCTGGTGATAGCGTCTGTTGATATAGCACTTTGGTACCTACTTTTTCAATACGTATTTAAGGCCTTACATGTTCGTGTTCTAAATTTAGTTAGGTTAGTTCCACTTCTAGGAATCAGTCATAATGAAAAATTCCATGTATAGAGAAAAGCCCTTTGCACAAAGATTTCTTTATAACGTTTTATATTGGCAGAAAATTAGAAATAACTTAAAAATTGAAAAATGGAGTGGCTAAATAATTTTGATGTAACTACTTATTAGAATGTATGTAGCTATTTTAAAATGCTTTAAAGAATATGAAATGACTTAGAGAAAAACCTAGAACATACTACATAGAAAGTTTATTTTTGTAGAATTTTACACACAAGATAATAAAACATTTTTAAAAACCTATGCATGGGCCGGGCGCGGTGGCTCAAACCTGTAATCCCAGCACTTTGGGAGGCCGAGGCGGGTGGATCACGAGGTCAAGAGATCGAGACCATCCTGGTCAACATGGTGAAACCCCGTCTCTACTAAAACTACAAAAAAATTAGCTGGGCATGGTGGTGCGTGCCTGTAATCCCAGCTACTCAGGAGGCTGAGGCAGGAGAATTGCCTGAACCCAGGAGGCGGAGGTTGCGGTGAGCCGAGATCGCGCCATTGCACTCCAGCCTGGGTAACATGAGTGAAACTCCGTCTCAAAAAAAAAAAAAAAAAACCTATGCATGAAGTAAGTACTGAAAATAGCAAAATGCTAGCAGTGGTTTTATATATTGAGTGGTAAGTGTTAAGGTACCTTTGCTATTTTTGCGTGTTTTTTTTTTTTTTTTTGTTCTAAACCATGGTTTTTTAACCTTTACATTGTTGACATTTTAGGTTGGGATATTCTTTGTTGTGGGGGCCGTCCTGGGCATTTTAGGATGTTTAAGTATCTCTGGCCCCTACCAGTAGCATATACCTTCTACCCCCTGGGGCTGTGACAACCAAAAATGTCTCCAGACATTGCAAAATGATCTCGTGGGAGGAGAAGATAGCCACTGATTGAGAACCTCTGTTCTAAACCAGCAGTCTCAAAGCATGGTCTCCATGGACTACTGAAGTCCTAAGACCCTTTGAGGGAGGAGTGCAGATGAAGTAACAACTGTTTTCATAAAAATCAAAGTTATTGTCTCTTTTCATTGTGTTGACATTTGTACTTATGGTGCATAGGCAAAAGTGGAAGTTTTACTTATGAATGTCTTTGATGAAAAAAAAAATCACTTAATTCTATGAACCCTTGAGTGTACACTGTTTTGTTTTTTTGAGATGGAGTTTCGCTGTTGTTGCCCAGGCTGGAGTGCAATGGCATGATCTTGACTCACTGCAACCTCTGCCTCCTGGGTTCAAATGATTCTCCTGCCTCAGCCCCCCAAGTAGCTGGGATTACAGGCATGTGCCACCACAGCTGGCCAATTTACATTTTTAGTAGAGACGGGGCTTATCCATGTTGGTCAGGCTGATCTTGAACTCCCAACCTCAGGTGATCTGCCTGCCTCAGCCTCCCAAAGTGCTGGGATTACAGGTGTGAGCCACCACACTGGCCTGAGTATACACCTTTTTAATATTCTGCATGAAGAAATAGGAAGCACCCCGATTGCATTTTCACTATAATCTGAGATATAATGAGATGTGTTAAGAAGCAGTTATTGGATTATTTGAGTTGTTAGCTTAACTAGCAAGTGTTTTTTTCCCCTTATTTTTATTTGTTTTTTTTCATGAAATATCATTTTTACTTGAAAGAATGACAGATAAACTGTATTATTTATGAACACATACTTGGGTATTTGACAGACATCTCAAAAATTAACAGAATGTGGCCAGGCGTGGTGGCTCATGCCTGTAATCCTAACACTTTGGGAGGCTGAGGCTGGAGGATTCCTTGAGCCCAGGAGTTTGACACCAGCCTAGGCAACATAGGGAGACTTAATCTCTACAAAAATTAAAACATTAGCCACGTGTGGTGTAAGCCTGTGGTCCCATCTTTAAAAAAAAAGAAATTTAACAAAATGATCCTGTTACTTAAAGACAAGCAATAATAGAGTTTGTTGCCAGTGATTAAATTAAAACTTTTGGATAAAAATTAGCATTTTGGAAATTTGTGTTTACCTGCATGAGTTGGACAGCTTCCTGTTGTTTAAGACTTTTCTAGTGAGATTAGCGGTGATATGAAGAATGTGAGTTTAAAAGAGGACAAAAAGTTCAATGATTTGGTTTCAAATTCTACCTTGTAGCTACCCTTTAAAAAGCTATTACTTCTCAAGATGTAGTAAAGTATCAAAGAATAATATCCACAATTTTCTGAAAAGGCTACTAACATATTGTTCCTTTTCCAACTACATGTCTGTGTGAGGCCAGATTTTCTTTATATACTTCAGCCACAACAACATTTTCAACACATTGAAGCAGAAGCAGACATGAGAATCCAGCTGTGTTCTAGTAAGCTGTACATTCAAGATATTTGCAAAAAATGTTAAATAGTGTCATTCTTTTCATTTTTTATTTTGGAAAATAATAGTTATTTTTTGTTTTTTTTAAAAAAGGCTTTTTTATGTTACCATTAGAAATTTTTCTTTTTTTAAAAAAATGGACAGCTTCCCAAACCAGAGTAGGTTGAGAAAGAGTCCCTTGTATTACCTTCTAATGGGTATATTTAAATGAATTAATAAATATTTAAACTTCAATTTTAATTTCTAATATGGAATATCAATAGATATAACCACCATAAACAAAAGCTCTTAGGGTCAATAATTGTTTAAGATGTAAAGACGTTTTGGCCAGGCATGATAGTTCATGCCTGTAATCCCAGAACTTTGAGAGGCCGAGGTGGGAGGAGTGCTAGAGCCTAGGAGGAGCAACCTGGACAACGTGGTGAGACCCTGTCTCTACAAAAAATAACAAAAAAATTAACTGGGTGTGGTGGTGTGCGCCTGTGCTCACAGCTATTTGGGAGGCTAAGGCAGGAAGATCACTTAAGCCCAAGAGGTCAAGGCTGCAGTGAGCTATGTTTGCACCACTGCACTTTAGCCAGGGTGACAGAGTGAGACCCTGTCTTCAAAAAAAAAAAGTCCTGAGACCGAAATTTGAGAACCGCTGTTTTAGGCTATCTTTTATAATGATTTAACTGTAGAACAAAAGTAAAAATCAAGAGGCGTAATAGTACTCTCATTCATTATCAAAAGATATAGCTTCAGCCTCCCCCCAAAATAGCTTCAGACTAAAAACGTTTAGATTAATAGTTTCTTTTTTGTGTTTGAAATTTCCGTCCTCTGCATACTTACCTGTTTTAAAATTATTTGCTGAGAGCAATGTTAGAACTTCAGAAGGTACAACCTTTTATTTATACCCTGTCTGTACATAGTATTGTCCCTATATTTATATTTTATTTATTTATTTTTAAATTTTTAGTTCTTATAAATTTTTGTAGAGACAAGGTCTTACCATCTTGCCCAGACTGGTCTTGAACTCCTGGACTCAAGTAGTCCTCCTTCCTTGGCCTCCCAAAGCACTGGGATCACAGGTGTGAGCCCCCACACCTGATCTTGCGCCTATATTTTTAGATGAGGGGAAGGTGAGGCTCAGGGAAGTTGTGACATTCTGAAAAGTTGATGGTTTAGGTCTTCTGGCACTGTTCTCTTTGCATGAACCATACTTGCATTTGGCCATTAGAAGTAACAGGCATGTAGATGCCAGACCACTTAAATGTAAAGAAAATCTGTATATGAAGATACTAATGAAAACATAAAATGGGCCAGGTGCGGTGGCTCACGCCTGTAATCCCAGCACTTTGGGAGGCCGAGGTGGGCAGATTACCTGAGGTAGGGAGTTTGAGACCAGCCTGACCAACATGTTGAAACCCCGTCTCTACTAAAAATACAAAAATTAGCCAGGTGTAGTGGTGGGCACCTGTAATCCCAGCTACTCCAGAGGCTGAGGCAGGAGAATCACTTGAACCTGGGAGGCGGAGATTGCAGTGAGCTGATATTGCACCATTGCACTCTAGCCTGGGCGACAGAGTTAGACTCTGTCTCAAAAACAAACAAAAAAACATAGAATAAATTGGAAGTAATTACACTTTGATTTTTTTTCTTGTATGCCTCTCAAGTTCTAGTTGATCAAAAAAGGAACCATCAGAGAATACCTAGAGCCCTTTTAATTGAATACTTAGAACCCTTTGAACTATGTTGAACTGTGTTGAGACCATCTGTCCTGAGTTCTAGCTTGGTCTCACAGTTTCCCTCCTGTTTTAGGTGCCCACCAGCTGACCTCTCCTCCTTCTCAGTCAGAGTCTCTGCTGGCCATGTTTGATCCACTGTCTTCACATGAAGGTAAACCAGTGAAATGAAAACCATTTTTCACTCATGTCATAGAGAGGAGGAGGAAACCAAACCCCTTTGTTAATGCCTTTGTTAGATAAGTTGTGTCTCAGTTACAAAACTCTTTTTTTTTCCTGTGTTGTAGGGGCTTCCGCTGTGGTAAGGCCAAAGGTTCACTATGCTAGGCCTTCGCATCCACCACCAGATCCCCCAATCCTGGAAGGAGCTGTGGGAGGAAATGAGGCCAGGTTGCCAAACTTTGGTTCCCATGTTTTAACTCCAGCTGAAATGGAGGCATTCAAGCAAAGGCATTCTTACCCTGAGAGACTAGTTCGAAGCAGGAGCTCTGATATTGTATCTTCTGTCCGGAGACCCATGAGTGACCCCAGCTGGAACCGGCGTCCAGGAAATGAAGAGCGGGAACTCCCTCCAGCTGCAGCCATTGGTGCTACTTCTTTGGTGGCTGCACCTCACTCGTCATGTTCATCCCCGAGTAAGGACTCCTCAAGAGGAGAGGTATGGGACATAGGCCGTGAAGAAGAATTGCGTTCTGCCTGCCTGTTTCTCTTGATATCTGAAATTACGTGGAATATATAAATCTAGGATTACAGATGGAGAGTAGTCATGATTAAAGATGATTCGTCAATCTGATGTGCTCGCAACCTAAACAGCTGTGGTTTTGTAGTAATACTGTCTTGCATTTTTATGACACTTTTAGCTTCTCTCCAAGCAATTTTTATTTATATTTAAACCTTAACAGTATCCCTCTGAGATGTTAGATGAGTTTTTTTCTTTTCTTTTTTTTTTTTTTGAGACAGAGTTTCACTCTGTCGCCCAGGCTAGAGTGTAGTGGCACGTTCTTGGCTCACTGCAACCTCTGCCTCCCAGGTTCAAGCAATTCTCTTGCCTCAGCCTCCTGAATAGCTGGGACTACAGACACATGCTGCTACACCCAGCTAATTTTTTATATTTTTAGTAGAGACAGGGTTTTATCATGTTGGTGGGGCTGGTCTCAGACTCCTGACCGTGTGATCTGCCCACCTCGGCTTCCAGAGTGCTGGGATTACAGGCATGAGCCACCGTGCCCAGTCCAATGAGTATTTTTTATTTTTTGTTTTAAACAATGATAAAGTTATAAACAAGTTGGAAGTACAATAAAAGAACGCTTTCTCCCTATTTTAGAGCAAGTTGCCAACCTGATGCTCTAATACCCCTGAACACTTTAGTGTAAGTTTTTACAAACTGTCAGATTCTCCTGCACCTCATGGTATAACCATCAACTTCAGCAGATGAACATTGATACATTACTACCGGCTAGTTCTCACACCCCATTCACATGTCCCCAGTTGTCCCTATAAATACTTTTTTTTGAGACAGTCTTGCTCTGTTGCCCAGACTGGAGTCAGTGGCATGATTTTGGCTCAGTGCAACCTCTACCTCCCGGGTTCAAGTGATTTTCCTGCCTCAGCCTCCCTAGTAGCTGGGACTCGCCTGCCACCATGCCCAGCTAATTTTTGTATTTTTAGTAGAGACGGGGTTTCACCATATTGGCCAGGCTGGGCTCGAACTCCTGACTTCGTGATCCAGCCACCGAGGCCTCACAAAGTGCTGGGATTATAGGTGTGAGCCACTGTGCCCAGCCTCCCATAACATTTTTTATAGTAAAAAGATTCTATTCAGAATCACAGGCTGCTTTTAGTTGTCATGCCTTTTTAGTCTCTTCAGTCTAGAACAGCCCTCAGTTTTTTTTTTTTACTCATATGACCTTGACACTTTTGAAATTTACAGGTCATTTGTTTTCTAGAATACTCTTCATTTTAGGTTTGATGTTTTCTTATGATTAGATTGAGGTTATCCATCTTTGGCAGGAACATCACTGAAATGACACTTTTTTTCATTGCACTTTGTCAGGTAGCACAGTTTTAATTTGTCCCATTTCTACAGTGTTCATTTGGATAATTTGATGAAGTGTTGTCTTCCAGGCTTCGCCACTGTAAAGTTACTCTTTTTCCCTTTATAATTAATAAGTATTTTGGGGAGAGGGTACTTAAAAAATATGTAACTATACTGTTCTTCATCAAATTTTTAACTTAATCTACCTATAATTATGTCTATGGTCTCATGGTTTTCTGTCTTTTTAAAAGGGGTGTGTGTGTGCGTGCGCACGTATGTGTGTATTTTTTAGATAGACTCTTGTTCTACCACCCATGCTGGAGTGCAGTGGTGCCAACACTGCTCACTGCAGCCTTAACCTCCCAGGCTCAGTCAATTCTCCCACTTCGGCCTCCCAGGTAGCTGGGATAGTATAGGCATGTACCACATGCTTGGCTAATTTTTTTTTTTTTTTTTAATTTTTTTTTTTGTAGAGATGGGGACTCACTTTGTTGCCCGGGTGCCCTGTCTTGAACTCTTGGGCTCAAGCAATCCTCCCACCCCAGACTCCCAAGTATTGGGATTACAGGCGTGAGCCACCCACCATGCCTGGCCCAGTTTTCTGTCTTCGTTAGGGTTTGTCACTCTTCTTTATTTTGAAGCCCAATTGTCTCTGATTGGGCCAGTGGGAGCGCCTTCGGGCTGGCTTCTGAGTTCTTTTGATGCACTGCTGTTACTCTTTGAGCATAGTTTTACTTTCTGGCACAAGATGTTACAAGCGGATACTGTACTTTGTCCTAGTCTGGTCTTTCTCCAAACACCCTTGTTTCTTTCAATGAAAAATGCTGTTTTGGAAATTGAGCTCTGGATACGGTGTTCCTTTGCTGTGGACAGAGCTAGAGAGAGAGAGAGAGAGAGAGTGTGTGTGTGTGTGTGTGTATACTCATGTTTACCTGTATATTTCCTTTATCTATCTTTCTCCATAAATAGGACCATGAACTTACACTGACGCATTTAATTCTAGTCCTGACACAATAGTTTGTTTCATCTTTCTTCCTTTCCAGATTTGTAACTCCTTTCTCCAACAGTGAGAAATCTATTTTCACTATTTTTCATGTGTGTATTTATTCGATCAGTTCCCCTGTATGTAATCAGTTTTTCCTCCCCACTGTTAAATTAACTCTTTCCTGGCACAGATGCCCTCATCTCTCTGCTAGGGTTCTGATAATTCTTTATCCCAGGCATGTAGATGAAAAATGGAAATTAAGTGATTTGTCCATGGTCACTTGATAGGCTAGTAAAGGAATTAACAGTCCCTGTCCTTTGGCATGTTTTTTTGTTTGTTTTGGGTTTTGTTTTTTTTTTGTTTTTTTTTTTGAGATGGAGTCTCACTCTGTTGCCCCGGCTGGAGTACAATGGCATGATCTCAGCTCACCACAACCTCTGCCTCAAGCAATTCTCCTACCTCAGCCTCCCAAGTAGCTGGGATTACAGGCACACACCACCACACTCGAATGATTTTTGTATTTTGTATTTTTAGAGATGAGGTTTCGCCATGTTAGCCAGGCTGGTCTCGAACTCCTGACCTCTGGTGATCCACCCACCTTGGTCTCCCATAGTACTGGGATTACAGGCATGGGCCACCACACCCAGCCCCTTTTGCATGTTTTAATGATGACTTAGTATAATTGGTGATCAAAACATGAACTTTGAAGTTGGTTAGGTCTAGGTTTGAATCTCAGCTGTGCCACATATATGCTGTGTAACTTTGAGGAAGAGGGGGAGATAACTTTTTTTTTAGTCTCATATTTTTCATCTATAAAAAGGGCCCTAATAAAGGACCTATCTCTGAGGTTACTGTGAAGATTAAATGAGATGATATATATTGTTAGTATGCTCAGCTTCTGGCACATGGTACACTTGGTTTTATTATTAGTACTACTGCTACCATCTCTACTGCTCTTCTGGAGTTTATTTGCATTCACTTTTTTCATAAGTATTTATTGAGTGCCTCATTTACACCAGGCTCTGTATTAAGCCTTCGGTTTATTAACAGTAAGGAGATAGTGCCTACCCTCAAGCAGATGACAGTGTGCTTCAAAAGGCACCTGTAAGGCAATCAGAAGAGTTTTGCCTTAAGGCAAACAAGACTGGCTTTCTTATTTCACAGACCTACTTAAATCCTTTTAGCCTGAGCAACATGGTAAGACCTTATCTCTACAAAATAAAAATTAAAAATTACCTGGGCGGCCGGGCACATTGGCTTACGCCTGTAATCTCAGCACTTTGGGAGGCCGAGACGGGTGGATCACGAGGTCAAGAGATCGAGACCATCCTGGCAAACTTGGTGAAACCCCGTTTTTACTAAAAAAAATACAAAAATTAGCTGGGCATGGTGGCACACACCTGTAGTCCCAGCTACTTGGGAGGCTGAGGCAGGAGAATTGCTTGCACCCGGGAGGCGGAGGTTGCAGTGATCCGAATATGCGTCCCTGCACTCCAGCCTGGCACCTATCGCCAGAGTGAGACTCTGTCTCAAAAAAAAAAAAAAAAAATTAGTTGGGCGTGATGGTGTGTACACCTGTGGTCCTAGCTACTTGGGAGGCTGAGGGGAGGTTGGATTGCTTGAGCCAGGGAAGTTGAGGCTGCAGCGAGCTGTGACTGTGTTACTGCACTCCAGCCTGGGCAACAGAATGAGATCCTGTCTCAAAAAAAAATCCTTTTCTTAGTAATTTATCCTGCTATCAATCTCCAAATAAAGCCTCCAACTTTTTCTACAGACTGAAGAACGCAAAGATAGCGATGATGAGAAATCAGACAGGAACAGACCTTGGTGGAGAAAACGTTTTGTTTCAGCCATGCCTAAAGGTAATTTTATAAAATATTAGAACGCTGTATTAGCAATAAGAAGCGAAGCCCCAGAATCTCTTCAGAGAGCCAATATCTCAGTTCCTCTGTGAGACTTGCTGGGCCTGTTTCTAGCTACTTTGAGGGTGTAGAAAATGGTTTCACTCAGATGAATGCTGAGGCAGAGCTTTAGAAATGTTCTTGTTCTTTGCAGGAAGTGGTAGTGGTTTCGTAAATGGAAGTCATGCTTGTCGCTATTGTTTAAATATCACATACCATTGAAGTTGAAATATCATAAGGACTTTTGACATATGTATTGCTATTAATTATTGCAGGCAAATGGGACACTACTGATAATTAAACATTGAGAATTCATCCTTTACATTCCTGGAATAAATTTAAGCTTTTTATGTCTATGTTCATTGAGAATGTTTATATGGTAAATATCAGTGAGTGTTTATTTTGAAAGGTAGCTGTATAAAATTGTTTACTTTTTTGGAACAGCCTGGCATCATTTGAGTTGGCAAAACATCTTTTCCTGAAAGGAGAGATCATCCAGGAGTAAAGATAGAAACTTCTTCCAAAGGCCTCTTCTCAACACGGTGGCACTCAGGAACTCTGGGGAGAGCTGCTCTCATGCCATACTCAAGCCGCTTGATGAGGAGGAGGGAATGAAACTAGGAGTTTTGAATGTGTTGCTTTTGAGCAGAGGTTAAGAGTCAGTGATTTTGATTTAGTCCCAATGGATTCCTGTTAAATCATTCTTCCTATGACAGATGACTCCAAAGCAGATTCTGAAAGCTCCTTTAAAAACCTTCAATACTATTTTGAGGACAGTTATCAGTCAACATTTTTAATTTCTTAGCTTTTAAACTTTTCAGCCTCCTTTCGCTTAGAAATTTTGGCACACCAGTTAACTTCCGAGTAGTGCAGTATGTTATATGTCACACTACTGACTTTATTTAATTTCCAGCTCCTATACCATTTAGAAAGAAAGAAAAACAAGAAAAAGACAAAGATGATCTGGGGCCTGACAGATTCTCAACACTCACAGGTTTGTAGACCCATGGACTTCCTGGCTCCTTCATTCCCAGAGCACATATTTCATAACACTTTTTCTTGGGTACCATAAGCGTTGCCTTTTTAGAAGAGTGTGTCTGTGTGTGTCCAGTGGGGAGTATGTTCTTCATAGCTCTGTGGTTTCCAGTTGGCAACCACAGTAAACCTCAGTGTGCTCTTCCTGCAGACTGCTACCACCATCATCATCCTCATTATCATTACTCTGTTTATGATGAGGCCCCTGATCCTGAGCCTCTAGGTGTACCCTACAACTCGCCATCTAGTGGGATTATGACACAATGCCTTTTAGGAAAGCGTGGTGACAGTTTCAGTGCTGTGCATGCTTTATCTTTGGATCATTGATTGAATAGTTTTCTCTAACAGTGATCATAGAATTCTACATTTATTTTCATCTATAGTTTGTTCTTGATTATTCGGGATCACAGTGAAATTCTGTTTCACCTAATTGTTTCCTTTTTTTGTGATAAAGTGTTTGTTCAAACAATATCATAAATGCCAACCGTTATAATGAAAGTTTTAAAAACTTTACTAATTTTTACAGCTTGAACCATTTTAACATTGCCATCTGACCCAAGGAAAATACAGCTGGGGGTTGGGTTTTTATCTTATTAAGCGTTTGTATTTCTGCAGCTGCTTAATGAGCACCCTAAAAAGGAGAGTTTGAGAGTAGTGTGAATGACCCAGCCTTGGGTTTGATAGCTGTGTATTGTCTCCAGTGTCTACAGAGCATCTAGAGCAAGTTTGTCCAACCCATGGACCTCAGGCCACATGCAACCCAGGATGGCTTTGAATCTGGTCCAACACAAATTTGCAAACTTTCTTCAAACAGTATGAGATTTATGCAGGAACCTTTTTTTTTTTTTTTTTTTAAAAGCTCATTAGCTATCATTAGGGTTAGTGTATTTTATGTTTGGCCCAAGACAATTCTTCCTCCTTTGTGGCCCAGGGAAGCCAAAAGATTGAACACCCCTGGTCTAGAGGGAAGTCCATTTCTTCTTTTTTTTTTTTAATTTTGATTTTGAATTATTATCCTATTAAGTTTTTGTTTTGTTAAATAGTTTTATTTAAAAATGGGATAGATAGTAGGATAAGAACATCCTCCTCAAATAGTTCAGCATTACAGGTGGAATCCCATTTTAATGCATATTATTCTAATGTTTAGTTCCATATATTTAGATGTATTTCCGTATCCTAGCATATAAGTCCTTGCTTTATTTAAAATGGCAATTACTCCAGAATAAAGGGATTTGAACAGCAGGAAATATACTTACAGGCCAAAGTTCCCTGCTGAGAGTAGCCAAGCCTGTCCTATTCAGTCAGTAAATACTTACTGACCATGTGACTCATGCCAGGCACTGTGCTAAGTGTTGTGGGTATTAAGTCAAATCACGCATGACCTCTGTTCTTCAGGACCTTCCAGTCTGATTGGGAAGAGTTGGAAAGACATTGTCCTTTTGACAAAATATTTATGTATTCTTATCACATGTTCCTAATGTTAGACGAACACCAGTGTTTATAGAGTGAATTACTCTTAATGACATCTCATGTTTTAAAAATGTTGACTCACTAATTTTGAAGAAGTTATAAATTATTTGTTTGTTCGTTTGAAGGAGTTATATTTTACTTACCCTCTTTGGGCAGTATATTTTTCTTGGTTTTTGATACTGGAACTAGAAGCTAAGTAGAGTAGAATAACTCTTTTTCCTAAAGTAATTTGTTTTCTTTGGCTGTGATTCAAGCAGGTTAGCTTCCCTACTGATCCAGAAATTTTTACCCAGTCCTTATTAATGACTCATTGAAAGTTATTATTAAACCAATTTAAACATGTTATAGGAGGAAATTTTCTAGTAGTCTGTTCATAATTCTGTAACCCTAATTTTTACTTTGCTGTTATCTCCTAATCTTTTTCCACATTTGTACATGGCTTTTTCTTGATTGAATTAGATTATGCATGTGACTTTGTATTCTTCTTTTACCAAGTTATATTATAAACCCTCTCCCAATTTCTACTAGGCATAGTTGGGTTTTAAATCATTTTTATTGGCTATAAAATAATTTATCATGATTTTACTGCAGTGTAAATGTTCTCTTACTATTGGCTATTTAAATTGTTCCCAATTTTTTATTATGAAAATAGTACTCACAGATTTATATATATTGCTTTTTTTGTTCATTTTAATTATTCTCTGGGGGGACAATTTTTAAGAACAGTGTTAATAGAAATAAAGATTATAAGCAACTTTGTGAGTCTCGCTGTGTTTAGCCATAATGTATTATATGGTCCCTTTTTCAGAGCTCTCAACAGCACTCAAAAATAATAACCAACTGGGTGAAGTGGGCCATGCCTATTATCCCAGTTCTTTTTGGGAGGTCAAATTGAGAGGACTGCTGGAGGCCAGGAGTTTGAGGTTACATTGAGCTATGTACCACTGCACTCCAGCCAGGGTAACAGAGCAAGACCTTGTTTCAATTAAAAAAAAAAAAAAAAACCAATAGCTAAAAAGTACTTGCCCTTCAAAACAAGATTATGTAATGATAAATGTATTATGAGTTTACATTTGGAGAAAGATCGAATTTTATTAGGAATCTCTTATGAATTCAAATACTGTTATAGCAGAAATGCTAAATTACTTTGGAAATCCTCTCTATATACAGTTGCCCCTCAGCATACTCAGGGAATTGGTTCCAGGACCCTTTGTTCCCCGTCCCATACTGTAATCCTTGCATGCTTGAGTCCTGCAGTTGGCCCTGTGGAACCTGTGTGCGAAGTTGGCCTTCCCAGTATGCTTGTTTCACAGATCTCTGTGAAATATAGTATTTTCTTTTCTCTCTCTCTCTCTCTCTCTCTCTTTCTTTCTTTTTTTTTTTTTTTTTTTGAGACAGAGTCTTGCCCTATTGCCCAGGCTGGAATGCAGTGGCGTGATCTTGGCTCACTGCAATCTCCTTCTCCTGGGTTCAAGTGATTCTCCTGCCTCAGACTCCCAAGTAGCTGGGATTGTAGGCATGCACCACCATGCCCAGCTAATTTTTCTATTTTTAGTAGAGACGGGGTTTCGCCATGTTGGCCAGGCTGGGTCTTGAACTCCTGACCTCAGGTGATCCTCCTGCCTTGGCCTCCCAAAGTGCTAGGATTACAGGCATGAGCCACTGTGCCCAGCCTAAATATAGTGTTTTTAATCTGTATTTGATTGCAAGAAACTGTGTGTAAATGGACCTGCGCAGTTCAAACCCATATTGTTCAAGGGTTGTTCAGTTTACTACAATTTTACGGAGACATGTAAACCATATATTTGTTTCATGAAAACAGAAGAAGAGCCTATGAGCATGCTACTTAACTTCTCTATGTCTTGATTTTGTCTTCTGTAAAATGAGAATAACAACAATATTTCTCTGTAAGGTTGTTTGATCACTAATTGAGATAATCTCTGTAAGGTGCTTAGCACAGTTCCTGGCATATGGTAAGTTCTTAATAAATGTTAGCTGCTATTAGCTGCCGTGAAAACACACACACACACACACACACACACACACACGTATATATACACATACATATTTGATATGTGTGTGTTTTTATAATTTTCAGAAAATGGGATTCTACCAGAATGTGACCATTTATGGTCACCTGCCTGGCCTAGGTCTATCCCAGGAGTTTGTGTTTCACTATGGAACTTTGTTCTGTAGATCTATAGCAATCCCTTGCTTTAACAACCACTTAATTAATGACTACCATTTTAGACTCCAGGATAATATTTTTGATGTGCTGATTTTGACAGAGTAATGGTCCTGTCAGTAAACAGTGCTGCATTTGTGACTGTGATAAGCTTTTTCTCTGTGCATCTCAGATACAATTTCCAGCACTCCCCAAGAATGTCTAGATTCTCTAGGAGTGCCTCTGATATCATTGCATGCACAAAAGTGCTCTATTCCAGCAGCTGCCCTGTCATGGTGAGATCTAGTGAGATAGAATATGAATATTATTAGTTTTCAAATGCGTGGAGAGAGATTCATAAAGGAAGAATGGAAAGGACGTTTGTTATTTAAAGGGGTTTAAGTCTAAATTTGAAAAGTTTTTTTTTTCCTCCTTCAGCATAGAGATGTCTGAATAAATGAAGTCTGCATATAAAAATGCACTGTTGGAAGTTCTGTTAGCATGAATTGCTGATAACAGTGATTTGAGTGTAAACACTTTAGAAATCCGTCATCCATTCAGTCTGCGCTGAACTTTGACATTGTCATTTTGGTGATGATGAGAAGGTGGAGCTACTCTTCCCAATTTCCTGCTTTGACAAGGCTCTCAGACCTAGAAATGGGATGAGTAGGCAGCTGCATGGTGCCTCTTAACATTGAGATATGTGCTCTTTTTAAGTCTTAACCTCCTAATCTGCCTTTGGGATTATGCTACTGGTGTCATACTAACATCAGAGTGGGTACAAACCAAAGGGGCTAATTCTCTCACTCTCTTTCCCTTGCAGATGATCCTAGCCCTAGACTCAGTGCACAAGCTCAGGTCGCTGAGGATATTCTGGACAAATACAGGAATGCCATTAAACGGACCAGCCCCAGTGATGGAGCAATGGCAAACTATGAAAGTACAGGTGATAATCACGACAGAGATTTGAGTAGTAAACTTTTATATCATAGTGATAAAGATAATCTGAATTTACGTAGCCTTTAAAAGAAAAAGTAGCTAAGGGAATCAATCTACTACCTCAAAATTACAGACTATCTAAATGTTTAAATTGATGTCCTTCCCTGGACTCTCCTACGAGGCCTGGGTGCCCCTGAATATTCAGATGCCTTAGAGTTGTCATCCTTTGCATCTGGGGTGACTGGCCCACAGGGAGTTGGGGCACACTTTAATGGGAGGAGGTTCTTTTTCACTGTCTACAGCTTTCTAATTGTATCCAGTTATGTACACTCAGTATAGCTGTGGGAGCAGACTATTGGGACAAGTTATCCGTTGTCACCTGCTACTTGTTTTAAAGGATTCTGTTTTTCTCATAATGGAATACTGAATAGCTTTCAGAAAAATGAGATACAGTCACCAAGATAAATGAAGGGGAAAAGTGTATAAAAACATAAATAGGGGCTGAGCAAGGTGGTTCACACCTATAATCTCAGCACTTTGGGAGGCCCAGGTGGGAGGATGACTTGAGGTCAGTTCGAGACCAGCCTAGCCAACATGGCAAAATCCTTTCTCTACCAAAAATACAAAAAATTAGCTGCATGTGGTGGTGCATGCCTATAATCCCAGCTACTCAGATGACTGAGGCGTGAGAATCGCTTGATCCCAGGAGGCAGAGGTTGCAGTGACCTGAGATGATACCATTGCACTCCAGCCTGGGCAACAGAGCAAGACCCTGTCTCCAAAAAAAAAAAAAAAAGTAAATAGTATACTGCATAAATGTGTATTTATGCTTATATGCACATAGAGTAGCTTCTGGAAGTATCTCCAACAAACTGGTAACATGAGTTGGCTCTGAGGAAGACTCCTAGGAAGCCTCAAAGGGAGAGTGGGTAGAAAGGAGAATTTCCTGTATTTTTTTATTTTGAGTGGTTTCCAAATAACAGAAAAATTGAAAGAATAATACAATGAAGGTTCATATACCCTCTATCTAGACTTATCAATTGTTAATGTTTCGCCACTTCCCCCTATGTTTACACACACACACACACACACACACACACACACACACACACACACACACACACACACAGAGTATGTGTGTGTGTATAACTATATATATACACACACATTTTTTTTTTGTTACGGTCTGATCTTACTCTTGTCACCTAGGCTGGAGTGCCGTGGCACGATCTTGGTTTACTGCTGTATCCTTAACCTCCCCAGGCTAAGGCGATCCTCCCATCTCAGCTTCCTGAGTAGCTGGGACCACAGTCATGTTCCACTGTGTCCAGCTAACTTTTATTTATTTTTGTAGAGACAGGGTTTCACCATGTTGCCCAGAAATACAAAAACCACATCATCATGGTCTCTCCCTATATCTTTTCCTGAAGCATTTGAAGTTATCTCCAAAGAATAAGGATATTTTCATATATAAACACAATATATTTATTATATTTTGGACTTTTTAATTCTTTTATCTTTTTATTTTTTTTTGTAGAGGTGAGGTCTCGCTATGTTGCCCAGGCTAGTCTTGAATTCCTGAGCTCAAGCGATATTCCTGTCCCATGCCTGGCCATACTTTTTATTTACATATTTTTTTGTTTTTGTTTTTGTTTTTTGTTTTTTGAGGTGTGTCTCACTTTGTTGCTCAGGCTGCAGTGCAGTGGTGCGATCTCAGCTCACTACAACCTCCACCTCTCGTGTTCAAGCAATCTCCTGCCTCAGCCTCCTGAGTAGCTGAGACCACAGGTGTTCACTACCATACCTGGCTGATTTTTGTATTTTTCATAGAGACAGGGTTTCACCATATTTGTCAGGCTGGTCTTGAACTCCTGACCTCAGATCATCTGCCCACCTCGGCCTCCCAAAGTGCTGGAATTACAGGCATGAGGCACCATACCCAGCTATTCTTAAGACATAAAACCAAATTTGGAAACCCCAGATGTGACCTTGCTGCATTTGTGAGTTGGTCCCCTGACTTGTTCTTGGGTGTAGCAGAAAGACCTCCAATAGGGAGAATTAGGAGACCTGAACCCATAGTCAACCTCAGCCGTTGGCCAACTAAGGAATTTAGAGCAAGCCATTTTCTGACTTGGCAGAAGCCCATGTCTATAAAACGAGGGTATAAAATGTTTTTTGAAGCCTCTTTTTGTTCCCTGGTTCATTGAGTCTGATTACAAGATATTAACTTTATTAAGTTAATGTGAACTTTCATTGTTTTGCATTAGAATAGGATAAAAAGTAAAACCACTCTCTTCTCAGCAACTAGTCTCTTGATACATAATTGTTGCTATTGCTAATTCAGTTAAGTATTTGAAGTTTGTTTTTTCTTTCTTTTTTTTCCAGAGAACTCTTATTGTTAGTCAATGCTAATTTATTCTTGAATTGCTCTGAATATTGCAAATGAACCTGGTTATCCTTTTCCTGGGGGTGGGTTTTGTTTAGAGGTTATGGGTGATGGTGAAAGTGCACATGATTCTCCCCGTGACGAAGCGCTACAGAACATCTCAGCTGATGATCTTCCAGACTCTGCAAGCCAAGCAGCCCACCCGCAGGATTCAGCTTTCTCTTATAGGTATTTATTTTTTATAGGATTTAGGGCTTTAGGGTTGGGACTTTTCAGCACCATTGCAGTCACGTCAAGTCAAGTGATATGTTGAATCAATAAATGTATAAAGCAGGGAGAGAAAAATGAAATGCTATTTATTAAGAAGACTTTGTTTCAGTTGTAGATGTTATATACCCAAAGCTTTAATAAAAGGATTTTAAAAAACTTGGCTAGGCACGGTAGCTCACGCCTGTAATCTCAGCACTTTGGGAGGCTGAGGCAGGTGGATCGCTGGAGCCCAGGAGTTGGAGATGAGCTTGGGCAACATAGCGAAACTCTGACTTTATAAGAGAAAAAGGAAAAAAAGAGAAAAGAAAAAAAGAAGAAAGGGTTTCTTGTCAGGTAGTGAGCTTATCTTGTGCCATCATCAGCGTTTCTCAAGAGATATGCCAGGAGGCATTCCAAATCTGGGTGCTGGGGACTTCTGACTTCTATGTTCCCTCCCACTCTGCCATATAATATGCTTTTCTGATTCTTATAGCACCTATCATGTAACTCAGTGTATGAAAAAAGGTCAGAAAGGATTTGTTGTTTGATTCTGGTGCCCTAAGGAATGGTCCTTGCCCCACACACTTTTATCACCTGGCTCCTTGGGTAATTAGAAAGCCTGTTTTTTTGACAGGCGTGGTGCCAGGCATGGTGGCCTATAATCCCAGCCCATTGAGAGGCAGAGGCAGGCGGATCAACTGATGTCAGGAGTTCGAGACCAGCCTGACCAACATGGAGAAATCCTGTCTCTACTAAAAATAAAAAATTAACTGGGCCCGAGCATGTTGGCACATCTGTAATCCCAGCTGCTTGAGAGGCTAAGGCAGGAGAATCATTCAAACCCAGGAGACAGAGGTTGCAGTGAGCCAAGATCGCACCATTACACTCCAGCCTGGGCAATAAGAGCGAAACTCTGTCTCAAAAAAAAAAAAACAAAAAAGAAAAAGGGAAAAAAGTCTGTTTTTTTAAGTGGAGCATCAGTTAAAAATTAACTTTTTAAAAATGTTTGAAACATTTGGATCCTAAGGTAACATTAATTTATATAGTAAATATTTGTAACATGTGACCATATCTGGATAAATAAATTAATGTATTTTCTACTCATTCTTCAGAGATGCGAAAAAGAAACTGAGGCTTGCTCTTTGCTCTGCGGACTCTGTTGCCTTCCCAGTGCTGACCCATACAACAAGGAATGGTTTACCAGACCACACAGACCCAGAAGGTAAATTGCTACAGGATTGTTTATTTTTTCCTGTGTTTATGGGTTGCACCATATGAAATTGCCAGTATTCAGCTATTTAAGCTCTACTGCAATTCCATATGGCTCAACTTAATATGTTTATATTAGTGTCACTTAGGAGCACTTTGGTTACTGGTTTATTAAAGTATTTTCTAATTGAGAGTGGCAGTATAGCTTAGTTCTAATGATACATGACAAAGCAGAATTAACATCTCAAATGCTGAGAGCTAGCTTAATTAAGCCCATGGAAATTCTCAATAATAACAGAATTCTTGTTTCTTTTATTTAGACAATGAAATTGTATGCTTTTTAAAAGTTCAAATAGCCGAAGCAATTAATTTACAAGATAAGAACTTAATGGCTCAACTTCAGGAAACAATGCGCTGTGTGTGCCGTTTTGATAATAGGACTTGTAGGAAACTGCTGGCTTCGATTGCTGAGGACTACAGGTAATATACCGCACCTGTTCAGCTTTTAAACTTAGTTTTTAGCTGCAAGTGTTTTCTTTTTGATCCTTCTTTCTTTTTTTTTTTTTTTTTGGAGATGGAGTCTCGCTCTGTAGCCCAGGCTGGTGTGCAGTGGCACGATCTCAGCTCACTGCAACCTCCACCTCCCGGCTTCAAGCAATTCTCCTGCCTCAGCCTCCTGAGTAGCTGAGATTACAGGCACATGCCACCACGCCCAGCTAAGTTTTGTATTTTTAGTAGAGACGGGGTTTCACTATGTTGGTCAGGCTGGTCTTGAACTCCTGACCTTGTGATACTCCTACCTTGGCTTCCGAAAGTACTGGGATTATAGGTGTGAGCCACCGTACCCGCCCTAGTCCTTATTTCAGAACTGCATCAAGGCTTCCTACAAAGTGCTTGGCCATATTTTCCTGGACGTAGATTTCTGTGTTAGTCTATTCTCACGCTGCTGATAAAGACATACCTAAGACTGGACAATTTACAAAATAAAGAGGTTTATTGGACTTTGAATTCCCTGTGGCTGGGGAGGCCTCACAATCATGGCAGAAGGTGAAAGGCATATCTCACATGGCAGCAGACAAAAGAGAGCTTGTGTAGGGAAACCCCCCCTTTTTAAAAACCATTAGATCTTGTGAGACTTACTCACTATAGTAACAGCACAGGAAAGACCTGCCCCCATGATTCAGTTACTTCCCACTGGTTCCCTCCCGTAACACATGGGAATTCAAGATGAGATTTGGATGCGGACATAGCCAAACCATATTATTCTGCCCCTGGCTCCTCCTGAATCTCATGTCCTCACATTTGAAAACCAATCATGCCTTCCCAGCAGTCTCCTAAAGTCTTAACTCATTCAGCATTAACTCAAAAGTCCACAGTCAGAAGTCTCATCTGAGACAAGTCCCTTCTGCCTGTGAACCTGTAAAATCAAAATCAAATTAGTTACTTCCTAGATACAATGAATGTACAGGCATAGGGTAAATATAGCCATTCCAAATGGAGAAATTGGTAGAAACAAAGGAGCTGCAGGCCCCATGTAAGTCTGAAATCCAGCAGGGCAGTCAAATCTTAAAGCCCTAAAATGATGAACTCCTTTGACTCCATGTCTCACATTCAGGTCACACTGATGCAAGAGGTGGTCCTTTTTTTTTTTTAAATGGGATTTTGCTCTTGTGCAATGGTGCAATCTCGGCTCATTGCAACCTCCGCTTCCTAGTTTCAAACAATTTCCCTGCCTCAGCCTCCCAAGTAGCTGGGATTACAGGCATGCACCATCACGCCTAGCGAATTTTGTATTTTTTTTTTTTAGTAGAGATGGGTTTCACCATGTTAGCCAGGCTGGGTTTGAACTCCTGACCTCAAGTGATCCACCCACCTCAGCCTCCCAAAGTGCTGGGATTATAGGCATGAGCCACCGTGCCTGGCCAGGGTTCCCATGATTGTAGGCAGCTCTGCTCCTGTGGCTTTGCAGGGTACAGCCTCCCTCCCAGCTGCTTTCATGGGCTGGTATTGAGCCTCAGGCTTTTCAAGGTGCATGGTGCAAACTGTCAGTGGATCTACCATTCCGGGGTCTGGAGGATGGTGCCCCAGTAGGGACTCTGTGTGGGGTCTCCGACCCCACATTTCCTTTTCACGCTGCTCTCGCAGAGGTTCTCCATGGACCCTGCCCTTGCAGCAAACTTCTGCCTGGGCATCCAGGTGTTTCCATACATCTTTTGAAATCAAGGCCAGGCACAGTGACTCACACCTGTAATCCCAGCATTTTGGGAGGCTGAGGCAGGCAGATCATGAGGTCAAGAGTTCAAGACCAGCCTGACCAACATGGTGAAACCCTGCCTCTACTAAAAATACAAAAATTAGCTGGGCACAGTGGCACATGCCTGTAGTCCCAGCTACTCAGGAGGCTGAGGCAGGAGAACTGCTTGAATCCAGGAGGCAGAAGATGGAGTGAGCCAAGGTCATGCCACTGCACTCTAGCCTGGGCAACAGAGTGAGACTCTGTCTCCAAAAAAAAAAAAAAAAAAAAAAAAAAAAAAGAAAGAAAAGAAATTTAGGCAGAGGTTCCTAAACCCCAATTCTTGACTTCTGTGCACCCACAGGCTCAAAACCACTCAGAAGTTGCCAAGGCTTGGGACTCGCACTTTCTGAAGCTACAGCCTGAGCTCTAGTTGGCCCCTTTTCAGCCATGGCTGAAGTGGCTAGGAGGCAGGCCATCAAGTCCCTAGGCTGCATACAGCACGGGATCCCTGGTCCAGCCCATGAAAGCATTTTTCCTCCTAGGCCTCTGGGCCTGTGATGGGAGGGGGATACCATGAAGACCTCTGACATGCCCTGGAGACATTTTCTCCATTGTCTTGGGGATTAATATTCAGTTCCTCATTACTTATGCAAATTTCTACAGCCAGCTTGAATTTCTTCTCAGGAAATGGTATTTTCTTTTCTATTGCATTGTCAGGCTGCAAAGTTCCCAAACTCTTACGCTCTGCTTCCCTTATAAAACTGAATGCTGGCTGGGCATGGTGGCTCACACCTGTAATCCCAGCGCTTTGGGAGGCAAGGTCAGGAGTTTGAGACCAGCCTGGCCAACATAGTGAAACCCTATATCTACTAAAAATAAAAAAATTAGCTGGGCATGGTGGCACACACTTGTAGTCCCTGCTATTCAGGAAGTTGAGGCTGGAGAATCGCTTGAACCCTGGAGGCAGAGGTTGTGGTGAGCCAAGATCATGGCACTGCACTCCAGCCTGGGCGACAGAGTGAGCCTCCATCTCAAAAAAAAAAAAAAAAAAAAATTAGCTGGGCATGGTGGTGGTGGGCACCTGTAATCCCAGCAATTTGGGAGGCTGAGACAGGAGAATCGCTTGAACTTGGGAAGCAGAGGTTGCAGTGAGTTGAGATCGCACCACTGCACTCCATCCTGGGCAAAAAGAGTGAAACTCCGTCTCAAAAAAAAAAAAAAAAGAAAAGAAAACTGAATGCCTTTAATAACACCCAAGTCACCTCTTGAATACTTTGCTGCTTAGAAATGTCTTCTGCCAGATGCTCTAAATCACCTCTCTCAAGTTCAAAGTTCCACAAATCCTAGGGCATAGGCAAAATGCCACCAGTCTCTTTGCTAAAACATAGCAAGAGTCACCTTTTCTCCAGTTTCCAATGAGTTCCTCATCTCTATCTGAGACCATCTCAGTCTGGACCTTATTGTTCATATCACTGTCAGCTTTTCATCAAAACCATTCAACAGACCTCTAGAAAGTTGCAAACTTTCCCACATTTTCCTGTCTTCTTTTGAGCCCTCCAGACTGTTTCAGCCTCTGCCTGTTACCCAGTTTTAAAGCCGCTTTCACATTTTCAGGTGTCTTTTTAGCAGTACCCCCCTCTTGGTATCAGTTTACTGTATTTGTTCTCACGCTGCTGATAGAGACATACCCGAGACTGGGCATTTAGCAAAAGAAAGAGGTTTAATTGAGTTTACAGTTCCATGTCGCTGGGGAGGCCTCACAATTATGGCAGAAGGTAAAAGGCACATCTCACGTGGTAGCAGACAAGAGAAGAGAGCTTTTGCAGCGAATTCTCCCTTTTAAAACAATCAGATCTCGTGAGACTTACTATCATGAGAACAGCACAGGAAAGACCTGCCTCCATGATTCAGTTATCTCCCACCGGGCCCCACTCACAACATGCGAATTCAAGATGAGATTTGAGTGGGGACATAGCCAAGCCATATCAATTTCCAAGCAACATATTTGGATATTTAGCCTGGAAATGTAGTTACAAATGAGCAGTTCCAAATAGAAGAGAGCAGGTTACTTCAGCTTTGCACAAAAGCAGGTAAAGAAATATGCCTATATGTGAGGCCAGGACAACTAGAATATCATATTCCTTTTTTTAGAGGCGATAGGAAAGACTACTTTCCTGGACCAGAGAAGCAGAAGTAGCCTTAGAAATTGCTGTGCTTTTTCCACTGCCAGTCCCCTGCTAATGATTATGGAGAAAAATGTAACTGAGACGCTTAGGTAGTAAGGAAGCTTCAGGGCTTAGGGAATGGGCACTCTGGTGATTGTTACACTTAGACAGTAAGCAAGTAATTGGTGAAGGATGTTTGTGACCTAGTGATGTGTAACCTGTATTTGTTATTTTTAGTCATCTGTAGCTGTCAATTTCCTGTTAAGTATGAGGTCCTTTAGCTCCCATATAAAATACACCACGTATGCAAAGGGGCTTACTAACGTTTAGTGAATTAGGTAACTAAGTCTTAAGCCCCATAGATCCTTCCAAACATGCAAAATGGGTTTGTTCTTCAGCTGGCACCGTGATCAGTCTCTACCATGTCTGCAGCCTGACATGCTACTTTGTATATTTGCTACTGAAGAGAGCACAGACATGCTACTTTGTAAAAGCAGTCTGTGTAGTAATTTTTTTTTTTTTTTTTTTGAGATGGAGTGTCGCTATGTTGCCTAGGCTGGAATGCAGTGGCGAAATCTGGGTTCACTGCAACCTCCACCTCCTGGAACAAGTGATTCTCCTGCCTCAGCCTCCCATGTAGCTGGGATTACAGGTGCACACCACCATGCTTGGCTAATTTTTGTATTCGTAGTAGAGATGGGGTCTCACCATGTTGGTCAGGCTGGTCTCGAACTCCTGACCTTGTGATCTGCCCGCCTCGGCCTCCCAAAGTACTGGGATTATAGGTGTGAGCCACTGTGCCCAGCCACAGCAATTTTTTTTTTTTAAAGAAAAGTTAGGACCCTTATTCTTCAAAGAATATATGTACTGAATATATCTGACGTCATGCAAAGTATTTTTCCTTTTAGGAAACGAGCCCCGTATATTGCTTATCTCACTCGTTGTCGGCAAGGACTACAGACCACACAGGCTCACCTGGAAAGACTGTTGCAAAGGGTTCTGCGGGATAAAGAAGTGGCCAATCGATACTTTACCACTGTCTGTGTGAGATTACTGCTTGAGAGCAAAGAAAAGAAGATCAGGGAATTCATTCAAGGTAACTCAATATCTTTAAGCATCTCCTCAGCTGTAATACTGTTGGGAAGATTTGGAAATACTACTTTGTTTTGCTAGTTCAAGTATCTGCATGCCTTAAATACCCATTTATTTTATGGAATCTTAAACTTTGATGTCAAACCAGCATTTCTGTCTTGGATTGAATGTTTATAGTTTATTTTTTAAATTGGGGACATTTGGATTTATACAAATTGTCTCATTTTTTTTAAACTAAACATTTTTTTAGAAACATATTTTTATTATAAATTTCTTGCACTTTCACATATTTCTTACTTTCTCCTGGTTTAATTATATGGATACATGTTGTCCTAAAATAAACCACAATGATTAAGATCATGGTGTCTGCATAGCTGGTGATTAAAATTATTTATATAATTTCCTTTTTAAAATTATTCAGATAGTTTTTATTAAACTATTTAAAAATTCTTATTTTGCTTTGGAGACTTTCAGAAACTCACAGCAGCTGATGATAAAACTGCTCAGGTGGAAGATTTTTTGCAGTTTCTTTATGGTGCAATGGCCCAGGATGTCATATGGCAAAACGCGAGTGAAGAACAGCTTCAAGATGCACAGCTGGCCATTGAGCGAAGTGTGATGAACCGGATTTTCAAACTTGCTTTCTACCCTAATCAGGATGGGGACATACTTCGTGACCAGTGAGTACTTCTATGCTGAGTGCCTCTGTGGGACTACGTAGGGATCCTACCAGGTAACCCATATTTTAGGCAAGCTATATGTGTAACTTAGTATCTGATTGTAAAAGGAAATGCATCGGTTATCATTTTTCATCTGACAGAGTTACAGGATCAAAAAGAATGATAATACCTAGTTTTCAGGGATGTGGATAGTCAAGCTGGAAGGAGTAGAAATTGGTATGGCCTCTTTGGAAAGCACTGCTGTTTACTCTGCCGTAACTACTTTTCCCTTCCTTCCTGCGATTACATCTTACTCGTCCCTCAGGTCTTGACTGAAGTGTTGTTTTCCTGATGAAGCCACTCCTGACTAGGCTACATCCTGTTAGGGCTCTCTCAGGTCTGGGTGCCTTTCTTTAGCACTTGCCAGTTGCCATTTGACATCTGTTTAAGTCATGGTTTTTCAATCCAGCACTACTGACATTTGGGGCCAGATTGTTGATGATGTGGGAGGCTGTCCTACACATTATAGGATCTTCAGCAGGATCACTGGCCTCTACACACTAGATGCTAGTAATACCCCACCAATTGTGACAACCAAATGTCTTCAGACATTCCCAAATGGCCCTTAGTGGGGAGGGTGGCAAAATTCTCCCCTATTCTTTTTTTTTCTTCTTTTTTGTTTTTGAGACAGGGTCTCATTTTGTCACCCAGGCTGGAGTGCAATGGCACAATCACAGCTCACTGAAGCCTCAACCTGCTGGGCTTATGTGACAAAGTGATCCTCCTTCCTTGGCCTCCCAGATCACCGGTACTATAGGTGCACATGTGACACTTGGCTGACTATGTATGTATGTATATGGAGTCTTGCTCTGTCACCCAGGCTGAGTGCAGTGGTACGATCTTGGCTCATTGCAACCTCTGCCTCCTGGGTTCAAGCAATTCTCCTGCCTCAGCCTCCCTAGTAGCTAGGACTACAGGCATGCGCCACCATGCCTGGCTAATTTTTTTTGTATTTTTAGTAGAAATGGGTTTTCTCCATGTTGGCCAGGCTGGTCTCGAACTCCTGACTTCAGGTGATCCCCCATCTTGGCTACCCAAAGTGCTGAGATAACAGGTGTGAGCCACTGTGTCCAGCCTTGTTTATTTTTTGTAGAGACAAGGTCTCATTGTGTTGCCCAGGCCTGGTCTCAAACTGCTGGACTCAAGCAATCCTCCTGGTTCAGCCTCCCAAAGTGCTGGGCTAAGAGCTGGGATTATAGGGCATGAGCCACCGCACCTGGCCTCTCCCCTTTTCTTAATCACTGGTTTGTGTGATGGTTTGATGAATGTTCTCACCACACTGGCTTGTTCCCTCTGCAAGACCAGGAAATAATGCTTTTATTAACCACTCTAACAGCACCAGGCACAGTGCTTGGCTTCCAATGTATGCTTATTATATATTTATTAAGAATGAACAGCTGGCCGGGTACAGTGGCTTACACCCATAATCCCAGCACTTTGGGAGGCCGAGGTGGGTGGATCATCTGACGTCAGGAGTTTGAGACCAGCCTGGCCAACATGGTGAAACCCCTTCTCTACTAAAAATACAAAAATTAGCTGGCCGTGGTGGCAACGTGCCTGTAGTCCCAGCTGCTCAGGAGGCTGAGGCAGGAGGATCACTTGAATCTGGGAAGCAGAGGTTGCAGTGAGCCAAGATCACACCACTGCACTCCAGCCTGGGCAAGAGAGCGAGCTCTATCCTTAAAAATAAAAAACTTGGAAAAAATTAACCTGGAATGGTAATATTGGTTATTTTGGGGTAGTGAGACTCTAGAAGATTTTGCAGTCTTATTTTTACTCTTCTGTATTTTTTTCTTTTCTTTTCTTTTTTTTTTTTTTTGGAGACAGAGTTTTGCTCTGTCACCCAGGCTAGAGTGCAGTGGTGTGATGTCGACTCACTGCAACGTCCACCTCCTGGGTTCAAGCAGTTCTCCTTCCTCAGCCTCCTGAGTAGCTGGGATTACAGGCATGCACCACCACGCCCAGCTAATTTTTGTATTTTTAGTAGAACTGGGGTTTCATCATGTTGGCCAGGCTGGTCTTGAACTCCCGACCTCAAGTGATCTGCCCATCTTGGCCTCCCAAAGTGCTGGGATTACAGGCATGAGCCACCACGCCCAGCCTTCTGTATTTTCTTGAGCACTGCTTCACAACCCTGTTTCTGACCTCAAGCATGTTAAAGTTGTTACCGTCGTTCTTAGCAGTGATAGTGGCTTACTCTGCGTGACTCTCGGGTCTGTGTAATAGGATCTCCAGGTGTGGGTTATGTTTGTGTGAAATATTTTTCATGGAAATTTTCAGATGTTGCATAGATATTTGAGAGAATTCACTTTCCCGCGAAGTGGGTTAGGATCCTTCCAATCTATCTTCCTCATTTGTTCATGGTCTCAGAGCATTTGACCCATCCCAGTCTTCTAAATACGCCAGATGGGGCCTGTTTTCTCTCCAGAGCACCAGTTTTTTTGGCTTTAGGCATAGAATAAGGAGTGGGGACATTCAAACCATATTGACTACAAAGAGCAGCTTTGAAGGAGATTATTTTTCCCCACCCTCCATGGCATTTCTGCAGGCTTTATAGAGTGTAGAAAGACAACAGAGGAATTGGAGAGAACATTAGCAGCCAGGAAGCTGGGTTCAGCCCCTCTACTGACACCTGTGTAGCCTAGGCAAGTCTTTTACCTTTTTAAGCCTACTTCTCTTCATCTACAAAATGAAAGGTTGGATGAATGGTGGAGGCCCTTCTCCGTGTAATTAATGTCTTTGATTTCTGGCTTTTGATCCTTCCACTTCCTCTCACTTTTTTCCCCCCCTCACTATCTTTTCCTCTACTTGACAAAATAATGTGTCCAAGCACTCCGACTAAGGGCTCCCTTCCTCTCTCCCTTGCCATGCTGTCTGATCCAGAGAGGAAAGACTCTCTCTCCTCCCTGCATCCCCTTGGCTCACTAAGTGTTTCTGAGCAGATTGGAAAGAATACTTATCTGAGATGCTCAACTCTTAGCTGTAATCCATATCTAGCAATAAGTCAACGTGTTTCAAATGTTTTGTAGAAATCAATGATGACTATTTGTGTACCTTATTTTCTGAAATGTATATTTACATTTGTATTTTGGGGTGTTTTCAGGGTTCTTCATGAACATATCCAGAGATTGTCTAAAGTAGTGACTGCAAATCACAGAGCTCTTCAGATACCAGAGGTAATATAGGTTTATATAGCATGGGTAATGTTAACTAAATGCTGCATGGTATTAATCCACATAATATTACCACGTTTTCAAGGAACTGAAATATGGTAAAATATAAAAAACCTGATTTGCACCCAAAGTAATTCAGTCTAACTGCAGTGTTCCCAAAGATGCTTCCAGATGTTAAAATTCCCTAATCAGAAATAGTAGAAAGCCAGCTGGGAGGATCCCTTCCTTGAAGCCACTCCGTGCCCAGGCAGGGCTTCTCAAGCCAGCTCTGCTCTCAGGGGCAGTACCTCTCCATCAGTGTTTTTATAGTCAGGTTTCTGCAGAAATGTTTTGAAGAAGCAGGAGGCTGGTAGCACTCCAAAGAGTGAGAGAGAGAGATGCTGTCTCAGGAGAGGTCATTGCATCTGAATGTGATCTCAGATTACCTTTTAGTCATTGATATTAGCATTTCTGTCCTACACAATAACAAAACGGGAAATTTTCAGGCATTTGAGCTTTCTGGTTGTTTTTGTTACAACCCCCACTAATGAGACATTAATTAGCATAAAATTTTAAATGTCTTTGATTTTTTTAATCTGTTATTTCTAGAGGAAGTACTGCAACAATGGTACATAATTTTAAATTAACCTCCTTATCACGCATGATAAATCTGGTTCCTGTGTAGAGCCAGTTTAAGCTAGTTTTAAGGAAAAGTCATCTTTTGTACTTCTGGAATCAGCTACTAAATGTAGAGAAGTTCCATTCTAGCTATTTAAGAAAGAGAATGATTTAAAATTTTGTGAGTTCTAGGTTCTGTGCTGTTCCCTTTTTCTATTAATGGACATCTGAGTTAACTATTTTTAAATGCAAAGCAACTTACTTAAAAGTTTTTGCCTGGTGCGGTGGCTCATACCTATAATTAATTGCAGCACTTTGGGAGGCCGAGGAGGGCAGATCACCTGAGGCTGGGAGTTCGAGACCAGCCTGACCAACATGGAGAAACCCCATCTCTACTAAAAATACAAAATTAACCAGGCGTGGTGGTGCATGCCTGTAATCCCAGCTACTCCAGAGGCTGAGGCAGGAGAATTGCTTGAATGTGGGTGGCGGAGGTTGCGGTGAGCCAAGATTGCACCATTGCACTCCAGCCTGGGCAAAAGGAGCGAAACTCCATCTCAAAAAAGAAAAGTTTTCAGTCTTTGGTGGAGGGGAAAGGGGCTTGCAATGTGGTTTTACCAAAGTAAAAAACAACCACATTGTCCTCTGCCTTCTGTCATGGAGGTTGCGTTGGTCACTGCCCAGGATTGCCATTGGATTCAGAATCTGTGTATTGTCTATGGTCTCACCTAGGTTTATCTTCGAGAAGCACCGTGGCCATCTGCACAATCGGAAATCAGGACAATAAGTGCTTATAAAACCCCTCGGGACAAAGTACAGTGCATCCTGAGAATGTGCTCTACAATTATGAACCTCCTGAGCCTGGCCAATGAGGACTCTGTCCCTGGAGCGGATGACTTTGTTCCTGTGTTGGTGTTTGTGTTGATAAAGGTGGGCCCCTTACTACTATTATTTAAGGAGTTATGTGGAATTCTGAGCAGGTAGCACAGGGCTTCATGCAACAGTAGAGATGTTGGCTCCTTCCCAAGTCACAGGCTCTGGATTACGCAGAACGAAAATGCCTAATGTCAAGATTTGTTTTTTTTTTTTGAGACAGGATCTCACTCTGTCACCGAGGCTGGAGTGCAGTAGTGTGAACTCAGCTCACTGCAGCCTTCTGTCCTGGGTTCAAGCAATTCTTGGCCTCAGCCACCCAAGTAGTTGGGATTACAGGCATGCATCACCACTCCCAGCTATTTTTTTTGTATTTTTAGTAGAGACAGGGTTTCGCCGTGTTGGCCAAGCTTGTCTTGTGGTCTCGAGCTGTTGGCCTCGAGTAATTCACCCACCTCAGCCTCCTGAAGTGTTGGGATTACAGACGTGAGCCACTGTGCTTGCCAAGGTTTGTTCTTACCTTAGGGTTTTCAAAGGAAAGGATGGGAGGAGTAGATTTCTAGATGAACATTTCAACTTTTAAAGCAGTGCCTGGGCTGGGCGCAGTGGCTCATGTCTGAAATCCCAATACTTTGAGAGGCCGAGGCACGTGGATCACGAGTTCAGGAATTTAAGACCAGCCTGGTGAAACGCCATCTCTACTAAAAATACAAAAATTACCAGGCCCAGTGGCAGGCACCTGTAATTCCAGCTACTCGGGAGGCTGAGGCAGGAGAATTGCTTGAACTTGGGAGGCAGAGGTTGCGGTGAGCTGAGATCACACTGCTGCACTACAGCCTGGGCAAGACAGTGAGACTCCATTTCAAAAAAAAAAGCAGTGCCTGAAGTTCTTGGTTGGGGCTCGGTCTATAATTATTGAGTGAATGGGTGAGAGCTGATTCTTTTTATTGTGCCTTTACCATCTTCTTTCATATGGAATTCTTTGCAGTGCTTGTCATATAGGCTACCAAACTTAGCAATCATCTCTTTCCTTTTTAGCCTCTTATTTTGCAACTGTAGTATAAAAGTGCTGACATCTCTAGTTCTTACTGACTTTAAAATTAAAGTTTCATCATTGGAATGGTTTATTTTGAACATTTTGAGGGTAACCATGCAGTTTGTGTGCACACAGCCACTAAATGATTATATCACTTGTGTTTTCCAGTCAGCTCAGCTCAGCTGTTGCAGTTTAAAGTGTGTGTGACATACGTCTTACTATTTCTTAGCGTTGTGACATTTCTGCAACCTGAACTCTTAGCTTGGAGGCAGAAACCCACGGGCCATGGGTTGGCCATCACAGCTTCTCCTGTTGGCCATTGCTCTTGGCTTCTACAAGTGATGAATCTAGTTCCTGTGTAGAGCCAGTTTAAGCTAGTTTTAAGGAAAAGCCTTGGCTCTTCCTCTTAACCATTTTAGCAGCCTGTGCCCTTTCTCACCACATGTTGAAGGTTAAAAAAAAAAAGGAGATGTTCTCTGTTACATCTGGCAACAGAAGGCATATCATCTTTTTTCGCTTTTTCTTTATCAGCTGATTCTCCCTGGACTTACCAGATATAACTCAATTTGCTTATAGCATTTATTTTGTTATCTAACATTCTGAAAACCTGGGATGCTGAGTAAAACCATAGCCTTCTTAGAAACCAGTGAGGCTAAGTGATTTGCAAGGATAGAAACCTCTAGATGGATTAGCTGAGATTAGAACTTGGGTTGCCTTTCCAACATATTATTGCTACTCATGGAAACTAGAGTTTACAGGTTACTTCAAAAAAATAACTTTGGGATTGTTTTCAAAAAGATTGTTATGTCTTTGATAGAAGAACATTCAAAGAACCCTTAAATGATTTTGACAGAGCTATGACATCTGAGTAATTGACTCTTTTTTATTTTTCACTTCTCTAGGCAAATCCACCCTGTTTGCTGTCCACTGTGCAGTATATCAGTAGCTTTTATGCTAGCTGTCTGTCTGGAGAGGAGTCCTATTGGTGGATGCAGTTCACAGCAGCAGTAGAATTCATTAAAACCATCGATGACCGAAAGTGACCAAGACCAGGGCTCACCAAGGCAGCAGACTGTTAGTCAGACAAACAGATCTCTAAGAAAGCGCATCAGCTGCTTTGAAGGGTGAAGATTGTTTTGTATAATATTGTACATCATCAGGCATTTTAAAGCAGATCTTTACTAAACAGGTTAATGAGCTAACAAGCAGGTTCTCTCGTCTTTGGGCTCTTTCCTTTCTGAGTTGCATATTCTATTTTCTTGTCCCCAAGTAGAGACTAGTACTACAAAAAGGGACCACGTTTTTCAGGTAATTTCTAAATATTAAAAAACAGAAAAAAAAATCTTAGAAAATTTCTAGACCCCCATTCTAGATCCCCTTTCTTTCCTTTTATTTTAAAAAAGAACAGTACTCCTCTTTTAAGATGCTATCTTATTAATATGCATCTAATGGAAAGAAGACATGAGTTGCACTGAGGATTATAATAGTGGTGCATTAGTGGCATTACCTATAAATACACTCACCTAAATTGAAAAGCTAAGAAGGAAATGTAAATATAATATATATTTATATTTGATGTAATATGGACATCTGCAGATTCTAATAAACAAGGACTATTGCTGATAGTAGGCCGTGACATACTGTCTTGTGAAATGGTTTCCTTGACAAAATTTAAGCTGAGCTTAAAAGCAAAAAACAAGAAGTACACAGAAATATTTATTAAAGTGTAATACAGTTTATCGAACTTTCTAGGTATGGAGTTTGACGCACAGGGCTGCCTTTAATGAGTGTGAAAGTCACTAAGTCACGCAGACATCTCACCTTGGAAGTTTGTGAGCCTGCATGTAGGGGATAGACTGATTACCGTACATGGTAAAAAGGAACAGTGGATAGCTAATACTTATGGTGGTTCTTCTCCTCTGAAATAATATACTGCAGAAATCCCAGACAGAGCTCCTTACAACCTTTAATTGTAATATATTTTTGATGATTATTCACATTGAATGCACAGACCAGGAATTCAGTGAATGTCATTTTTTTAAAAAACTAATTTGTATTGTCTGCTCTAGTGATACAAGTTTTACTAGTTATAAACTATTTTAATCAACCATTCTATTCTTATGGAAAAAAATCTATTTTGGCAGGTTTCTGTGCCTTTATTTCCCTCTTCTGAAAAAAAGTCTGTGTTTTCATAGTTTGATTTGCATTGTATATCAATAATTAATCAGAAATGGGTTTTGGTGCCTAAAAAATTGGCCAAGGAGGCATACCAAAGGTTCAAGCACAAGTCTTGTACATGGACCATCACTGTCTGGTTTCACTTTGTATGTTTCCTAAACACATTTAGCTGCTTTTATAACAAACTCAGCCCCATACTTGAGTCCCTTGTTGTTTGCAGCACTTCCAGGCATCTTTTAAGGAAACTGTGACAAACAGCCTCAGGCAGATGAATTTGGAGGTTGTCTGCTGTCTGCCTCTGAGATCTCCATGTCTGGGGTTGCCTAAAGAAACTAGATTTTCTTTTTTTTTTGAGACTGAGTCTCGCTCTGTTGCCCAGGCTGGAGTGCAGTGGTGCGATCTCAGCTCACTGTAACCTCCACCTCCCGGATTCAAGCAATTCCCCTGCCTCAGTCTCCTGAGTAGCTGGGACTACAGGTGTGCACCACCATGCCCAGCTAATTTTTGTGTTTTTAGTAGATATGGGGATTCACCGTGTTGGCCAGGATGGTCTCAATCTTCTGACCTCTCGTGATCCACCCACCTGGGCCTCCCAAATTGTGGGGATTATAGGTGTGAGCCACCGTGCCTGGCCAGAAACTAGATTTTCTTCATGCCTCCACCCCTTCTCATTAAGTTACTTTATAATACCAAAATAACAAATTGCATAGGAGTGTAGGATGTGGTTTCTGCCTTCTAGGGAGAGATCAGAATTAAACTAGTACTATGAAATGTTCTTTTGAATGTTAGGTCAAGAGATCCTTGTAGTCATGTACTTCATGGGCCGTAACTGTCAAACTTGCCTAGTGTCACAAGTTAAATCTCATCATAAATACATCATGAAGGCCAGCTGTGTGGTTTATTGAGACCTAGATGGCAGTCCATTTACTTTAGCATTTGATTCAGTAAATGTTAAGCAGCAGCAGACTTTGAATGGTTGAAATTCATTGTTAACAGGATTTAACTCATAAACCGAGAGGTTTTTTTTTCTCCGCAATGGTTGCTAAGTCTATTCCATGTTAACACTGTGGAAATAAATATGAAGATGTGGACATTGCATCAGGGCTCTTTTCTGTGGAAGAGAAAGTGGTGGGATTGGGGTGAAGAGAAGGTGTTGGGATTGGAGGCAGGAGAAAGGGCGGGCTCTGCAGTGTTGGAGCCGGGGCTGAGGTTAGAGCCCCAGAGATTTGGCATCTGTGACACCTCTGAAACAGATAAGGTGCTCATGACTCCACAGCTGGCAGAGGAGCACAGCACAGCTGTTTCAGGGGCAGCTAAGTTTCCCTCTGAAAATCCTGTCAGGAGCAAGGACTACTTTGGCATTAACCATCACTGGTTTGATTTCTTGACAGGTACGTGAGATGGGGAGTGATCTGATTTTTTTTTATCAGGAAAGAGGAATAGTTGTTCCCTAAATGTTTCTTCCTTCACTGCCCTCCACTACTTGTTTTACATGAAAGATTAGTGCGGAAGTGCAAAATCAGCCCAGGAAACATTTAGTGGCCACAAATTACTACATAGAACTTACAAAGTTACTGGATGTTAAATGGAGAGAGAGTTGGCTCAGCTCCCCTGAAATCTTGTAGGATTAATTTATCTGAGGAAGGCCGGGCGTGGTGGCTCACTCCTGTAATCCAAGCACTTTGGAGGCCAAGGTGGGCGGATCACCTGAGGTCAGGAGTCCAAGACCAGCCTGACCAACATGGTGAAACCCCGTCTTTAAAAATAATAATAATTTTTAAAAAATTATCTGAGGAAAAGAAAAATCTGTTTGCATTTTGTATTGATATTATGCTTTTAGAAGTATAGCTAGTGCTCGACTTACGACCACGATTGGTTCCGACAGACCGGTCGTAACACGATTTGGCCGTAAGTTGAGTAGGCTATATGCACAGTACTGTGAAATGATGTTATAAAAATCTTTAAGTCATTTTATCATAATTTTCTTTCATTATTGTTATATATCATAATTTTCTTTGTTCATTTTATGCCATTTGTATCATCTCTATACCATTTTGTTTCTTATTTTTACATTTGTCAGGTTTAAGTAAAACTGCATTACCAGCACAACTGGTTTAATATTTGCAAAACATACAAAATTACAAAATACAGTTGCATACAAAAATACAAAATACAGGTGTAAAAAATACCATAGGAAACATTTTCCTAATTGCAAAACATATCAAAATATATAAACATGTACGAAACATTTTATTGGCCCCTGGTGCTTGGATGCGGATTGTTGATGTCGTCATCTGAGGCAGCAGTTGGGGTTACCAGAGTTGGTTTTTTCATAAACATGGTGAGCTTTGTCTGAATTGTGTTCCTTTTTTTCTTCATAAATTTCATGATACGGATGAAACACATCATGCGCCATCCGTTCAATCCTTGCAAATCGTTCGATGTTTGGGTCCATTGCTTCGAAATGTATAAGAAGTTTATTCAGTAAAGATAAACCGTCTGATAATCCTTTAGTGGTGAACTTTCTTTCTGGCTCCTCCTCTTCTTTCTCTGCTTCTCTTCTTTCTTCTTTCGCCACTCTTTCTTCTTCCAGTTCGATTAGCTCTTCATTTGTAAGTTCTCCGGATTCTTTGTCTAGCAACTCTTCGACATCTTCCATTTTACACTCCAAAGAAAGGTCTTTAGCGAGTTTTACTGTTTTTTCCCAAATCGTTTCAAGTTCATGTTCACTGTCAAATCTGTCAAAATCATTAACATAGCGCTTAACACAATTTTTCCAGATGCCATTCATGCACTTTGTCGTCACAGCCTCCCAGGCGGTAGCGATATTCTTGATACACATCAAAATGTAGTGTTTCCACAAATCTCGCAATGTTAGTTCTGAGTCAGCATCTATAGCAGATATTGCTTGAGTGAAGGTGGTTCGGTGATAGTTGGCCTTTAATGTAGCAATCGAACCTTGATCCATAGGCTGGATGAGTGGAGTCGTGTTTGGCGGAAGAAAAACAAATTTTACATGTGGATGGAGATCGCCTAGATGTGGTGCGTGTCCAGGCGCATTATCGAGTAGCAATAAAATCTTGAATATCTTTCTCCAAACAATATTCTCGAACTTGAGGAATAAAACAGTTCATAAACCAGTCTTCAAACAATCCTTGTGTCATCCATGCTTTACGTTGAGAACGAAAGTAGACGGGCAGTGTGTGCTTGTTAACATTCTTGAATGCATGCGGGTTGTCTGAGTGATAAATTAAGAATGGCTTCAGCTTAAACCCTGCGATGTTCCCGCCAAGCAGCAGAGTAAGCCTATCCTTAAATGCTTTAAATCCCGGCATGCTTTTGGCCTCTTTGTGAATATAAGTGCGTGCTGGGATCCGTTTCCAAAATAATCCAGTTTCATCAACATTGAAAATCTGTTCTGCTAGATATCCCTCCTCTGTAATTAATTCATCCAGGCTATCAACAAGTGTACGTGCTCCTTCCTCATCAGCACTCGCTGCTTCTCCAGTCACTCGAACACTATGCATTTGGAATCTTTTCTTGAATCTCTGGAACCAGCCAGTGCTTGCTACAAATTCTTGACTGTAATCTTCTCCAGCACGCTCCTTCAGAGTCTGAAACAGACTTCTCACCTTCATCTGCACAGTAGAAAGACTTAATGGTGTCCGTTTTTGAATTTGGTCTTCCATCCAAACATATAGCAGTTTCTCCATTTCATGGATGGGCCCGCTTCATTGCTTTGTTATAACTGTTGATCGCATGGGTGCAGAACCTTTCACAGCTTCACGAATTCTTTCTTTATCTTTCAAAATCGTCGACACAGTTGAGTGTGATAACTTCGTATCACGTGCGATCACATTCACTTTCTTTCCTCCTTCGTACTGCTTAATTACCTTCATTTTCGTGTCGAGATCGATGGCCTTTCTTTCCTTCTTGGCAGGCTGAGGCGTAGACAAAGACAATTTCCTCTTGGTAGACATCTTGGGAGGGGTTTGATGAAAAATATCCAAGACACAAAACACAAATTGCTGTACCGAGTCTGGGATAACAGTTGAAATGGTGCATGCGGAGATGGTAGTGCTGCCGGAAGCTGGTCCGCACTGTCATACGCCCAGCTGGGCAATGTTTGCGCTGCCAGACGCGGAGCAGTCATGGCTAGTGATTGTGGTCGTAAAGGCGAATGGTTGTAAGTTGCATAGGTCGTAAGTCGATCAATACCTGTAATAGAAATACAAGTTGAAGATTATCTTTACTTACACAATTGCATTTTAATTTTCCTTGAGACAGTCTTGCCCTGTCGCCCAGTCTGGAGTGCAGTGGTGCGATCTTGGCCCACTGCAACCTCTGTCTCCCAGTCTGAAGTGATTTTCATGCCTCAGCCTCCCTATTCGCTCAGATTACAGGTATGCACCACCACACCCAGCTAATTTTTGTATTTTTTTGTAGAGACAGGGTTTTGCCATGTTGGTCAGGCTGGTCTCAAACTCCTGCCCTTAAGTGATCCGCCTACCTTGGCCTCCCAAAGTGCTGGGATTATAGGTGTGAGCCACTGTGTCCAGCCACGTTGTATATATATTATGTACAATATATATATGTATATATATTATATACGATATATATACAATTTTGTGGCTGGACACAGTGGCTGACGCCTATAATCCTAGCTGTTGGACATGTTTAAAATGTTTGACAGGTTTAAATATATATATACACACACACCATTATATTTAAATCTGTCAAACATTTTGCTTTCTCCATTTTAGGTAAAATCTCAGCCACAGTAATTGCTTTCTTCTGCATTTTCTTTATAAAAACTTGCTTATGAAAGTCTTCTTATACAGATAGTTAAATCGCTGTTGTAGGAGAATCAGGTTTTCTGAGGGATTGCAAATAGATGTGCTGCATGGTTTTTCTTTTCCTGTGTCCTGGAAGCCTTTGTTTAAAGTAGGCTTTATAAATGTGTCCCTGAGGTGCATAAGCAAGAGAACAATCCCAGCCCTAGCACAGGGACTGTGTTTTTACCATAAGAATCTATAGCTGACTGATATGCTGACCCTGGGCACTCTTTTTCCTATTGCTTGCCATGGGAATTTCAGTTTGGCCCAAGTAAGGTCAACTAGGTTTTGACCCAAGTATGGTCATAGGTTTCCTGTGTGATTGGGTGTGAGGAAGGAAAGTCATACACTCAGAATTACTATTGGATTGCATAGAAGTGATGGAAGTGTAGTGGGGTTCACGTCCTCAATTGGTGCTTCCTAGATTTTTCTCTCCTGACTCTTCCTGCTTTGTTTCTTTAAAGAAAAATCTGTTCTCCCTCTTTTTAAATATTTAAGTCTAACAAGCTTATTTTGTACGTAATTGCTTTAATTTTGAGGGAAGTAAATCTGAAACAGTCTTGAAGCCCAAAGGATTTTTAGTAAGTGGATTAACAGTGATGAGATGTTTGATATTTAAATGCCAAAAATGCTTGAGAACTTTGGCAGGTTAATAATTATTTAATGTATTTTAGAATGTAGGTTACTCAGAAAGTAGTAGGACAAGGAATAGCTTTATTACTCTTGAGAACACTTGGAGAAATGAAAATATAGTTTGCTTCAGTGTTAAGTTGTGGTTGAGCTGTGGAGTGACCCTGGAGCTACTTTGTCCCACAGGCCTGAGCTCAGCAAGGGTTAAATTCAAGAGGGAGGAGGTCTCCACTTGGATAATGGCAGATAGTGTGGGTAGGAACCACACACTGGGGGAATTCATCTCTGTCAAATTAATACTCTCCTGTCTACTGGATTCTTCTTGTGCTTCATCTGGATTAAAAAGCTGTACTGCCTCTTGAAACTGATAAAACCTTTCCATAAGTCTCAATGAGCTTGCACAATCTTGTATATGTACAGGAAACCCACCTGTCTCCTAATGTGATTAGTACTGTAAAACATTCTATAAAACTGATTAAAAGAGGGAGAGCAGTTTGATTCACTGGGTTTTATGTTTCTATCATCTATTTTATATTTTATATTCAGAAGCATTTCTGAAAATATTTGACTTCCTAATGTTCTGATGTTCTCAATGAATTCATACTCATCGTTTTCATCTGAACAATAAGGGTGTTTGCTACATGTGGCACAAGAAGGAACTAGAATGACCTAGCAGTAACTAACACGTGAAGATCTAGGGCTTTTTTTTTTTTTTTTTTTGAGACAGAGTCTGGCCTAGGCTGGAGTGCAGTGGCAGGATCTTGGCTCACTGCAACCTCTGCCCTCTGGGCTCAAGCAAGTGTCTGGCCTCAGCCTCCCAAGTAGCTGGGACTACAGGCACACACCACCACACTTGGCTAATTTTTGTATTTTTTGTAGAGACAGGGTTTTGCCATGTTGCCCAGGTTGGTCTCAAACTCCTGAGCTCAAGCGATCTGCTTGCCTCAGCCTCTCATGCAGGCATGAGCCCTTCATCTATAGATTGAACAGTTTCTGCCTGGTGCCTATATTTGGTAGCTATTCTTTATTTTTCCTTCTGAAAGCAAAAGTGTTGCCATCTTATCACAATATTCACTTAAGCCTTTACTAATATTTTCAGCCAAGGGAAGTTACTTTTGACAAGGAGTACTAGCTCACTCTTCAGGCTTCCCTTGCTGGTGGGAAGGCGCTTTTCTTCTATTGATTGTACTTCATTTAGAAGGAAATAGTTAAGAACTTGCTTAGGGCCTCTTTTCATTTACTCTCTTCAGTTTTTGTTTGTTTTTTTTTTTGTTTTGTTTTGTTTTGGTTTTGTTTTTTGAGACAGTTTCACTCTTATTACACAGGCTGGAGTGCAGTGGCAGGATCTCGGCTCAGTGCAACCTCCGCCTCTCAGGTTCAAGCGATTTTCCTGACTCAGCCTCCTGAGTGGCTGAAATACAGGCATAGTAAACACAGTGCCACCACGCCTGGCTAATTTTTTATTTTTAGTAGAGACAGGGTTTTACTATGTTGGTCAGGCTGGTCTTGAATCCCTGACCTCAGATGATTTGCCTGTCTCGGCTTCCCAAAGTGCTGGGATTACAGGCATAAGCCACTGTGCCTTGCCCCCTCTTCAATATTAAAACAAGTGCTATGACGCCTAAAACCGAAAATAACATTCAGCTTTTCTTGCCAACTTGGAATTTACCTATGTCGCTTGGACTCCTGTTATTGTACCCACCCAACCCTTTCTGCAAGTACAGGGCTCCGTAGCTTTTCGCCAGAGGTTGCTGAGCAACTGACAGTAGCTTCACTAGCCTGCCTGCCATACTGCTGCAAATTGGGCGATGATTCTGTAGAGAAAACAGGGCTGAAGCTGCTCTTGGCCGTAAATGTGTCCTCCACCTAAGGCTTGAAGTATCCAAGAATTCTTTCCATCCACTTAGGGTAGTAGAATATAGCCCATGGATTTTTTAAAAAAAAGAAAGAAAGGGCCAGGTGTGGTGACTCACACCTGTAATCCCAGCACTTTGAGAGGCTAAGACAGGCGGGTCACCTGAGGTTGGGAGTTCGAGACCAGCCTGACCAAGATGGAGAAGTCCTATCTCTATTAAAAATACAAAATTGGCTGGGCATGGTGGCATATGCCTGTAATCCCAGCTACTCGGGAGGCTCAGACAAGAGAATTGCTTGAATCTAGGAGGCAGAGGTTGTGGTGAGCTGAGATTGTGCGATTGCATTCCAGCTTGGGCAACAAGAGTGAAACAACATCTAAAAAAAAAAAAAAAAAAAGACCCATGGCCAGAGAGGGTGTTTTAGCTTATGCCTGTAATCTCAGCACTTTGGGAAACTGAGGCAGGGGGATCGCTTGAGCTCAGGAGTTTGAGACTAGCCTGGGAAAAATGAGACCTGGTCTGTACAAAAAAAATTTAAAAAATAAGCCAGGCATGGTGGTGTGTGCCTATAGTCCCAGCTACTTGGGAGGCTGAGGTGGGAGGATGGCTTGAGCCCAGGAGTTCTAGGCTACAGATTGGGCCACTGTGTTCCAGCCTGAGCAACAGAGCAAGACCTTGTCTCTAAAAAAAGAAAAAGGCCAGGCGTGGTGGCTCACGCCTGTAATCCCAGCACTTTGGGAGGCTGAGGCAGGCGGATCACAAGGTCAGGAGGTCAAGACCATCTGGTTAACACAGTGAAACCCCATCTTTACTAAAAATACAAAAAATTAGTTGGGCATGGTGGTGCGCACCTGTAGTGTCAGCTACTCGGGAGGCTGAGGCAGGGGGATTGCTTGAACCTGGGAGGAGAAGGTTGCATTGAGCCAAGATCACGCTACTGCTCTCCAGCCTGGCAAAAGATCAAGATTCTGTCAAAAAAAAAAAAAAAAAAAAAAAAATACAAACCATATAGGCTATTGTGGGGATCCAGAACACTTTCTACATTTTATGCTGAAGCGGAAACAGCTCTCAGCTCCAAGTCTTTGGACCTGTTGTAAACAATGAATGTGAAAACCATGGTAATCTTATTTCTGTTGAGTGTTTAGGAATTCAGCATATTGCTGGCCCAAAAATATGCTGTGACCCACCCTGACCAACTAGATCATCTTTGGGGATGGGGCCTAGGAATTGGTGCTCTAGGGAGTTCTACTATAAACTGTTTCCTGCCGGGCATGGTAGCTCACGCCTGTAATCCCAGAACTTTGGGAGGCTGAGGTGGGCGGATCACGAGGTCAGGAGTTTGAGAACAGCCTGGCCAATATGGTGAAACCCTGTCTCTATTAAAAATACAAAAATTAGCTGGTGTGAATGCAAGCGCCTATAGTCCCAGCTACTCAGGAGGCTGAGGCAGGAGAATCGCTTGAACCCGGGAGGCAGAAGTTGCAGTGAGCAGAGATCGCACCACTGCACTCCAGCCTGGGCGACAAGAGTGATACTCCATCTCGAAAAACAGAAACAAAACTGTTTCCCAAACTTCCCTGTTAAGAATCACTTGGTATTCTTGTTGGTATATTAGAGTTCATAGGGGAGGGAACCAGGAATCTTTAAACAAGTCCTCCAGGTGACTTATTTTCCAGGGAGTTTTTGTTTTTGTTTTTGAGACAGGGTATTACCCTGTCGCCCAGGCTGGAGCGCAGTGGCCTGATCCTAGTTCAGTGCAGTCTCAAACTCCTGGGCTCAAGTGATCCTCCTGCCTCAGTCTCCTAGGTAGCTGGGACTACAGGTGCATGCCACAACACTTGGCTAATTTCAGAAATTTTTTGCGGAAATGGGATCTTGCTATGTTGCCTGCTCTAGTCTTGAACTCCTGGTCTCAAGTGATTCTCCTGCCTCAGCTTCCCAAAGTACTGGGATTACAGGCAGGAGCTACCATGCCCAGCCTCTCCAAGAGAGTTTGAGACCTTGTGCTTCATGAAGAATGAACCACTGGCCTGCCTACCTGCACCGCTCAGCTGGGGAGGTTCATAAAACTAAGACTCATGATCCCACCCCTTACCCATTGAATCAATTTCTCGGAAAGACGCCGGGAATCTGCATTTCTAGCAAGCTCCACATCTGACTCAAGCCCATGAAAATGTGTGATCCACTGTGAAAGTGGCTAACTCTTAAGCACTTGGCTCCATAGCTCACAAGGGTAATAGGTATGAATGGGGGAAGGCCCTTTTAAAGGATGAGAACTCGGTCAGGCGAAGTGGCTCATGCCTGTAATCTCAGCACTTTGGGAGGCTAAGGCAGGCAGATCACCTAAGGTCAGGAGTTAGACCAGCCTGGTGGTCAACATGATGAAACCCTGTCTCTACTAAAACTACAAAAATCAGCCGGGCATGGTGACGCATGCCCGTAGTCCCAGCTACTTGGGAGGCTGAGCCAGAAGAATGACTTGAACCTGGGAAGAGGAGGTTTCAGTGAGCCAAGATCATGCCATTGCACTCCATCTTGGGCAACAGTATGAGCCTCCAACTAAAGGAAGAGAAAAGAGCCTACAGTCAATCCAATGACTCCTTTAACGGTAGCTCTGTTTATATGTTTAGAATGAACTATTTTCTTTACTCATAATCTGCCTGTTATGTAACGCTCTTTCCTTAGCCTCAAATTACTAAACATTTCCAGAGAATCATGGTGTTCAATGACATACTCAAATTTCTATATGAAAAATTCCTAGAATCTAATCTGCCTGTGTTTAAGCTTTTAAAATAGTTGGGTTTGTTTGTTTGTTTTGAGACAGAGTCTCACTTTGTCACCCAGGCTGGAGTGCAGTGGTGCTATCTCAGCTCATTGCAACCTCTGCCTCCCAGGTTCAAGTGATTCTCCTGCCTCAGCCTCCCGAGTAGCGGGACTACAGGCACATGCCACCATGCTTGGCTAATTTTTGTATTTTTAGTAGAGACGGGTGTTTCACTGTGTTGGCCAAGCTGGTCTCGAACTCCTGACCTCAAGTGATCACCTGCCTTGGTCTCCCAAAGGGCTGGGATTACAGGTGTGAGCCACCAAGCCCGGCTAGTTGTTTAATTGTGACTGAGTTTTGTGTTCATTCATAACTGGTGTCCCATGGGATATAACTTGTGTTAGTTCCCACAGCCCTTGACCTTGACTTGACTTTTGCTTCTGCAGTGCTGCTTAGCTTGCCTCTGCTGAAAGTAAAAGAATTTCTCCTCTCCTACTTCTCCTCCCACAGTCGATGTGTGGACTTCCACGCCTGGATTCCCTCCCCTAGGTCCCTTTACATCTTCATCACTGGCAACCCTATTTTCCTTTTCCTTTTCATGTGGCTGTGGTGGTGACAGCGGGAGCCTGCGTCTGCTGCTGCTGCTTTGGGGCAGCACGCTGTGAGGAGGAGAGCACAATGGAAGGGGACAGATGACAGGAAGTGCTTAGGGCCATCCGACTGGCACAGCGACCTCAGGGATGCCCCCACCGCAAGCCCCTCCACAGCAAAGTGGGCCACACCAATGAGCCTGAACTGGTCCTGTCCCTCCCTGGGCCACTCCTGCCATTACTGAAAAGCCGCAGGTTCTGAGTGGTGTTTGGTTATGTTGCCAGGTTCAGGAACTGGAAGGCGGATCTAATTTGATCTCTGCCTCTATCTAACCAGACCTACAGCAAGTGGTAACTCCTTTGAAGGGCATTTCCTGATCTGGGCTTTATCACCCCACAGATCCCCTGAAGTCTCTAGTTTTACCCTCTATGTAAAATCTTGAACTATTTCTCCTGTACTAGCATTTAATGGAGAGGTGTGGTTAAAGTGCAGGGGCACAGGAGACTGCCAGGAGCACGAGGGTGTTTGGAACCCTTGATCAGGGAGGCTGCCCACTGAGCTTACTCAAGAGGGGACTCAGCAGTCTTGCCAGTAAACACAAGTTCAGGCCCCAAGCTGCTTCTTTTTTTTTGAGACAGAGTTTAGCTCTGTTGCCCAGGCTGGACGATTTTGGCTCACTGCAACCTCCATCTCCTGGTTTCAAGTGATTCTGTTGCCTCAGCCTCCTGAGTAGCTGGGATGACAGATGCATGCCGCCATGCCCGGCTAATTTTTGTGTTTTTAGTAGAGATGGGGTTTCACCATGTTGGCCAGACTGATTTCGAACTCCCGACCTCAGGTGATCCGCCTACCTCGGCCTCCCAAAGTGCTGGGATTACAGGCGTGAGCCACTGTGCCTGGCCCAAGCTTCTTTGTAACCTGGTATATTGTGGGTGAGGAGACAGGCCAGGAAATCTTGGAAAGACACCTCCTCTGACACGGGCCAGAAGGGCACTTGCCAAGGAGGTTCTGTGCTGGACTCCCCAGGAGTACAGGGACCACCCAGGGCAGTCACTCAGAGCCCTTTTTGATTGTTACTTTTTTTTTTTTTTTTTGAGACAGGATCTTGCTCTGTCACCCAGGCTGGCGTGCAGTGGTGAGATCATGGCTCACTGCAGCCTCAACCTTCCAGGCTCACGCGATCCTCCCGCCTCAGCCTCCTGAGTAGCCAGGACTACAGGTGCATGCCACCTCACCTGGCTACTTTTTTGTAGATAGGGGTCTCGCTATGTTGCCTAGGCTGGTCTCCAACTCCTGGGTTCAAGCTGTCCTCCTGCCTCAGCCTCCAAAAGTGCTGGGATTACAGGTGTGAGCTACTGTGCCTGGCCACTGTTCATTTTTTATTGTTATAATAGCTTAATGGGAGAAGAAAAAATTGTGGTCAATACATGTATGAAAATTAAGAAGATTGTTTTAGATTGATTTGCAGGATCTTTTTTTTAAGTCCTCCTGCCTTTTTTCCCTCAGCATGGTTCTTGAACATCAATGAATGATTGGCGGTCACTTCTAGCAAGTCTTCTGCGTCATTTATTTTGGTTGCTAAGTGAGGAGATGCACCTTTATCTGGGTGATTCAAAACCACAATTCTCCTATGAGCTGCTCTAATCTTAGCCTTGCCAGCAGGTGAGCTTACACCTAAATTAACACTAGCTTTTCTCTTACTTATTTTCTGTTGAAATCTTCCTTTGTAATAGGATGAAAGGCTAGCAGTTAAAAGCTTCTCTGCCATTTCTGTGATCCTTGTTCTAGAGGTTTCCAGGACTGTGACACATAGCGACCTGCAAAGGCAAGAGCTGCAGCACCCAGCCCTGCAGCACCCCGCCCTGCAGCACTCAGCCCTGCAGCACCCAGCCCTGCAGCTGTCACACTTTGTGTCAGTCCCTGCTGGTTGATATCTGCGTCTGGCCGAGGCATTTGGCTAAGGGTAGCAAGTAGTCAGTGGGGCGCAGCCCCTTGCTGGCAGAGGTGACTCCACCATGGGCAGCCAAGAGAACCCATTTTTAATTTTATTCGAGTTTCAGGAGGTACCTGTGCTTGTTTGTTACGTGGGTATTGCATGCATCATGATGAGGTTTGGGTTTCTAGCATACCCATCACCCACATATTGGACACTGTACCCAGGAGGCAGTTTATCAACTCACAGGCTGGGCTGTGAACTCAAGTCCCTTTCCGGTGTGGTCATAAACAGTAACCACAGTGAAGTGATTCCTGACACGTGATGCCTTTCCCGGTCCACAAACTTTCATCCCTACGTGCCCCACCCTGCACGCTGCTTGTCACTCATGCCTGTCACTGCCCAGCCTTCTTCACTGGCTCAGTCTCTGGATTGCCCAGACCTCCTGAGAAGCCCTTGGGAAATGTCTCTTTTGTGTCATGTGTGTGCGTGGCAGGGTCTCATTCTGTCGCCTATGCTGGAGTGCAGTGGCACAATCTTCACTCACTGCAACCTCTGCCTCTTGGGTTCAAGCAATTCTCCTGCCTCAGCCTCCCGCGAAGCTGGGACTACAAACTCACACAACCATACCTGGCTAATTTTTGTATTTTTGGTAGAGATGTGTTTCACCATGTTGGCCAGGCTGCTCTTGAACTCCTAAGACCTCAAGTGATCCACCCTCCTCGGCCTCCCAAAGTGCTGGGATTACAGGTGTGAGCCACTGCTCCTGGCCAAAAAATGTCTCTTAAACCTGTCCCCCACTGCCACAGCCAGTTTTCCCACCTCTATGATCACAACTGCTTCCTGGTCTCCCTGCCTCCCTCTCACCCCTTCTCCTAGGTGCCCTTAGAATTCGTCAAGTCTGAGCAGATTCCTCTTCTGCCTAAAACCTTCTCTTTTCTACCTGGGTTCCATCTTGCCTTCTCAGCCACATGCCTCTGGCCCTTCTCCTTCCCTCCAGCCAGCCCCACTCCAGCCCCTAAAAACCATCACGTTTCCCCAGAGTGCTGCACCTTGCCAGTCCCTAGGCCTGTGCTGCTGGCCAGATCTGACTACCTCCCCCAAAATCCTCCCCCAAAGGCCTGCCTCAGATGGCCCTTCTGGAGGAAAACCCCAGGTGCCCCCTCCTGCCTCCCTCCTCAATGAGGCCTCATCCCCACCCCTCTCCAGAGCAGTGCTTTCTCTGGGGATGGCATGCCCCCAAATGACAGGTGTCCCTAATGTTTGCAGATGGGGATGGATGAGAGGCAGAAAGCAGCCCTTTGGGGCAGGGCAGGGATTCCACGATTTTTTCCTTCCAAATTCAGCCCCTGCTGGGACAGGGACTATCTCCGTTGTAGTTCTTCACATCCTCTGGGAAGACAGAGTGCCCCAAAGCCCTTGATCTCCACTGGGTAGAATTAGGGGTGCAGAGGCTGTGCCACACCAGGTCGCCTTTCCTGCTGTGTCTGCTCCCACCCCACCAAGCATAGGGTAGGATGAGGATGCCAGTGGCCCAGCTCCATGCCTGTCTGGGTTGCACCCCTGATCACACCAAAGCCTCTTGTCTGTTTATGGCCCCTTATCTGGCTAGCAGGGTTTAATTTCACTCTGGGAAGGTGGGATTTTTGTCCCTATTTACTTATTATTTTTAATTCATTATCTTTAGGTGGCACCTACAAACCAGTATCCTCTGGGGGCAACAGCTCCCCGTTCTGCTAGAAATTCCAAGATTTGCAGCCACCTCAGCACGCCACCTCCACAGCTTCTCTGCCCCTAACGCCCACCCCTCAGTCTGTTGTTCCCTGGGTTGGTCTCCGGGCTGGCCAGTTTCCTCTCAGGCCCCGGCTTTGCTGTTCCTTGGGTGACATCTTGTGGCCAAGGACAGGTACAAACCATTGGCTGAAAAGGAGGAGCGAAGGCAGCCCTCAGCCCTCTCTGGAGGAGCCTTGGGGCGCCTGCAAGGATGCCCAGAAGGGCAGGGGGCTCCTGAACAGGGAATCCGGCTCTCAGACCCTGAATGGCCTTTCACCAAGTCCTTCACAAGACAGCTGTGGCTGGAGCCCAGAATTCATCCAGGTCCCCAGAGGCAGACACACCAGGTTCCTCTCTGCCCACTCCGCGTTGTGGCAAATAATCATTATTCCCAATATAAAGCTTTTCTCCAGCAGCCCAGTGACAAGGTTATTATTCCAATCTTACAGATGCAGCGACAGCCCTGAGTACAGCCAGTGATCTGGGCCCAGCACACAGGTGCCAACACCAAAAGACCCCACTGGACACTGTCTTGAGAACTATGGGAGACACCTGTCCCATTCCCTGGGAAGGTGCTCTGGGGCAGTGTCTGTGTTGTTAGTCATGGGCATGCCTCGAGTTCTAAAACCTTCTTCATGGCCGGGCACAGTGACTCACGCCTGTAATCCCAGCACTTTGGGAGGTCAAGGCGGGTGGATCACCTGAGGTCAGGAGTTCAAGACCAGCCTGGCCAAACCCCATCTCTACTAAAAATACAAAATTAGCTGGGTGTGGTGGCACGTGGCTATAATCCCAGCTATTTGGGAGGCTGAGGCAGGAGAATTGCTTGATCCTGGGAGGTGGAGGTTGCAGTGAACCGAGATCTTACCATTGCACTCCAGCCTGGGCAACAAAAATGAAACTCTGTCTCCAAAAAAAGCCAGCTGGGTGTGGTGGTGCGTGCCTGTAATCTCAGCTACTTGGGGGTGCTGAGGCAGGAGAATTGCTTGAACCTAGTGGGTGGAGGTTGCAGTGAGTTGAGATCGCGCCACTGCACTCCAGCCTGGGCGACGGCGAGACTCAAGTGCAGACCCCGGGGCTGATGCTTCCCACATGACCTCACAGAGCCTTCACCTGGTAGTGGGCATTGTCAGGGCCGCACTTTACAGATGAGGAAGCCGAGGCTCAGACATGTGAAGGGGTTTATTCAAAGCCACACAGAAAATGCATGGCAGAGCCAGGATCCAAATCCAGGTCGAGAGGATGCCCAAATCTGTACTTGTAGCTACTAAGGGGTCCTGTCTGCCCTTTGCAAAACCAGCGTCACAGGGTTGTGGGGCTTGTGTGAACTGGGGAGCAGAAGGAGTGCTGCAAACTGCAGAGGATGGTGCCCACAGCAGGTCCTTATCATCCTGACCCTGGTGTGTCCCTCCCTGTGCGCTCCAGTCCCTCAAGGGCAGGGCCAGACATCCGGGCATCTGTAGTGCCAGCACGAAGCCTGGTGCCCAGCTGGCATCAGCAGATCAGATTGCGTTTGAGTGCTGCAACAGGGAAGACCCACTTTCCCACACACGGCCCAGGGCCACTTCCCAGTGTCAAGGTCATGGCAAGGACAGATGGATGGTCTCCACCTCCTGATTCAGGAGAAGGGATGGGTGACCCATGCTTCCTCCTTGCAGAAGGCTGGCACCTGGGCTCGCAGGCAGGGCCCAGAGGGAAGAGGCCTGGCACTGAGGATCCCCCACAGGCCTCGGAGGAAGCAGCAGGGCAGGCGGAATATAAATGTGGCCGTGAAGGCAGAGGAACAGATGAGGGAAAGCCTCCAGGTGACTGGGTGGAGAGGCCCCGCCAGGGCGGATGCCTCCTCTCTGTGCACAGATTGAGCCCATGATGAAGATGAATGGAAACCCCTTTGCTGGAAAACATGCAGGTAATCAAGAAGGCTACCTGGGCCGAGGGACCCTCCCACCTGCCCGGAGCAGGGGAATATTAGGATTTGGAATTTCAGCAGCAGCCACACGGTTAGCACGGAAACCAGGCAAAACTGATAAGCAGCCCCGATTAGAGGATAAACGGTACAGGGCGCCGGGTAGCTTGGCAGGAGTTAGTGGACTCCAACTGCAGCCGTGGGAATCAGGCAGCTGCTTGCACAAAAGAAAGGCAGCCCAGGTTGGTGAAGACCCAGGACCCAGCCTCTCACCCCTCTGTGAGGTGGCATTAACCACAGAAGCCTTTCCTGCTGGTGGCTGTGGGATTCTCTTAAAGGCTGGTTCAGGGAAAGGATGGGAGGTGGTTCTGGGGGTTTCCTAGCGTTTGCCGACAAAAACGAACTGAACTTCCAGCGTTCAGCTCCCACACTGGGAGGCAGGACTGATGAGGACACTGTGTCTCCATCTTTCCAGACCAAAAACATCCCAATTTTTCTCAATATGTCCACGGCACAGCAATACATGATCATTTGGTCACGTGCACAGTGGACCAGGAAGAAAGGTTTGCTGAGCGAATGAATAGTGTCGACAAGATTGCAGGGGGCATGTTTAACTCACTTCAGGTGCTCTGGAAGCATTCACGTGATGGCTAAGCTAATTACAAATCACGCCTATTTATTCATTAAACAGGGCCTGGGGGAAATTCAAAGAGGCAACACTGTCTTAACTTCATTCAATTTGCAGTCTGTGATTAAACGGAACACAGCTGCAAGACTCCAGAAATGTTGCCAATTTCTGCCTTTTCCCTGGTTCGGACTGACTGCTTCTCTAGGGGCCACACCTGTCCTTAAGGGGGTCTTGTCGTCTTTCAGCCCCTTGGCAGCTAACTGGCTGCTTGTGACTCTGGGCAAGTTCCCTCACCAGCCCGTGTCTCAGTTTCCTCATCTGTAAAGTGGGCTCACCAGCTCCTGGCTGTCAGGATTCCTAAGAGGAACGAGGGACGTGTTGGATGTTCAGTGGTCCTTCTGGAGCTCTGACAGTAGCTGCGTGCTGAAGCGTCCTTCTGTGCCTTCCTCCTCAGTCTTTGTACACACACGTTGGCTGTTACAAGGACGGAGGCCCCAGGGCTCCCCAGACAGCCCACGACAAGGAAAGGCTGAAGCTGCTGCTCTGTTAGGGGCCCAGCGCGAAGCCTGGCAGGCAGGGGCTGCTTGCCCAGCGCTGGATCTATCCGGCCTGGTGTCTCCATTCTAGGTTGGGTCCTGAATAATCCCACTATCAAGCGAACCCCTCAGTCCTGGGCAAACTGACATGGTTGGTCACCTTTCCAAAGAGGGAAGGCTAGACTCTCAGGGTCCCGGACAGTCCCAGGCAAACCAGGACTGTTGGTCACCCTGCTCTTGGTGCCATTGAAACTCCTCTTATCGGAGTTCCTAAAAATAGAGCTAACTTTACCTTCAATCCCTGGAAACATCTGGGAGGCCCCAGAGTTATTCATTATCGTCAATAAATTGTAAGAGCCAAACAGCCAACATTTGTTTAGCATTTTCCGATTCATGAAGTGCTCTCAGCGTGTGGGATGTTTCGGGTCTTCCTTTCCACGTGCTCAGCACCTGCTGCTGGTGTGGGACGTGGGAGCTCAGCAGCTGGGGGAAGAGCAGAGGGCTCTCTGTGAGGCCATGGAAGCTGGCAGCTCCTTGGATTCTTCGATCCTCAGCTCAGCATGAGGTTTCTCTCTCTCGATTCTGTCTTGCTTGTTAGAGGCTCCCATGTCTAGAAAGGATCCCTAGCCAGGAAATAAAACATTCGCTTGAACCCTATGCCATGTGCCTTTTTATAGATCTCAAACAGACAAATACAGACATTTCACAGGGTTCCACCTAATAGAGTGTCGTGGTGATGCTCAGGCCAAGAGGCAACTTGAGGCACCTAATTTCTCTGAGCTTTGGTTTCTCATCTAAAAGACAGGGATATTCATCGTTTCTGCTTCCCCATGTTGCTGATGGAACTGAGATGATCCTCGGTGGCATTTCAGCAGCAGCTGGCACATAGTAGGCGCTCTCTCCATTGCAGCATCTGCCGTGGGCTTTGCATCTATGTGAGTCCTTTGTGTTTCTGGGTTGACCAGTCAGTGGCTGACAAACATTTGTTGAATGAAGGAGTGAAAGTAAATGCATTTGTCTCCCTCCCGCTGGTGTTTCCCAAATGACCTTGAACTCAGACAGGGGCTCTTCTTCTGCCCCACTTCCTTTGGAAGCCTCGGGGTAAAACACCCGTTTCCCATGGCTCCCCCATGGGGGGCCTGATGGGTTTGGAGACATGTTTCCATCCCCCCTATGGTTTCTAAAACATACAAATCATTCTGGCTGCACGTCTGTGTTTCATTACTAGGAATGCACATTTGAAAACAACAGAGGGTGAGGTTTAAAAGCAACATGCAATTTTTATTACATATATCTCCAAATCTGCCATTAGGCCCGTCCCCGTGGTGTTATTGACCTTGATTCTTTCTCATTTGCATCCTGCATTTTTCATCCTTTGGAATATGGTGTTTTGGGACTTCTCCATCATTAAGTGGATTTACAGCAATTTCCCTGTGTGTTTTCTCCAAGGGATTCTGTTATGAGATGCACATTAAATCTCCATTAATACCTCATTATCCAACTGATAAGATTACCATGATAATGAGGCAGAAATTCTAATTGTTTCACTTCTTATTGTGCCTTCCATTTAATCCTTTACTCTACCTGGAAGTTGGTCACAAGCTGGGGAGCACCAGGCAGAAAAAGACCTTCTGATGGGAGGAACAGAGGCTGGGACCGCTGTGACCAATAGTGACTGGGGAAAAAAAGGGGTGGAGGGCGTTTAAATGCATTTCCTGGAAAAAGTTTCAGGGTGGAAAGCCATCTGGAGTGGACCTTGTTGAATTCAGAGAGCACCTATGCTCCAGTTCAGTACACATTCATACACGTGCACACAGACACACAACCACTCACACAGGTGCACACACACAACCACTCACCATGTGCACACAGACACGCAACCACTCACACATGTGCATGCAACACACACAACCACTCACACATGTGCACACAACACATACAACCACTCACACATGTGCACACAGACATGCAACTACTTACACAGGTGCACACAGACACACAACCACTCACACGTGCACACAAGACACACATGCATCCACGCTGCAAACTTCAAGCTCAAGAGAGCCCGGATTCTTTTTTCTTTCTTTTTCGTTTTCTTTGTAGTCAAGGTCTCGCTCTGTTGTCCAGGCTGGAGTACAGTGGCATGATCATGGCTCACTGCAGCCTTGACCTCCTGGACTCAAGCAATCCTTCCATCTCAGCCTCCCAAGTAGCTGGGACCAAAGGCACATGCAACCATATCTGGCTAAATTTTTTGTTTTCCGTTTTATAAAGACTGGGTCTCACTATGTTGCCCAGGCTGGCCTCAACCTCCTGGGCTCAAGCAATCCGCCTGCCTCAGCCTCTCAAATGCTGGGGTTACAGGCATGAGCCACTGTGCCCAGCCAAGAGCCCAGACTCTTAATGTCATGCTTTATTTTCCTACTGGCCTGGACCCCCTTCCAGAATGTTCCTAGCTCTGGAAGGCTGCATGAACCTCTCTTCTAGATGGGGAAACTCACTGGACAGTCAAGAGGGTACTGAGCCAACAGACCTTGGGGGGGTCTACCCCTCCCGTAGGGGCCAGAGGAATGAAGACAGTGAGGGAAGAGGCCTCTTCAAGGAGAGCCTTTGCCAGGCATGTGTGTGAGGGGTGGTTCTCACCAGGATGTCGCTGGGTCCCCCAGGTGTGCTTGTCTGCTGCAGGTCAGGTCCTTCCATCTGTTGGGGAGTGACGTGGTCCCCAGACAACGGTCCTGGGAATGACAGGCTGTTAGGCTCAGAGTGCATGAGCTTTGCATGTGTCCCCAGACAACGGTTTGGGAATGACAGGCTGTTAGGCTCAGAGTGCATGAGCTTTGCATGTGTCATCAGGAAATTCCCCAGAGTGAGGCGGCTTGAAAGGCCTGGGCTTGGTCAGGCGCGGTGGCTCATGCCTGTAATCCTAGCACTTTGGGAGGCTGGGATGGGTGAATCACGAGGTCAGGAGTTCAAGACCAGCCTGACCAACATGGTGAAACCCCATCTCTACTAAAAACACAAAAATTATCAGGGCGTGGTGGTGTGCACCTGTAATCCCAACTATTCAGGAGGCTGAGGCAGGAGAATCACTTGAACCCAGGAGGCGGAGGTTGAGGTGAGATTGCACCACTGCACTCCAGCCTGGATGGTGACAGAGCGACACTTCGTCTCAAAAAAAAAAAAAAAAGGAAAGAAAGACCTGGGCTCCCTTCAGCCTTTATCCTGCCTCTTCGACCTGGAGAATAGCTCCCCAACTCCTGTGGGGTCCCTACCTTGAGGCAGAAGCAGTGGCTTGATCTCAGCTCACTGCAACCTCCGTCTCCCAGGTTCAGGCAGTTCTGCCTGAGCCCCCCAAGCAGCTGGGATTACAGGCATCTGCCACCACGCCTGGCTAATTTTTGTATTTTTAGTAGAGATGGGGTTTCACCATGTTGGCCAGACTGGTCTGGAACTCCTGACCTCCAGTGATCCTCTTGCCTCAGCCTCCCAAAGTATTGGGATTACGGGTGTGAGCCACCATACCCGACTGTGAAGGAGCATTTTCAAAGCCTCTGCAGGGGTTTGGAAGTACCTGGAAGGATGGTGGCCATCACAGCAGAGGGTCTGTGGCTTGGAGAAACAGTGCATTCTGGGCCCAGTTCCTCAGGCATCTGGAGACCAGGCCAGCCCAGGAGGCAGGAAGCAGAGTCCACTTCCACACACTGATGGCAGCACTCTGCTGCCCGGGAGGAGCTCTGTGCTCCCTGGATGGTGAAAACGTCCTTATGCAATTGCAGTCTCTCCACAGTCATCTTAGGTTTATGGGCAGGGATGCTGGCTTTCCAGTTGCCAACAATGTGCCACAAACTGAGTGGCTTCAACAACAGAAAATTATTCTTTCACTGGTCGGGCTCAGTGGCTCACGCCTGTAATCCCAGCACTTTGGGAGGCTGAGGCGGGCAGATCACTTGAGGTCAGTAGTTCAAGACCAACCTAGCCACCATGGCAAAACCCCGTCTCTACTAAAAATACAAAAATTAGCTGGGTGTGGTGGCGGATGACTGTAGTCCTAGCTACTCGAGAGGCTGAGCAGGAGAATTACTTGAACCCAGGAGGCAGAGGATACAGAGAGCCGTCACGCCACGGTACTCCAGCTGGGCAACACAGGGAGGCTCTGTTTCAAAAAAAAAAAGAAAGAAAGAAACATATTTTTTCATAGTTCTGGGGACTGGAGTCCTAAATCAGGGTGTCAACAGGGCGGTGCTCCCTCTGAGACACGGGGCGGGCCTTTCGTGGCCTCTTAGCCTCTGGCAGTGGTCATCAGCCCTGCGTGCTCCTCAGTCTATAGCTGCCTCACTCCAGTCTCTGTCTCTCATCGCATGGCTGTCCTCTTCGTATAAGTCTCTCTTCTTATAAAGACATCAATCAAACTGGATTATGGCACATCCTAAAGACCTCATCTTAACTTGATTCCATCTGAAAAGATCCTACTTCCAACTGAAGCCACATTCCCAGGTATTCACTGCATCATCATAATGATATTTCTATTTTATTTATTTATTTTTCTATTTTATTTTATTTGAGACAGTCTTGCTCTGTCGCCCAGGCTGGAGTGGTGTGATCTCTGCTCACTGCAAACTTGGCCTCCTGTGTTCAAGCGATTCTCCTGCCTCAGCCTCACGAGTAGCTGGGACTACAAGCGCCCAACACCACGCCCAGATATTTTTGTATTTTTAGTAGAGACCAGGTTTCACCATGTTGGCCAGGCTGGTCTCAAAACCTGACCTCAGGTGACCCATTGGCCTTGGCCTCCCACAGTGCTGGGATTACAGGTGTGAGCCACTGCACCTGGCCATAACGTTTTTTGTTCGTTGTTTGTTTGTTTTTAGAGTCTTGCTCTGTTGCCCAAGCTGGAGTGCAGTGGTGCCATCTCAGCTCACTGCAACCTCCGCCTCCCATTTCAAGCCATTCTCCTGCCTCAGCCTCCCAAGTAGCTGGGATTACAGGTGTGCACCACCACGCCCGGCTAATTTTTGTATTTTTAGTAGAGACGAGGTTTCACCATGTTGGCCAGGCTGGTCTCGAACTGCTGACTTCAGGTGACTCACCCATCTTGGCCTCCTAAAGTGCTGGGATTATAGGCTGAGCCACTGCACCTGGTCCTTACCTATTTTTAAATTGGGTTGCTTGGTTTTCTTGTTGTTGAGTTATAGGAGTTCTTTATATATTCTGGATAGTACCCCTTATCAGATACAGCTAGTGCTCGACTTACGACCACGGTCGGGACCGCGGACCGGTCGTAACACGATTTGGTTGTAAGTTGAGTAGGCTATATGTACAGTTGAAATGGTGCACGCGGAGATGGTAGTGCCGCTGGAAGCTGGTCTGCACTGTTGTATGCCCAGCTGGGCAACGTTTGCGCTGCCAGACACGGAGCAGTTGTGGCTAGCGATTGTGGTCGTAAAGTCGAATGGTCGTAAGTTGCATAGGTGGTAAGTCAATCAATACCTGTATATGATTTGCAAATGTCTTCACCATTCCGCAGGTTGTCTTTTTATTTATTTATTTGTTTGAGATGGAGTCTTACTCTGTTGCCCAAACTGGAGTGCAGTGGCATGATCTTGGCTCACTGCAACCTCTGCCTCCAGGGTTCAAGCAGTTCTCCTGCCTCAGCCTTCCTAGTAGCTGGGACTACAGTGTGAGCCAACATGTCCAGCTAATTTTTGTATTTTTTAGTAGAAACGGAGCTTCACCGCATTGGACAGGCTGGTCTCGAACTCCTGACCTTGTGATCTGCCCGCCTTGGCCTCCCAAAGTGCTGGGATTACAGATGTGAGCCACCACGCCCCAGCCTAAGTTTTTTTTTTTTCAGTTTCTGGATAATTTCCTTTTTTTTTTCTTTTTGAAACAGAGTCTCACTCTGTTGTGCAGGCTGGAGTGCAGTGGCTTGACCTTGGCTCATTGCAGCCTCTGACTTCTGGGTTCAAGTGATTCTTGTGCCTCAGCCACTGGAGTAGCTGGGATTACAGGCATGCGCCACCATGCCTGGCTAATTTTTATATTTTTCTTTCTTTCTTTCTTTTTTTTTGTGAGGCGGAGTTTTGCTCTCATTGCCCAGGCTGGAGTGCAATAGCACGATCTCAGCTCACCACAACCTCTGCCTCTCGGGTTTACGTAATTCTCCTGCCTCAGCCTTCCGAGTAGCTGGGATTACAGGCATGTGTCACCATGCTCAGCGAATTTAGTATTTTTAGTAGAGAAGGGATTTTTCCATGTTGGTCAGGCTGGTCTCAAACTCCTAACCCAGGTGATCCGCTGGCCTCGACTTCCCAAAAGTGCTGAGATTACAGGCGTGAGCCACCATGCCCAGCCAATTTTTGTGTTTTTTTTTTTTTTTTGAGACGGAGTTTCACTCTTGTTACCCAGGCTGGAGTGCAATGGCACGATTTCGGCTCACCGCAACCTCCGCCTCCTGGGTTCAGGCAATTCTCCTGCCTCAGCCTCCTGAGTAGCTGGGATTACAGGCACGTGCCACCATGCCCAGCTAATTTTTTGTATTTTTAGTAGAGACGGGGTTTCACCGTGTTGACCAGGATGGTCTCGATCTCTTGACCTCGTGATCCACCCGCCTCGGCCTCCCAAAGTGCTGGGATTACAGGCTTGAGCCACCGTGCCCAGCCAATTTTTGTATTTTTAATAGAGACAGGGTTTTACCATGTTGGCCAGGCTGGTCTCAAACTCCTGACCTCAAGTGATCTGCCCACCTCGGCCTCCCAAAGTGCTGGGGTTACAGGTAGGAGCCACCACACCTGTCCACCAATTTTTTTTCTTTGTCCTTTGGGAATTGTTGTACCTAAGAAACCCAAGGTCACAAGGATTTTCTTCTATGTTCTCTTCTGAAAGTTTTGTTGTTTCAGGTTTTATATTTAGGTCCATGAGCTCCTTGGATCTGTTGTTTGATGTCTTTCATTCGTTTTGGAAAACTTATTGGGTATTATAATTTTTTACTTTTATTAAAATAATATAGAGATGGGGTCTTGCTATGTTGACCAGGCTGGTCTCAATGTCCTGGCCTCAAATGATCCTCCCATCTCAGCCTCCTACGGTGCTAGGATTACAGGTGTGAGCCACTCTGCCTGGCCTGGCATTTTAAATTTCAAATACTTCTTCTATCCATCTGATTCTGTTCTTCTGGGATTCCAATTACATATATTTTTAAAGAACTGTTTTATATTGTCTCCTAACTCTAGAATGCTCTGCTCTGTTTCTGTGGTTTTTTCCTCTGTTTTTTTCCCTTAGAGACAGGGTCTTACTGTGTCACCTAAGCTGGAATGCAGAGGCACAATCATAGCTCACTGCAGCCTCAAACTCTTGGCCTCAAGAGATCCTATGGCCTCGGCCTCCCAAGTAGCTGGGACTACAGACATGCATCACCATGCCTGGCTAATTTTTTAAAATTGTTTTGTGTAGATACATGGTCTCACTATGTTGCCCAGGCTGGTCTCAAACTCCTGGCCTGTAGCAACCCTCCTACCTCAGCCTCCTAAAGTACTGGGATTACAGGCATAAGCCACTGCTCATGGCCCAGGTTCACTGATTATTTCCTCAGCTATGTTGTCTTCTGATGTGCCTGTCAAAGTCATTCTCTTTTACTGTGATGTTCATTTCTAGCATTTTATTTATTCTTTCTTATAGTTTCCATCTCTTTAATGAGATTCCCCAACTATTCATACATGCTGTTCGCCTTTCCCTCATTGCCTTTAACATATTAATCATAATTATTGAAATTCCATAATAGTTCCAACCTCTGGGTCATATCTCAGTCTGATTCTGTTGATTGTTTTGTCCCTTGACAGTGTGTTACTTTTCTTGCTTCTTTGTGTGTCTCATAATTTTTGGTTGAAAGCTGGGGTCTTGTATAGGTTAGTAGTGCAATCATAGCTCACTGCAGCCTTGAACTCCTGAGCGCAAGTAATCCTGCTGCCTTAGCCTCCTGAGTAGCTGGGACTACAGGCATATTCCACTTGCCTGGCTAATTTATTTATATTTTGTAGAGACAGGGTCTTGCTATATTGCCCAGGCTGGTCTTGAACTCCTGGCCTCAAGTGATCCTCCTACCTCAGCCTCCCAAAACATTGTGATTACAGGTGTAATCACTGCCAGGCACAGTGGCTCATGCCTGTGATCCCAGCCCTTTGGGAGGCTGAGGTGGGCAGATCACCTGAGGTTGGGAGTTCCAGACTAGCCTGGCCAACATGGTGAAACTCCGTCTCTACTAAAAATACAAAAATTAGGCTGAGTGTGGTGGTTCACGCCTGTAATCCTAGCAGTTTGGGAGGCTGAGGTGGGCAGATCACAAGGTCAAGAAATCAAGACCATCCTGGCCAACATGGAGAAACCCTGTGTCTACTAAAAATACAAAAATTAGCTGGGTACGGTGCTGCATGCCTGTAGTCCCAGCTATTTGGGAGGCTGAGACAGGAGAATGGCTTGAACCTGGGAGGCGGAGTTTGCAGAGAGCTGAGATTGTGCCACTGCACTCCAGCCTGGTGACAGAGTAAGACTCTTGTCTCAAAAAAAAAAAAACCCAAATAACAAAAAACAAACAAACAGCAACAACAACCACCACCGAAAAATAGGCGTGAGCCCTGTGCCTGGCCAATGCTGCTGCTTCTGCTGGATCTTTCACGTAGGGAGCTAGTCCGTCTAGTCAGGAGTTACGCTGGCTTTGGGGTTTGGTGTTGCCCTGTTGCCCTCAGTGCCCCACAGTTCTCTGGCATCGCCTTGCTTGAATAAAAACATCGAGCATCTTCTCATGTGCTTATTTGCCATACATGTATCTTCTTTGATGAAATGTATTATTCAAATCTTTTTTTTTTCTTTTTTTGAGAGAAGATCTTGAACTCTTGGTCTCAAGCAATCCCCTAGCTTCCCAAAGTGCTGGGATTGTAGGTGTGAGCCACCACACCCAGCCTAATTCAAATCTTTTGTGCATTTTTCTTTATCAGGTTGCTTGACATTCATCTAACATACATTAAGTGTTTAGGATGGGGCCTGACTTGCTAGAAGGCTTTTTCCCAATGTCCGATCCGCTCTCAGTTGTTTTGAGATGGAGTTTCGCTCTTGTTGCCCAGGCTGGAGTGTAATGGTGTGATATCGGCTCACTGCAACCTCTGCCTCCTAGGTTCAAGTGATTCTCTTGCCACCCAAGTAGCTGGGATTACAGGCATGAGCCACCACACCTGGCTAATTTTTGTATTTTTAGTAGAGATGGGCTTTCACCATGTTAGCCAGGCTCGTCTCAAACTCCTGACCTCAGGTGATCTGCCTGCCTAGGCCTCCCAAAGTGCTAGAATTACAGGCATGAGCCACCATGCCTAGTCTATTTTTTTTTTTGAAATGGAGTCCCACTCTATTGTCCAGCCTGCAGTGCAGTGACACAATCTTGGCTCACTGCAACCTCCGCCTCCTGGGTTCAAGTGATTCTCCTGCCTCAGACTCCTGAGTAGCTGGGATTACAGATGCCCACCACACCTGGCTAGCTTTTGCATTTTTAGTAGAAATGGGGCTTCACCATACTGCCCAGGCTGATCTCAAACTCCTGACATCAAGTGATCCACCCGTCTCAGCCTCCCAAAGTGCTGTGATTACAGGCGTGAGCCACTGCACCTGGCCTCCACTCAGTTTTAGGTCTTCCCTTTGCATTTGCTTCCCAGAGAGAGTCTCGTCCTGCATTCTTGCCCTTCCCCCAGCAGTAGACACACAACTGTAACTTGCTATTCAGTTTTTTAAAGCCTGTTTTTTTTGTTTTTAGGAAGGGGTGTTGGTGGGCTGGAATGGCTTTCTCCATTGTTCTGGGTTAGCTCCAGTTTTAGGCAGGAGCTGGGTCTCAGAACTCCTGCTTCTCCCCCAGTGGCAGGTGAGATCTAATGGTCTGAGCCCAGGATGTATTTCTGCCCTTCCCCTAAAATTCAGAGGGTATTTCTGTTTGATTCCCTCACCTGCAGTGGGTCTTCATCTGTGCCTTGAGGGCTTTTCCCACCCTGACCCCACTGCTTAGGGCTTTTGTCCCATAGAGGAGAGAATGGAAATAGTGAGTGGAGCTTCATGCTCTCTTGCAGGGGCTGCTGGAGGCTTTCCCAGGCTTCTTGCCCTGCACCAGCCTTTCTTATGAGCACCTGGTGATGAACCTAGAGAAGAGCCTGACAGTGGGTAGAAATTCTCCTTGTGTCTGCAGCTCCTAGAGATTCTATACTTCACAGTAGCTTGCACTCTACATTTAGTAAGTTGCTAAAATTTTTAGCTAATGTCTTAGTCTTTTTCTGCTGCTATAACAGAATGCCATAGACCACATAATTTATAAAGAACAGAAATGGTTCTGGAGGCTGGGAAATCCAAGATCAAACGGTCAGCATCTGGTGAGTGCCTTCATGCTGTCATCCCACAGCAGAAGGGCAGAGAGGGTGAGAGAGAGCAAAAGGAGCCAGACTTGTCCTTTTATAAGAAACCCACTCCAGACCAGACACCATGGCTCACACCTGTAATCCTAGCACTTTTGGAGGCCGAGGCGGGTGGATCACCTGAGGTCAAGAGTTCAAGAACAGCCTGGCCAACATGGTGAAACTCCATCTCTACTAAAACTACAAAAATTAGCCAGGCAGTGGTGGACGCCTGTAATCCCAGCTACTAGGGAGGCTGTGGCAGGAGAATTGCTTGAATCCGGGAGGCAGAGGTTGCTGTAAGCTGAGATTGCGCCACTGCACTCCAGCCTGGGTGACAGAGCGAGACTCTGCTCTGTCTCAAAAAAAAAAAAAAAAGGAAACCACTCCAGCAATAATGAACACACTCCCACGATAATAGCAATAATGCATCTATTTCATGAGGGCAGAACCCTGTCATTAGACTCCACCTCTCAACATCGTTGCATTCATTAGGTATTAAGTGTCTGGGGACACATTCAAATCATAGCAGTTGAATTCTTCTTCTCAGCTTATATGGTGTCTGGCATCTGTGCTATCATGTCCCTTCCGTTCGCAGAGATTGGTTGATTTCCCTATGACCTCAGCTCCAAAAAGTTGTGATTTTGCTAATTATCCAGTTTTTTTGTTGTTGTTTTTTTGAGACAGGATTTCACTCTGTTGCCCAGGCTGGAGTGCATCGGCACCATCATGGTTCGCTGTAGCCTCAGCCCCCTGGGCTCAAGCAATCCTCTGGCCTCAGTCCTAGTAGCTGGAACAATAAATAGGTGCGCTGCACTATGCCTGGCTAATTCTTTTGTAGTGAGTCGGCCATGAGGCAGAGGGGGGTTAACTCTTGTTACCCAGGCTGGAGTGCAATGGCGCGATCTCGGCTCACCGCAACCTCCGCCTCCTGGGTTCAGGCAATTCTCCTGCCTCAGCCTCCTGAGTAGCTGGGATTACAGGCACGCACCACCATGCCCAGCTAATGTTTTGTATTTTTAGTAGAGACGGGGTTTCACCATGTTGACCAGGATGGTCTCGATCTCTTGACCTCGTGATCCACCCGCCTTGGCCTCCCAAAGTGCTGGGATTACAGGCGTGAGCCACCGAGCCCGGCCTTTTTTTTTTTTTCTTTTTTGAGAAGAAGTCTCACTGTGTTTCCCAGGCTGGAGTGCAGTGGCACAATCTCGGCTCACTGCAACCTCCGCCTCCTGGGTTCAAGCAGTTCTCCTACCTCAGCCTCCCAAGTAGCTGGGATTACAGGCACACACCACCATGCCTGGATAATTTTTTTTTTTTTTTGTATTTTTTTAGTAGAGGTGGGGTTTCACTGTGCTGGCCAGGCTGGTCTCAAACTCCTGACCTCGTGATCTGCCCGCTTCAGCCTCCCAAAGTGCTGGGATTTTAGGCTTGAGCCACCGCTCCCTGCCGCCTGGCTAATTCTTATATTTTCTATAAAGGCAGAGTTTCACCCTGTTGGCCACTCTGGTCTCAAACTCCTGAGTTCAAGCAATCCTCCCACCTTGGCCTTCCAAAGTGTTGGGATTACAGAGGTGAGTCACTGCACCCAACCTAATGATTCACCTTTATGGTAGCTAGAAGTCCAGTGTTGTGCTTTTACTGAGTGCCCACAGTGTGCCAGGCTCTGCAAGGCTCAGGCTCCCAGCAGGGGTAAGACAGCGCAGGCCCTGCCCTCATGGGGCACACGACCATCCTGGGTTTCTGCACGTGCACCTGGTGGGTCTCCTTGGTGCCTGCCAGCAACCTAAACCCGTGGGAATTATTGCCCTCCTCCACGGCGGCAGATCTGAGGCTTGGAGGGGAGGAGCCAGCCAACTGGAACTGGGACGCCGCTGCCCCCCTGGCCTGACTGCTTCCCAGGAGCAGCCGCATAGCCCTGCTGGGGCTGGTGTCTGGGGCTGCAGTCACGGGACCTCTGCCTCCTCTTCCCTTGCTGCCCCACTCATCAATCAGGCCCAGTAGGCAGTAGACTGGACCTCATATTACATTCCTTTTTTTTTTTAGACTTAGTCTTGCTCTGTCACCCAGACTGAAGTGCAGTGGTGTGATTTCTGTCCACTGCAATCTCTGCCTCCCGGGTTCAGGCGATTCTCCTGCCTCAGCCTTCTGAGTATCTGGGATTACAGGCACAAGCCACCACGCCCAGCTAATTTTTGTATTTTTTTTTTTAGACGAGTCTTGCTCTGTCGTCCAGCCTGGAGTGCGGTGGCATGATCTCGGCTCACTTCAACCTCTGCCTCCTGAGTTCAAGCGATTCCCCTGCCTCAGCCTCCCAAGTATCTGACTACAGGCATGCATCGCTATGCCCAGCTAGTTTTTTGTATTTTAGTAGAGATGGGATTTCACCATGTTGGCCAGGATGGTCTCAATCTCCTGAACTCATGATCCACCTGCCTCGGCCTCCCAAAGTGCTGGGATTACATGCGTGAGCCACCACGCCTGGCCCCCATATTACATTTCTATGGCTCAGTGTGATGGTTGAGATCTCAGGCTTGGGGAGGGGGTGGCCAGGCTGCAGGGCTTTTATTTATTTATTTATTTTTTTGAGATGGAGTTTCACTCTTGTCACCCAGGCTGGAGTGCAACGGTGCCATCTTGGCTCACTGCAGCCTCTGCCTCCCAGGTTCAAGCAATTCTCCTGCCTCAGCCTCCCAAGTAGCTGGGATTACAGGCACCCACCACATGCTCAGCTAATTTTTGTATTTTTTAGTAGAGATGGGGTTTCACCAAGTTGGCCAGGCTGGTCTTGAACTCATGACCTCAGGTGATCTGCCCACCTCGGCCTCCCAAAGTGCTGGGATTACAGGTGTGAGCCACCATGTCCGGCCAGGGCTTTGAATTCTGGCCCTGTCACTTATCAGCTGTGACACCATGGCCAAGTGAATTCCCTCCTCTGAGTCTCAGTTAACTCATCTGTAAGATGGGAATAGTTTATCCCTACCTTGCAGGTGGTCGTGAAATCAAATAAGAGAGTGCATGTGGTGCCCACAGTGCTAGGCCCCTGGCATGGGCAGAGCTGGGTATAGGAGGCCGCCTTGCCCAGCAGCTGCCATGCTGGTCTACCAGGCCCTCAGGAAGGGACCCGCTGCTGCCCACTCCACCCAGGCACGCCTCCAGGAGGCCCTCTGGCCTTGTGACTTCAGAGTCAGCTGTGACCAGTCCCCTGTGAACGAACAGTAGAACCATTCAGGAAAAGTTTGGGTTCACAGCAGAGCTGGGTTAGCAAGTCCAGGCTCTCAGCCACTGGTATGGCTGAATTGCATCATGGCCCCTCCCTGCCCCCAATTTGTATATTTAAGTTCTAATCTCCAGAGCCTCAGAATGTGACTTGACTTGGAGATAGTGTCTTAATTGTGGTCATCGCCTGTAAAGGTCCTGCCTTCAAATAAAGGGTTATCAGAGTGAGTGCCATGCTAATATCACTGGTGACTGCTGTCAGTATACAAAGAGGAGACTTGTATACAGAGACCCGTCCACAGGGAGAACAGCATGTGACGATGAAGGCGGAGGTCGGGGTGACGCTTCTAGAAGCCCAGGGACACCAACCAGAGGCTGGGAGAGAAGCCTGGAACAGGTTCTGCTCCACAGGCTTCAGGGGGACCCAGCCCGGCCGACACCTCCATCTGACTTCTGGCCTCCAGGATGCCGAGATAGTGAATTCCAATTACTGAAGCCACTCTTTGTGGCCCTTTGTTATGGCAGATCCAGAAAACTAAGCCACTAAACCAGGAAGGGCCGAGCAGCCAGAAGGACCCTGGTCCCCCACCTCTTACTTCCTGTGGCACCTTGGAGATGTCACTTGCTCCTCGGAGCCTGGCTTTTTCCGCTGTACAGACAGGATGATGGGATGATCCTCTTGGCCCAGCTGCTCCTCTAGGGCTATTTGCAATGTCATTGATCACATGCTCTGAAGTTTGAAGGGGAGCTGTCCCCCGCTGTGCTCGGCCCCGCAGCCCTCGCTCGGTTCACCAGCCAGGATCCTGAGGCCTTTGGCTCACTGGGCACCAGCGTCTACCGCTTCTAGGCCTCAGACATGGCCCAGGGCCTGCAGCGGGGCTGGCGGCGGGCTGGGGCCATGTTCTCTAAGAGTGTCAGTCGGTAATGGTGGGGCAGGAACGCCCGTTTTTCTTGTTTGCTTTTTTTTTTTGAGACAATCTCTCTCTGTCACCCAGGCTAGAGTGCAGTGGCATGATCTTGGCTCCCTGCAACCTCCCCCTCCCGGGTTCAAGCGATTCTTATTCCTTAGCCTCCTAAGTAGCTGAGATTACAGGCGTGCACCACCACACCTGGCTAATTTTTGTATTTTTAGTAAAGATGGGGTTTCACCATGTTGGCCAGGCTGGTCTCAAACTCCTGACCTCAGGTGATCCGCCAGCCTCTGCCTCCCAAAGTGCTGGGATTACAGGTGCGAGCCACAGTACCTGGCCTTGCTGTTTGTGTGTGTGTGTGTGTGTGTGCACGCGCAGGGGTTGTTTTTGGTAGGGGACCTGTTCTCTTACACTAGATATTTCCCACAAGAGATTCAGCAAGTGCTCCGTATCACGGATCATCAGAGAAAGGAAAATCAAAATTCCAGTGAGATGTCATCTCACCCTGTTAAATGGCTTTTATCCAAAAGTCAGGCAAGGGGCCGAGTGTGGTGGCTCACACCTGTAATCCCAGCACTTTTAGAGGCCGAGGTGGGTGGATCACCTGAGGTCAGGAGTTTGAGACCAGCCTGACCAACATGGTGAAACCCCATCTCTACTAAAAATGCAAAAATTAGCTGGGCATGGTGGCACACACCTATAGTCCCAGCTACCTGGGAGGCTGAGGCAGGAGAATCGCTCAACCCTAGAGGCAGAGGTTGCAGTGCACTCCAGCCTGGGCAATAGAGCAAGACTCCATCTCAAAAAGAAAAAAAAAAGTCTGTCAAGGATATGCAGAAAAGGGAACCCTCATACACTGTTGGTGGGAATATAAATTAGTATAACCACTATGGAGAACAGTTTGGGGTTCCTTAGAAAACTAAAAATAGAGCTGCCATATGGTCCCTAGCAGGATTTGCTGCTGGGTATGTACCCAAAAGAAATCAAATCAGTCTCCTGAGGTGATATCTGCATTCCTACCTTTATTGCAGCAATGTTTACAATGGCTAAGACTTGGAAGCAACCTAAAAGTTCATCAACAGACGATTGGATAAAGAACATGTGCATATACGCAATGGAGTACTATTCAGCCATTAAAAAAGAATGAGATCCTGTCATTTGCAACAACATGGATGGAACTAGAGGTCATCATGTTAAGTGAAATAAGCCAGACACAGGAAGACAAACATCACATGTTCTCACTTATTTGTGGCAGCTAAAAATTAAAATAATCGAACCTATGGTGATAGAGAGTCAAATGCTGGCTAGGCTGGGAGGGTAGTGGAAGGGTGAGGCAGGGGGAGGTGGGGATGGTTACTGGGTACAAAAAATGTCAGAATGAATGAAGAAGGCCTAGTATTTGATATTAGTATGTCACTCTAGCACAACAGGGTGACTATAGTCAATTATAATTTAATTGTACATTAAAAACATAACTAAATGACCATATTGGATTGTTTGTAACACAAAGTCTAAAAGCCTGAGGGGATGGATACCCCATGTACCCTGATGTAATTATTATACATCACATGACTGTATTAAATATCTCATGTACCCCATAAATATATACACCTACTATATACCCACAAGAATTAAGAATTAAAATTAAAAAGAGATTCAGCAAGTTTGGAAGCCAGACAAGCTTTTATTTTGTATTTATTTCTTTTTTGAGATGAAGTCTTGCTCTTGTTACCCAGGCTGCAGTACAACGGTGGGATCTCAGCTCACTGCAACCTCCGCCCCCTGGGTTCAAGCAATTCTCCTGCCTCAGCCTCCCAAGTAGCTGGGATTTCAGACATGCGCCACCACACCCAGCTATTTTTTGTATTTTTAGTAGAGACAGGGTTTCACTATGTTGGCCAGGCTGGTCTTGAACTCCTGACCTCAGGTGATCCGACCACAGTGGTCTCACAAAGTGCTGGGATTACAGGCGTGAGCCACCATGTCTGGCCAGGGCTTTGAATTCTGGCCCTATCACTTATCAGCTGTGACACCATGGCCAGGTGAATTCCCTCCTCTGAGTCTTGGTTTCCTCATCTGTAAGATGGGAATAGTTAATCCCTATCTTGCAGGTGGTCGTGAAATCAAATAAGAGAATGCATGTGGTGCCCACACATGCACGTGGTGAGTCACCCTGGCCGGCCTGGAAAAACTTTTCTAAAGAAATCTTCCCTCTGTGTGTGATTGGGAAACAGACAGAGAGTGGCCAGGGCTGGCCCAAGGCCACACAGTGAGGCAGCCACAGGGCAGGCCGGCAGGGTGCAGAGGGCTCTGTGCCCTCTATGGGCTCCAGGTGGAACTTGGTATTGTGGGTTGTGTCTCACTGGTTCCCTCATGCCACAGATGGCAAGGGCTTCCAGGCCACGGGGTAGCAGGACCCTCCTCTCCACAGCCTCTCCTAGGCCAGCTCCTCCTTCCTCCTCACCTGTGCACTTGTTCACCTCCAAGGCCTTGCTGGAGGGTTCCCTTGGACGAGTCAGGTGTCATCCAGGGTCGCCAAGAGTGCTTCAAGATCAGGGATTAAATAAAAAAAAAAAAAGAAAGAAGACTGGGGGTGCTGTGGCTCACACCTGTAATCCCAGAATTTTGGGAGGCCGGGGCAGGCAGATCTCGAGAGCAGGAGTTCGAGACCAGCCTGACCAACTGGTGAAATCCTGTCTCTGCTAAAAATATAGTGAAATCCTGTCTCTGCTAAAAATACAAAAATTAGCGGGGCATGGTGGCGCAGCCTGTAATCCCAGCTACTCAGGAGGCAGAGGCAGGAGAATGGCGCGAGCCTGGGAGGCAGAGCAATTGTTCTTTGCAGTGAGCCAAGATCATGCCATTGCACTCCAGCCTGGGCAACAGACCGAGACTCCATCTAAAAAAAGAAAAAGATCAAAAAAGATCAGGGATTTATTACAGGGTGAGGCCTCACACAATTGTAGGGGACCTGGAAAGTGACAACCGGAAGGAGAAATTAGAGGATCAGAGGAAGCTTCACCATCGGTGGTTGAGGAGTGAGGCATACCTAGCCTTGACCGTGCAGGGCGCGTCTAAGTCCACGGGAAGCTGCTGGCGAAGGGGAGCCATAGCCTCCATATGCCTGCACCTGTGTTCTAGCCAGTGGCCCCTTCCTCCCTCTGGGCCATGGTTCCCCTTCTCCTAGCCATGTTGTACTCCCCTTGAGACCCTAAAACGTGAACATTGAGATACAACATTAACTGTCAGCGGCTGCTCTGGGCACACTCCCTACGAGTTAGCCCCGCTCTGCAAGGAGCAGCGCCATTAAGTTTAAAAATAAACAACAAAGGCCAGGTGAGGTGGCTCTCGCCTGTAATCCCAGCACTTTGGGAGGCCGAGGTGGGCAGATCACCAGGTCAGGAGATCGAGACCATCCTGGCTAACATGGTGAAACCCCATCTCTACTAAAAATACAAAAAATTAGCTGGGCGTGGTGGCACGTGCCTGTAGTCCCAGCTACTCGGGAGGCTGAGGCAGGAGAATTGCTTGAACCCTGGAGGTGGAGGTTGCAGTGAGCCAAGATTATACCACTGCACTCCAGCCTGGGTGACAGAGCTAGACTCTGTCTCAAAACAACAATGACAAAAGGAAAGGAAGCAAACAAAAGAAGATGAACTGTTACAGATACATTTTACTTTATAAAATAAGGGAGTGGGAGGGAAAAAAAGAACTGATTATACATGCAAATACAGTTGACCTGTGAACAATCTGAGTCTGATCCACTTATATGTGGATTTTCTTCCATCTCTGCCCCCTCTGAGACAGCAAGACCATACTCTCCTCCTCCTCCTCAGCCCACTCCACATGAAGATGAGGATGGACGCCTTCATGATGATCCACTTCCGTCTAATGAAGTGGAAATGTATTTCTTCTTCCTTATGATTTTCTGAATAACATTTTCATTTCCCTAGATTACTGTTTTATTTTCTTTTGTTTTTTGAGACAGGGTTTTGCTCTGTCACCCAGATCCTAGTGCAGTGGGCTAATCACAGCTCACTGCAGCCTCGATCTCCCCGGCTCAGGTGATCCTCCCACCATAGCCTCCCAAGTAGCTGGGACCACAGGTGCATGCCACCATGCCTGGGTAATTTTTAAATGTTTTTGTAGAGACGAGGTCCCACTGTGTTGCCCAGGCTGGTCTTGAACTCCTGGCCTCAAGCAATCCTCCTGCCTCACCTCCCAAAGTGCTGGGATTACAGACATGAGCCACTCTGCTCAGCCTCTAGCTTATTTATTGTAAGAATACAGTGTAGAACACATATAACACACAGAATTTGTGTTCAAATAGTTCCTGTTATTGATAAGGCTTCCAGCCAACAGTCAGCTATTAGGCCAGGCACCGTGGCTCACGCCTGTCATCCCAGCACTTTGGGAGGCTGAGGCGGGCGGATCACCTGAGGCCAGGTGTTCGAGACCAGCCTGGCTAACATGGTGAAACCCTGTCTCTACTAAAAATGCAAAAGTCAGCTGAGCATGGTGGTGGGCGCCTGTAGTCCCAGCTACTCAGGAGGCTGAGCCAAGAGAATGGCTCGAACCCAGAAGGCAGAGGTTGCAGTGAGCCAAGATCATGTCACTGCACTCCAGCCTGGGTGACAGAGTGAGATTCCATCTCAAAAACAAACAAACCAAAAAAAGCAAGCAAGCAAACAAATAAACAAAAAACAAAAACAAAAAATCCCAGTAAACTATCAGTAGTTAAGTTTTGGGGGAGTCAGAAATTCTATGCAGGTCTTTGACTGCAGAGGAAGCTGGTGCCCCAAACGCCCCGTGTTTTTTTCAAGGGCCAGCTGTACATTCATATAGAAACAAGGAGGAAATACTATTAACCACCGCAATTCTTGTTTCTGCAACAGGTGGCATGGCCAGGACTCATGTGAGGCCTTTTGGCACCATCCGTCCATGTTGTCTCTGTCCTCATCAGGTGCTCAGTGGGTTGTGGCTTCTTGCCTGGAAGGGTGACCTAAACCTTCATTCCTGAAGGGGCCCTGTCATTAATGTTCCAGCTTAAATTGGGTTGCTGTAATTTGTTTTTTCTTTCTTTTTTTTTTTTTTTTTTTTTTTTTTTTTTTGAGGTGGAATCTCACTGTCACCCAGGCTGGAGTGCAGTGGCCCGAACCCAGCTCACAGTAACCTCAGCCTCCTGGGTTCAAGTGATTCTCTTGCCTCCCGAGGAGCTGGGACTACAGGTGGACACCACTACTCCCGGATAATTTTTGTATTTTTAGGAAAGATGGAGTTTTGTCATGTTATCCAGGCTGGTCTGGAACTCCTGACCTCAGGTGATCCACCTGCCTCAGTCTCCCAACGTGCTGGGTTTATAGGCGTGAGCCACCGCGACCAGCCGGTTGTTGTAGTTTTTATTCCAAATAAGCCCACTTACCTCTGCTTGATATTTAGCAACCCAATTTCCCCCAGCAGTCAGGACTAATCACCCCTTATTTTTGCCGTGGGTTCAGTGGCATAAAGGACCCACTGTGGCCAGATGGTAGTCTCAGCTCCCGGATTAGTGGAGTGAGTCTCATCTCTAGGGTTAGTGGAGTGAGTCTCATCTCCTGGGTTAGAGGAGTAAGTCTCATCTCTCGGGTTAGTGGAGTGAGTCTCAGACCCCAGGTTAGAGGAGTGAGTCTCATCTCCTAGGTTAGAGGAGTGAGTCTCGGACCCCAGGTTAGTGGAGTGAGTCTCATCTCTCAAGTTAGTGGAGTGAGTCTCGGCCCCCAGGTTAGTGGAGTGAGTCTCATCTCTCGGGTTAGAGGAGTGAGTCTCATCTCCTGGGTTAGAGGAGTGAGTCTCGGCCCCCGGGTTAGTGGAGTGAGTCTCATCTCTCGGGTTAGTGGAGTGAGTCTCGGCCCCCGGGTTAGTGGAGTGAGTCTCATCTCCTGGGTTAGTGGAGTGAGTCTCATCTCCTGGGTTAGTGGAGTGAGTCTCATCTCTCAGGTTAGTGGAGTGAGTCTCAGTTCCCGGGTTGGTCGAGCTATTGTGGTGTCCCCTAGTGGGGACATCCCTCCTCGGGGAACTCATAATTGCAGGGATCGAAAACATTTTGTGAGCAGGTGGCTGGGGTTAACAGTGAGAAGAGCTGCTTCCCTTTCTGTCCTTTGACACCTGGATCCGGAATCCTGGCTCTGGGAGAAGCCGCACGGCCTGCTGGATGCTGAATCAGACCATGTACTGCATCTTGGAGGATCCTGTTCCACCCTGCAAGGTGTGACCCCTAGCTGGTGCTGAAACGGTGAGCTGCTTCAGGGTGATGGGGGAATATGGTAAGATCGGTGAGATCGGTGAATTTTATGGGCCCAGTGCCATGCTTAATTTGCTGCAAAATGAGTTCTCTGGTCAGAAGCAGAGCTGTGTGGAATACAGTGATGGTGGAGAAGCCGTTCTGTACGTCCACGGTGGTTTGGCAGAAAGGCAAAGCCATATTCAGAATAAGGGTCTCTGGCAGTGAGAAGAAAGTGCTGCTGCTTCTAGGATGGAAGTGGGCCACTGTCACTGACCTGCCACCAGGTGGCTGTCTGATCTCCACGGGGAATGGAGTCCTAGAGCTGGTGGCGGGGGCAGCAGCGCTCAGTGGACCCGTGTGATGTTCTGTGAAAGAGAGGCATCATGGTCCTTATGGTCTGGATTATGAAAGAGGACTGGAGAACTGATATAACCTTGAAACAGTATGGTGAAGGTGTATTCCTGGCCCTGCCAACTGGAAATAAACAGCTTCTGATCAGCAAAAAGGTACCAGATGTGCTGACTACCTCTAGCAAAGAAACCACATCTGGAATGGTAGCTGCAATTGCAATCGCCACCTGACGGACTGTGTGATAATCTCTGCTGCCACTCTCCAAGATCCGTCTGTCTTCTGTGCAGACCCAATAGGTGAGCAAATGAGGGTGTGGTAGCAATTGCTGCCGCTGCATCCTTCAAGCCCTTGATGATAGCACCAGCCTCTGTGATCCCTCCAGGGAGGTGGGGAATGTGCTTTGCTTCTGGTTTACTAGCTTGGTAGGGGGCTTCCAGTTGGCTTTTCCTACCATCTCCTGGGTTAGTGGAGTGAGTCTCATCTCTCAGGTTAGTGGAGTGAGTCTCGGACCCCGGGTTAGTGGAGTGAGTCTTGGTCCCCGGGTTAGTGGAGTGAGTCTCGGACCCCGGGTTAGTGGAGTGAG
>NW_022437037.1:110634-175483 GCF_009761245.1 Sapajus apella
TGGAGTGAGTCTCATCTCTGAGGTTAGTGGAGTGAGTCTCAGCCCCCCGGTTAGTGGAGTGAGTCTCATCTCTCGGGTTAGTGGAGTGAGTCTCAGCTCCCGGGTTGTGTCCCCTAGTGGGGACATCCCTCCTCAGGGAACTCATAATTGCAGGGATGGGAAACATTTTGTGAGCAGGTGGCTGGGGATAACAGTGGGAAGAGCTGCTTCCCTTCCAGTTGGCCTTTCCTACCATGACAGAACAGACTCCACAGGTCAGGAAATTGCCAGTTGCTGATAATTCCAACTGTGCATTCCAGAACTGGGGAAATAACCCTGTTCAGAGGCCCAGTGGGCTCACGTGAGCCGGACCTGAACAAAACTCTAATTTACCGGATCTCCGGCCATATTGTTAAAATACGGCCCTACGCTCTCTGACATTTCTCCCATCAAGAAGTGGGGTCTTGGCCGGCGCAGTGGCTCACGCCTGTAATCCCAGCAATTTGGAATGCCGACACCGGTGGATCACTTGAGGTCAGGAGTTCGAGGCCAGCCTAGCCAACATGGTGAAACCCTGTCTCTACTCAAAATACAAAAATTAGCTGGGCGTGGTGGTGGATACCTGTAATCCCAGCTACTCGAGAGGCTGAGGCAGGAGAATCACTTGAACCTAGGAGGTGGAGGTTGCAGTGAGCCGAGATCATGGCACTGCACTCCAGACTGGGGGACAGAGCAAGACTTTGTCTGAAAAAAAAAAAAAAAGTGTGGTCTATGCCCCTTTCTCTTGAATCTGGGGAGCCTTATGACTGCTTCGACTGACAGAGTATAACAGAAGTGACACTACGTGGTTTCTGAGGCCAGGTCATGCAAGGTGACACATGGGGCCTTTGTGCATGGAACCCTGAGCCTCTGTGTAAGAAGTCTGCCTACTCTGACACCACCACACTAAGCTCCGGTCAACAACAGTCCCAGCTGAACCCACTCTTCTGGCCATCTCTGCAAAGGCATCAGATAAATGAGGCATGCTGTCTTGGAGCCTCCAGAGCAGCCCATCCTCTCTCCCCCACCAGCTGAGTACCATTGAGTGATCTAGGTTGACACTACAAGGAACAGAAGAATGTCCTGCTGAGCCCTTCCTGAACTCCAGACCCCCAAGATAATGAGACATAAGAAAATGGCTGATATAGCTGGATATCTGTCCCCACCCTAATCTCATGTTGAATTCTAATGCTCAGTGCTGAAGGTGGGGCCTGTGGAAGGCGTTTTGGTAATGAGGGTGAATCTCTCGTGGCTTGGTGCTATCTTTGTGATAGTGAGTTCTCGTCAGATCTGGTCTTTTATAAGTGTGTGCCACCATCCCCTGCCTCACTTCAGCTTTCATCATGTGGCATGCAAGCTCCCACTTCACCCTCTGCTGTGAGTAAAAGCCTCCTGAGGCCCCATCAAAAGCCATGTGTCCTATATAACCTGCAGAACTGTAAGCCAGTTAAACCTGTTTTCTTTATAAATTACCAGTCTCAGGCATTCCTCCATAGTAATGCAAGAACAGCCTAACATAATGGCCATGGTTTGTTAAGCGGTAATAAATATCTAGAGTACCTCCAGGAGCCCTCACTTTGACTGGAGCACTGTGGCATTTTTGGGCCCCTGGAATTAGTGTCAGCTCAGAGCCATCATCTAATCATTCCTAAGATTGCTGGTTATTTTCCCTTCTCCAATGCACAGCCACTCTGGTAAATGGCCTTAGGTCCCTTTGGGGGACAACTAAGATTTACAACATACACTCTTGGTTGTCCTTCCTCAAGGGGCTCTGGCCTTCCCTTTCATTCAAGGGGCTCTGAGTCTATCAACTGCTCCCTCTGGGAATTGGCTGAGGGGCTCATAACATTCTCTAGCATGTGGCTTCAGCACAGATTTCTACTTACCAGACCTGGAACTTTTCTGGTTATACAAATCAAGACTGTAAGGCTAGGTGTAATGGCTTATGCCTGCCCTTTGGGAGGCTGAGGTGGGAGGATCACTTAAGCCCAGGAGTTCAAGACCAGCCCGGGCAACATAGCAAGACCCTGTCTCTATTAAATAAATAAATAATAGATCGATCGATTGAAAGATAAGTAAATAAAAATAAATCAAGATTGTATTAGGTTGCCCACTTTGCTCTTGGGGCCACCATGATTGATTAATTAATTAATTAATCAATTCTGTCTCCCTGCCCCTCCACCCAAACAGAGAACACAGTGTGGGGCTGGTGAGCAACTCTTATAGGGAGTTACACTTTTTTTCTTTTTGTGGAGAACAGGGTCTCGCTATACTGCCCAAGCAGGTCTCGACTCCTGGATTCAAGCTATCCTCCCGTCTCTGCCTCCCTAAGAACTGGGATTACAGGCATAAGTCACTGTGCCCAGCCTGCAAGTCTTAAATTGTAAGTCCACTCTAGCATGCTGATTTCACTAATATCTTGAATACTTTCTTCCACACTAAACTAAGGGAATTTTGGCATCTCAGCTTCACTCAGTGTAGACCACCTTTGGGTCCAGGTTTCAATGAACCAACCGAGCACACCCTTAGAGCCACTCCTAGCTGCTTGAGCTAACGCAATAACTCCAGATTCTCTGCTTGGTGTGCTTCTACACGTCCATGAATTTGGCCAGAACCAACCTTATACTGCCTTTGTGCTATGCCACATCCCTAGGGTCTCTCCCATTGATTTCCTCCTTCTCCCTTTGGTAGAAGTTGCCAACATCTTTTTTTGTTTTTTTGAGACGGAGTCTTGCTCTGTCACCAGGCAGGAGTGCAGTGGTGCCATCTCAGCTCACAGCAACCTCTGCCTCCCGGGTTCAAGTGATTCCCCTGCCTCAGCCTCTTGAATTGCTAGGACTACAGGCACGTGCCACCACATCCAGCTAATTTTTGTATTTTTAGTAGAGACAGGGTATCACCATGTTGGCCAGGAGGGTCTCAATCTCTTGACCTAATGGTCCTCCAATCCTGGCCTTTCTTTTTTTTTTTTTTTTTTTTTTTAAGACGGAGTCTTGCTCTGCCACCCAGGCTGGAGTGCATGCAGTGGCATGATTTCAACTCACTGCAACCTCCGCCTCCTGATTCAAGCAGTTCTTCTGCCTCAGCCTCCTGGGTAACTGGGACTACAGGCAGGCACCACCATGCCCAGCCAATTTTTGTGTATTTAGTAGAGATGGGGTTTCATCATATTAGCCAGGCTGATCTTGAACTCCTGACCTCGTGATCTGCCCGCCTCGGCCTCCTAAAGTGCTGGGGTTACAGGTGTGAGCCACCGCACCAGGCCCAGAAGTTGCCAATATCTTGCAGTTCTGCTGCAGAGGATGCCTCCTCATGGGTCCCACTTGGGACCTGATTGCCCAAAGCTTGTGTGGCCTGGAGTCTGGTTATAGGTCTAGAAGCAATGGGAGGTGGCGGACCACCTCAGGAGGGGTCACTAGAGGGTCTCCAGGCACAGGGACGGTGTCTGGCTCTTCACTCAGAACTTGATCTGGGGGCTGGGCACAGTGGCTCATGTCTGTAATGCCAGCACTTCGGGAGGCTGAGGTGGGTAGATCATCTGGGGTCAGGAGTTCGGGGCCAGCCTCGCCAATATGGTGAAACCCTGTCTCTACAAAAAGTACAAAAATTGGCTGGGCATGGTGGTGGGCGCCTGTAGTCCCAGCTACTCAGGAGGCTGAGAAATGAGAATTGCTCAAACTTGGAAGTGGAGGTTGCAGTGAGCCGAGATCTTGCCACTGTGCTCCAGCCTAGGTGACACAGTGAGACTCGCTCTCAAAAAAAAAGAAAAAAAATCTGGAAATTTCAAGTCCTGAGATCATCTCTTTTTCTTGTTAGTTTCCAGTGCACTTGGAGGCGACCAAGTGACCCCACAGTTCCTCTGCCCTTTATTTTCACCCATACATTTGATACCAGTAGTGACTTGGCCACCCCAGCCCTCTGTGGGCCTTGGCTCCGGGGGGGGGGGGGGAAGTGACTGTTGTGTGCCATGGAGCCCCAGTGTTCCCTGTGCCCTGGCAGCGGGTCCTGAATGCCCCTAAATCCACTGAGACTGGAGAACTGGTGCTGGGTTCCCATCCTTAAGATTCTCTTCCCCTGGAAGCATCACCAGTACCAACAACTGTGTCAGTTGGGGTTTGGCCAGGGAAGGAAAGCCATCGTGGGTGTTATCGGATGTGTATTATTATGGGGATGGGGCCTGACATGACAGTGGGAAGAGCTGGAGGTGAAAGGCCAAAGGGGACACCTCCCAACGATCTGAGAAGCCACGTGTGTCTGGCTGCCAGAAGGGATGTGGGGACACTCCTGGAGGGTCCCTGGGAGCTATCACCTCTGTGTAGCTGCCACCTCTGTGGGTTCCTTGGGGAGCCTCTGGGGTTGGCCTGGGACACTGCTGGTCAGCAGTCAGGAAGACTGAGCACAGGGTGGAGGACAGCAAGGACAAGCTGGAACCCCTGGGCCACTGGTTCTGCCTGTCACCATGGCTGCCCCCTGTGACCTTCAGAGAGCAAAGGTCATTGCTTCACTTCTAATTTCCAAAGCTCCTATGCAGCAAGCACAGAGGGAGGCCTTCTGGGAAACTCGAGGCTCAGCCTCACCAGGTTGTCTTGGCCCCACGGACATCTCCCTTCCACCTCCAGGCGGGTCAGGTGCCTCCCAGGCCTTCTGCCCGCCTAGCACTTCCTCCCCAGCCGACTGTGATGCTGGCCTGGGACTATTCTATTCAATGTGGGTGTGACCAGCGGCTAGCACAAGCTTGGAATAGAGCAGAGCTCAATGTGTGTTTGGCAGATGGACGGGTGAATGGAGGACGGGATCATGGCCGCTTGGTGCCAGGCCCTGGGCTGGGCGCTACAAACACGGAAAAGTCAGACAGAGAGGAGTTTGCTGCTGCCGCATTTGTGGGCTGTGCTTACTCTCCGGAGGGCCTTGGGCTAAAGGCCGGGGCCGTGGGAGCAAGGTGGAGATGAGCTTACTCCCCAACAGCTGGGGCATACCTGGATGAATGTGTCCAGGGCCTCAGACAAACCCAGTGGGAGAGCCGGCTGGAAGCGCAGGGCAGGCGAGGCCACTACTGGCCAGTGACTTGTGGAGGACTTCCTGCAGCAGGGGTGTGGGGAGGCTGGAACAGGCAGTCCCCTGGGGTGGGGTAGGTGATGCCAGACAGAGGGTGCCATGGTTTTGATATATGTGTCCCTGCAAAATTTAGTTTTTGGGGCCGGGCATGGTGACTCATGCCTGTAATCCTAGCATTTTGGGAGGCAGAGGTGGGTGGATCACCTGAGGTCAGGAGTTCGAGACCAGCCTAACCAATATGGTGAAACCATGTCTCTAGTAAAAATACAAAAAAATTAGCCAGGAGTGGTGGCATACGCCTGTAATCCCAACTACTTGGGAGGCTGAAGCAGGAGAATTGCTTGAACCTGGGAGGCAGAGCTAAGATCACACCACTGCACTCCAAGCTGGGCGACAGAGCGAGACTCTGTCTCAAAAAGATAAAGGATAGGTAGGCCAGGTGCAGTGGCTCATGCCTACGACCCCAACACTTTGGAAGGCCGAGGTGGGTGGATCATTTGAGGTGAGGAGTTCAAGACCAGCCTGGCCAACCTGGTGAAACCCTGTCTCTACTAAAAATACAAAAATTAGTGGGTGTGGTGGCTGGCGCCTGTAATCCCAGCTACTCAGAAGGCTGAGGCAGGAGAATCATTTGAACCAGGGAGGCGGAGGTTGCGGTGAGCAGAGATTGTGCCACTGCACTCCAACCAGGGCGACAAAGTTAGACTCTGTCTCAAATATAAAAATAAAAAGAGAAAAAAATAAAAATAAGGTGTACACTTAAATTATTGTTGACTATAGTCACTCTGTTGTGCTATCAGGTACTAAACCTCAGTCATTCTTTTCAATTTGTGTTTACACAGTCACAATCGCCACCTCCCCCACCCCTAACTACCCCCCCAGGCTCTGGCAGCCATTATTTTACTCTCTGTCTCCATGAGCTCAATTGTTTCAATTTTTAGCTCCCACGAATACATGAAAACATGCAAAGTTTGTTTTTCTGTGTCTGGCTCATTTCAGTTTACATAACGTCCTCCAGTTTCATCCATGTTGTTGCAATTGACAGATGTCATTTTTTTTTTTTCTTTCTGAGACAGAGTCTCACTCTGCTGCCCAGGCTGGAGTGCAATGGTGCGACCTTGGCTCACTGTAAACTCTGCCTCCCGGGTTCAAGCAATTCTCCTGTCTCAGCCTCCCTGGTAGCTGGAGCTACAGGTGTGGGCCACCATGCTCAGCCAATTTTCTGTATTTTTAGTAGAGACGGCGTTTCACCATGTTAACCAGGATGATCTCAATCTCCTGACCTCATGATCCACCCACTTCAACCTCCCAAAGTGCTAGGATTGCAGGCGTGAGCTTCCATGCCCGGCCAGGATGTCATTCTTTTTTATGGCTTAATAGAACAACTCAGTTGTGCATAAGTACCACATTTTCTTTTTCCTAAGTGTCTGGGTTTTATTTGTTTGTTTGTTTTTAAACAGAGTCTCTGCTGCCCAGGTTGGAGTGCGGTGGCTTGATCTCAGCTCACTAAAACCTCTGACTCCCGGGTTCAGTCGATTCTCCTGCCTCAGGCCCCTGAGTAGCTGGGACTACAGGCATGCGCCACCATGCCCGGCTAAGTTTTTGTGTTTTTAGTAGAGATGGGGTTTCGGCATGTTGGCCAGGTGATCCACCCACCTTGGCCTCCCAAAGTGCTGGGATTACAGGCATGAGCCACTGGGCCCAGCCTATCCTAAGTGTCTGCTGAGGGACCCTAAGGTTACTTCTAAATCTTAGCTATTGTAACCACTGCTGCATTAAACATGGGAGTGAAGATATCTCTTCAATATGCTGATGTGCTTTCTTTTAGATGCACACGGAGCAGTGGGATTGCTGGATCCTATGGTAGCTCTACTTTTAGTTTTCTAAGGAACCTCAAACTGTTCTCCATAGCGGCCGTACTAATTTATATTCTCACCAACAGTGTACGAGGGTTCCCTTTTCTCCGTATCTTCGCCAACGTTTGTTATTGTCTGACTTTGGGATAAAAGCCATTTTAACTGGAGTGAGGTAACATCTCATCGTAGTTTTGATTTGCATTTCTCTGATGATCAATAATGTTGAGCACCTTTTCATGTACAGGTATTGATCGACTTACGACCTATGCAACTTACGACCATTCGACTTTACGACCACAATCGCTAGCCACAACTGCTCCGCGTCTGGCAGCGCAAACGTTGCCCAGCGGGGCGTACGACAGTGCGGACCAGCTTCCGGCAGCACTACTATCTCCGCGTGCATATAGCCTACTCAACTTACGACCAAATCGTGTTATGACCGGTCTGTCGGAACCAATCGTGGTAGTAAGTCGAGAACTAGCTGTATCTGTTTGCCATTTGTATGTCTTCTTTCGAGAAATGTCTATTCAGATCTTTTGCCCATTTTATTTATTTTTATTTATTATTATTTTGAGATGGAGTCTCGCTCTGTCAGGCAAGCTGGGGGCAGTGGCACAATCTCGGCTCACTGCACTGGATTGCAGGCACCTGCCACCACACGTGGCTAATTTTAGTAGAGAGGGATTTCACCGTGTTGGCCAGGCTGCTCTTGAACTTCTGGTCTCAAGCGATCCACCCGCCTTGCCCTCCCAAGGGGCTGGGATTACAGGTGTGAGCCACCATGCCTGGACACTTTTGCCCATTTTAAAATCAGATTATTAGATTTTTTTTTCCTATTGAGTTGTTTGAGATGTTTATGTATCCTGGTAATTAATCCCTTGTCAGATGGATAGTTTGCAAGTATTTTCTCCCATTCTGTGGGTTGTCTCTTCACTTTGTTATTTCCTTTGCTGTGCAGAAGCTTTTTTACTCGATGTGAACGCACTTGTCCATTTTTGCTTGGGTTGCCTGTGCTTCTGGGGTATTACTCAAGAAATCTTTGCCCAGCCCAATGTCCTGGAGAGTTTTGCCAGTGTTTTCTTTTAGTAGTTTCATAATTTGAAGTTTTAGATTTAAGTTTTAGTCCATTTTGATTTAATTTTTGTATGTGGTAAGAGAGAGAGGCGTAGTTATTTTATTTTATTTTTTTGAGATGGAGTTTCGCTCTTGCCCAGGTTGGAGTGCAATGGTGCGATCTCAGCTCACTGCAACCTCCACCTCTTGGGTTCAAGTGATTCTCCTGCCTCAGCCTCCCAAATAGCTGGGATTACAGGCATGCACCACCATGCCTGGCTAATTTTTTTAGTAGAGATGGAGTTACTCCATGTTGGTCAGGTTGGTCTTGAACTTTTAACCTCAGGTCATCTGCCTGCCTTGGCCTCCCAAAGTACTATAGTTGTGAGCCACCACACCCAGCAGGTGTAGTTAATTTTAAAACTTTTTGTACAATTGGGGTCTTGCTATGTCGCCCAGGCTGTTCTCAAACTCCTGGCCTCAAGCAATCTTCCACCTTGGCCTCCCAGAGTGCTGGGATTACAGGCATGAGCCACCATGTCCAGCCTACATGTGTCCTTTTTAAGGGCAATTTGGCAATGTGCATCAGAAGTCTTAAAAATTATCCTCCCCTGGCTGCGGTGAGGGGGATGGTGGCTCACACCTCTAAACCCAGCACTTTGGGAGGCCAAAGTGGGTGGATCACCTGTGGTCAGGAGTTTGAAATTAGCCTGGCCAACTCGGCAAAAACTCCATCTCTAATAAAAATACAAAATTAGCCATGTGTAGTGGCACGTGCTACTGGGGAGGCTGAGGGAGGAGAACCACTTGAACCCATGAGGCAGAGGTTGCAGTGAGCAGAGATTGCACCATTACACTCCGGCCTGGGCAAAAAAGAGTGAAACTCCATCTAAAAAAAGAAGAAATAACCCTCCTTCCAGCCTGGGTGATGGAGCAAGACGCCATCTCAAAAAAAAAAAAAAAAAAAAAAAAAGAAAGAAAAGAAAAAGAAAAAGAAAATTACTCCCCTTTTGACCTAGCAATTCCACAACTAGAAATTTACCCCAAGAAATAATTTGACAAATGCAAAAAAAAAAATGTGCACCAGGATATTCACATAGTGGTGAGGTTGGTGGTGTTTACAAGGGTAAAGAATTGGAAGTTGCCAAGATGATTGACAATGGAATTAGAAGAGTGAAGAGCAGACAGTCAGGACTCTAGACATTCCTGAGTAAGTGACTGAAATTGTGCTTCCACTCACTTTATTCCCATACGTGTCATCCTCATGATTTTAGATGTGAGAACTGTTACTATCTCCACTTTCCAGATGAAGGAACAAAGACTCAGAGAAGGGCACAGGCTGTTGGTGGCAGGGCCAGAACTCATGCTCAGCTGGGTCTGATACCAGGGCCCAATAAACAAAGGAAGCCAGGAGTCTGAGTAAGAATAAAGGAAACCAGGGAGAAGCCTCCTGCGAGTGATTCCTTTGCTTACTGCCTTTATTCAGCCCTCACCCCAGGGCATGCTCTGTGCTCACAGTGGCAGCCACTGCTGTGAATTCCAAGGCCTATTTTCATTTTTAAAAATACAGAAAAGGCCGAGCACAGTGTCTCATGCCTGTAATCACAGTGCTTTGGGAGGCCGAGGCGGGTGGATCACCTGAGTTTGGGAGTTTGGGACCAGCCTGACCAACATGGTAAAATCCCCATCTCTACTAAAAATACAAAAATTAGCTGAGCATAGTGGCACACCTGCAATCCCATCTACTTGGGAGGCTGAGGCAAGAGAATTGCTTGAAGCTGGGAGGTGGAGACAGAGGAACTTGGATAAATTGGCTCTGTATTCATTGATCCAGAAGAGCAGCGAGGACTGTAGGCTGGGAGCATGGGCTCACGCCTGTCATCCCAGCACTTTGGGAGGCTGAGATGAGAGGATCACCTGAGGTCAGGAGTTCGAAACCAGCCTGACCAACCTAGTGAAACCCCCGTCTCTACTAAAAATAAAGAATTTAACTGGGTGTAGTGGCACATCTGTAATCCCAGCTACCTGGCAGGCTGAGGCAGTAGAATCGCTTAAACCCCGGAGGCAGAGGCTGCAGTGAGCCGAGATTGTGCCACTGCACTCCAGCCTGGGTGACAGAGCGAGATTCTAACTATAAATAAATAAACACACAAATAATAAAACAAAAATACAAAAAATTTCCATGAAACCCCAAGTCATCCATTTCATGGTAAACGTGAAATTTGCCATCGTCAGCATTCTAAGTGTGCAGCTCGGTGGCTTTAGGGGCATTCACGTGACTGTGCAATGATCACCACCTCCCACCTCCAAGGCTTTTTCACCGAAAAAAAGGCTGAAACTTCGAACCCAAGAAACACTCACTCCTCAGTCCCTCCCCCCACAGCCCCTGGCAGCCTCCATTCTACTTTCTGCCTCTATGAATTTGACATGAATTTGACTGATCGAGGGACCTCATGTAAGTGGAATCAAAACGACAGTATTTGTCCTTTTGTGTCTGGCTTATTTCTCATAGTACGGTGGTGCCTTAGAGGGGTCCCAGGCTCACTGTTGTGGTCACTACCACCCATGGCCGTGCTCCCTGGCAAAAGACCTGCACCCGCCCTGTGCAGGTGCGGCTGGTGGATGTGGCTGAGGGGCAGGGTGGGCAGCCATGGCAGAACCAGACACTTCATTCTGGACCAGCTCTCTGCACCGCCCCTTCCCCAGTCCTGAGCAGAATTGCTGGGCGAGGCTTAATCAACATTCAGTCATGTTTCCAAGTTTAAATGGAGCATTTGTTTAATTATGTGTAAGTAGCAATACATTGTGGCCATTATCTAAATCACTATTTTATTTCCTGGATGTGGTTTCATAATGCAGGGTTTCTGCTGCAGCCTGGCATCATTAACAGAGAAGAGTTAATGAATATAAAAGCGTAAAGGCTAATTACACTTTAATTTACAATCATGGTCTCATTTTGGGACCACATGAAATCTGTTTTGAAAACAATTAAAAAAAAAAAACCCACTCTTGCCCTGGTAAGTGGAGGGACCCCGGCCAGGAGCATGGCTCTGGCTGCCACGTGGTGGCTGAGCAGTGTCGGCTGGCACTGGTCCCCGCCCTGGCGCCATTACTGGGAGGCTGGTGAGGCCAAGTTCAACACCTTGTGACTCTGCCTTTTGTTTCCAGCTATTTTCCTCCTGCCTTCAGTGACTGCTCGTGTGGCTGCCTTCGAGACTCGGGGGACCCCATCTGGAGCACCTGTGGTCTGCCCATGCTGCTTTCCTGCGGCCTCACCTAGCGGGAAGCCAGTTGGAATTACCAGGCCTTTTCAAAACCAGGTGGGGAGGAGGGAGTTGGGGTCAGGGACACTGACAGTTACCGGGTTTCTGCTGTAAGCCAGCGCCATGCTGGGTACTCGTACATATATTATTTATTCCCCGAAATTGCCTATCAATGGCAATTAGTCTCCCAGAAATTTGAATTAGTGCCTCTGAAATGTTTAATGGAACCACAGAATCATTAACTTTCTTAGATATAATAATGGCATATGTAGAAGATTGTCTATTTTTAGGAGATGAAAAGAAGTTTGGGGGTGAAAGGTCCTGATATCAGCCACTTACTTTCAAATGTCTCAGGGAGGGAAAAGATATATAATAATTATATTAATATTATAATTAATTATATCCATATATTAATATAGAAAATATTAAAATAGGATATCAGTATATTAATATAGAATATATATCAATTATAATTATTTAATTATATTAACATAATTGTTATGTATTATATATGGAGAGACAGAGACGAAGAGAAAGAGATAAATGGTAAAAAAAAAAATAAGTGGGCAAATGGGATCATATTGATTCTAGGTGGAAGGTATACAGGTGTTCATTGTACCCCAGACTTCTCTATGTTTTAAAAATTAAGAAGAGAACATTGTCCCCACAGGCCACCACAACTTGCTTTGCCTTCTTTACTTGTTAAATAAACCTCTTTTCTCCCAATTGAGAAAAGGTCCATTTGATCAAGACCCGTCTTTGTATGATTTTTATGATTTTTTTTTTTTTTGATACAGAGTCTCCCTGTCACCCAGACTGGAGTGTAGTGGCTTGATCTCAGCTCACTGCAACCTCTGCCTCCCAGATTCAAGTGATCCTCCTGCCTCAGCCCACCGAGTAGCTGGGACTACAGGTATGTACCACTGCGTCTAGCTTATTTTTGTATTTAGTAGAGATGGGGTTTAATCATGTTGGCCAGGCTGGCCTTGAACTCCTGACCTCAAGTGATCTGCCTGCCTCGGCCTCTCAAAGTGCTGGGATTACAGGCATGAACTACCATGCCCGGCTGATTTTATGATTTTATGTTATGACTACAGTCTGGAATAAAAATTAATAAGATAATAATGAATCAAATAATCATCAAATAAATGTGCAAAAAGCAAAAAAGAAAAAGTTTCATTGGGACACATGTGCCTCTGTCTTGCATTTGTGACCTGGGACTGTCAAGAGAGGAGGTGGCCCTCGGAGGGGCCCAGTTACCTTGCTTCTTAAACTCTCAGTTTAGATTTCCCTTGTGAAGAACAACCATTTAAGAAAACTCCACTGCTTATTGCCCATTTATGGAAGAGGGGCTGCAAAGGGACCCTTTCAGCCATGGCTGGGGAGGGATAATCGGCTTCACCTCCAGGAATTCATCCTCAGGAAATATGGGGGCAAGGTTGCTTGGTGCCTGGTTTATTATGTTAAAAGTAAAACGAGGGGTAACCGTAGTTTACGTGTGTGTGCGTGCGTGTGTATGTGTGTGTGTGTGTGTGTGTATTTTTTTGAGATGGAGTCTTGCTCTGTCGTCCAGGCTGGAGAGCAGTGGTGAGATCTTGGCTCACTGCAACCTCTGCCTCCTGGGTTCAAGGGATTCTCTTGCCTCAGCCTCCCGAGTAGCTGGGATTACAGCCGTGCACCACCACATCCGGCGAAGTTTTGTATTTTTAGTAGAGATGAGGGTTCACCAAGTTGCCCAGGCTCGTCTCGAACTCCTGACCTCAAGTGATCCACCCGCCTCGGCCTCCCAAAGTGCTGGGATGACAGGCGTGAGCCACCGCGACCGGCCAGAAGCTACAAGTAGTTTGATAGAAGAAAATAACTATGGTAGAGCGACGACTGATAAAAGCTGGGTGAAAATTGCATAGGTAGCATGATCTCGACAATGTCAGAAAAATAGACATGCAATGACAAACCTGAAAAACAGCACACATTTTGTTCCAATTCAAACAATCATGTGAATTTTAATACTTCTGGTATTTCTAGACAGATTTGGGAGGGTCTTCCCAGCTCAAATCCACCCATAGGCACCCAGGGCTCGGCAGCCCCGTGGCTCCTCCCCCTGAGACACAGCTGATTGGACGAGAACAAGCTCCGGTACCCAAGCCGGGCCAATCAGAATGCCCTCCCCGGGAGGCGGAAATCCCAGACTCAGTCTGAGCATCTCTGCCCTGGGGTTGGGAAGCCCGGGCGCGGGCGAACACTGAGAAGACCCCTACACGTGGAAGCAGAAGACAGCGGGGAACTCCTGGGGGGCACCCGCGAGCCTTTCCTGATGCTGGCCCCAGGCCATGGCCTGCCCTGGACTTTCAGGAGACCCTCCTGTAGTGTTTTAAGTTCCCTGTTGAAATGTTTCGTATGGCTTGAGTAGGTTTCTGTCACAACCCCAACAGTCCTGAGTGAGCATGTATTATTTTAACAGGATGAAGGAAAGGAATAGGCACGAGCGACTGCTCACCATGCTGCGCCGCCCCCCGCCTGAGCAAAAGCCCTCAGATCATGCCTGGATCTCCCGCTCTGCCCTGTGTGGCGAGGCCTGCCCAGCAGCTGAGTTTCCCAGGCTTCCCAGAAAGGCCAGTGGGGGACACTGGGGGTCCCCAGCAGGGTGGGAGGACGGGGTAAGCCAGGATATTTCTTCTCCTCTGGCTGTGCCATGAGCAAGCAGACAGTGGCCGCATCTCTTCTGGAGCTCCGGCTCCCCTCCGGTGGGCCTCCCAGCCTCCAGCGTCCTTCAGGCGGCCCTGCAAACCCCATCTCTTCCTTTGTCTCCTCGTACCCAGCGGGAGAGTGGCTTCCTGCTATGATAATTCCCGGGTCGCTGCCCATCCTCTCTGGCTTCTCGGCTCTTCCTGTGCAGTTAATTCCCTGTATCACATTTCCATTTGCATACTGTCTTCCTGGTTGGACACTGACTGATACACATATATTATTTCATTTCATCCTTGAAACACCCCTCAGAGGGCGGTATTAGGATCCCAGTCTTGCACATGAGGACATCAGCGCTTTGAGAAATGACAAAATGTGCCCCAAAGTCGCTCAGCCTGTCGCAAAGCTCTGAATCCAAGCTCTTGTCACTATATTTTACTATACTGCTATTTATTTATTTAGAGACAGAGTCTTGCTCTTTTGCCCAGGCTGGAGTGCAGTGGTGTGATTATAGCTCACTGCAGCCTTGAACTCCTGGGGTCAAATGATCCTCCCACCTCAGCCTCCTGAGTAGCTGTGATTGCAGGCACTCGCCACTACGCTAGCTAATTTGTGAATTTTTTTTGTAGAGACAGGGTCTTGCTATGTTGCTCAGGCTCAAACTCCTGGCCTCAAGTGATCCCCTTGTCTTAGCCTCCCAGGTGGTTGGATTATAGGCACGAGCCATTGGGGTCTGCCTGGACTGCTTTTTAGAATCACCCATATAGTTAGAAGGAAAAATTATTTGAAAAACCTGCCAAAACATCCCGACCTCTGGACTCTTCCTGCCCTCCCAAGCTGGGCACATGCAGGACTGATGAGAAGCTCTGAGGTGGGGAGGGGGCGGGGGTACTGAATGCCTGGGAAGGGTCCTCAGCAAGTGCAGCCTCTCCCAGGCCTGGGACAGTACAGAGGGACAGGCCTTGGAGTCCCACACCTCTCCTTACTAGCAGTGAGACTTTGGGCTTGTGGCCTCCCCTCTCTGAGTCCCCTCTCTCTCAAGAGAAGTCACATCTGGATGGTGAGCTTCCCCAGGCTCTCCCAGCTCCCAGCGGAGCCTGGCATAGAACAGGCCTTGGGCAGTGATACTTGAGTGGCCTAAGGTCTTTGGCCGGAGTCCCCTGACTCTGGGGCCACAGCCTGTTCATGAGTGGAGGCAGGGAGGGAAGTGGATGCTGCCTTGGTCACCATGGGCCCTGCAAGGCTCATGGGCAGCTTCACCTGCTCTACTTGCTTATTTAGGATTTTTCTTCTGGCTTCAAAAACGGGAAGGAAAAAGTGCATCTATCATAGCAGTGAAACGATGAAACGTTGGTCTTGAAGGGCTGGTTGTATTTTTTTCTGACATCGTGAAATAAAATGCATAACTACTAAAGTAAAAATGCTCCTGGGAGGCGCTGGGAAACCGTCCCTCCCACCCATCCTTAGCAGTGTGGGCTTGGGAGCCATCTGGCTCCAAATTGGGATTCCCTCTGATAGCTGGGCAGTACTGGGCAGGTGGCTTCCCATTGCAAGCGTCGGCTTTCTTATCTATAGAATGGGATCCTTGGCTTGGCCCGGGGGCTCATGCCTGTAATCCCAGCACTTTGGGAGAAGGAGGCAGGAGGGTCACTTGAGGCCAGGAGTTGGAGACCAACCTGGGCAACATAGCGAGACACCCCCATCTCTACAAAAATAAAATAAAATACATGACAGTGAGATCATCACTGCGCCTGTCTCAGGGGTTATTGCCAGGGTTCCTTCAGCTACTTCAGAGGCCCAGATAATGAGGCAAGAGGCCCTCGTGCCTGTAGTTCTTGATATTATTTTATTATTTCATTGTCATCACCAGCAACATCAGAGGGCCCCGTGGGTGCCTGGGAGGGCCAGAGTCCAGGGGTTCCCAGATGGGCGGTCAGGTTGGGCACTGGGCGAGGGAGGGCTCCATTCCCTACTGTGGCTGGCACTGCCACTATGCTGAGGGCTGGAACTTCGCGCCACAGCCCCCAAGGAGATGCGGATTTATGGGCCTGCAGGTGGAGCATTCGCTGAGGCTGCTGATGTGGGCACTTTGCAGCGCTGGCTGTGCCATCACCACCGGTTTGGGGAGTTGGGAAATTCCTGACTTTCTGCTAACCTTCCCCCCTCAGCTCCTCTGCTCAGGCCTAACTGCCCCTTCCCCCACCCCATGTGCATTCAAAGCAGATTTGCAGTTCTGGGCACCTGGGACGTCAGCTGGAGCCAGCATTCTGGCATCAGAGGCAGCTGGGTGCAAGCCTGTCCCACTATGTGGGAGCACCTGTGCATGTTGCTTAGACTCTGAGCCTAAACCACCAGGGGGAAGACGGCAATGGTGAGGATGGTGACTGTACCCACCTTGTGGGCTCAGCTGTGCACCAAGTCCTTTCTGATCCCCTTGATGGGCGCTGGTGGGTGGGGGTGGCAGTGTGGCCCTGGAGGTGCAGCCAGGGGCCCTCAGGGTCTGCCAGTCCAGGGAGGGGGGGCTGGTACAATAACCAACACCTGCTGAGCCTTCACCTTGGGCAAGGTGTGGTGCTGAGGGTTGGCTGGCAGTGACTGCATCTCACCAGGCACCTCTGGAGTGGGTACCATGATGGCTCCAGGTCAAAGCTCACACTCGGAGTGGCCAAGCAGGGTTTTTTTTTTTTTTGAGACTGCAGTGGCATGGCTCTGCTCTTGGCTCACTGCAATCTCCGCCTCTCAGTTCAAGTGATTCTCATGCCTCAGCGTCCTGAGTAGCTGTGATTACAGAGACGGCTGCCACACCAGCTAATTTTTGTATTTTGGGTAGAGACGGGGTTTCACCATGTTGGTCAGGTTGGTCTTGAACTCCTGACCTCAAGTGTTCCTCCCACCTTGGCCTCCCAAAGTTCTGGGATTACAGGCATGATCCACCACGCCTGGCCCCTAAGCAGGGATCTGAACCTGCTGGGCCTGGCTGACTCAGGGCACGGGTCTCTGCGGCATCTCCAGCTGCCTCAGTTTCTTCCACTGCACCCTGTTGCAGGGTTGGGTGAGGGTTCCTGGGGGTGAAGTATGCCACCAGCCCAGAGTCAGTGTCATCACCCCTCGAAGGTTGTAGTCTAAGCTGGAGACGCCCTCTTGATATCTTTGGAAGTTCTGAATCTCTAATGTTTGGGGAAGGGACACATGTGATGTTGTCCCTGGTGGCAGCGTCCTTCCCACCCCTCGGCTGGCAGGAGGCCCTCTCATCGTGCCTCAGTCCTTCTCAAGGCTGGTGGGATGAGCAGCTCCTTGCCCCTTTTGGCTTGAGTCCCCTAGAGCTGCACTGCACAGTTATCCAAGTTGTGCACTGCACAGTCCTGGGGCACCGTTCGTATCACAGATTTTCCAAAGTTAGAACAATTTTAAAGATGGGAGCAAAGTGGAAGTAAGGGTGCCTTCTTTTAATTATCACAGAGATGCCACATGGATCAGAATCATTTCTACTTTGGGAGAATGACGCCTCAAATCTGGGGAACTCCCGCTCATCTTTCTAAGTCCTGCTCCCAGGAGCGCGGCCTGGGAAGCCTCTGCCCTCTGTGAAGGAGTCACTGGCCAATTCCCTACCCAGGGTCCCTCAACCCCTTCCAACCCCACACCAGGCTGTGAGCTCCTGGGGGCAGTGATGGCTGCATGGAATTGGTAGAGCACCCACCCTCAGTCTTAGCCTTTGCCCAAGGAGAGAGTTCATGGGCATCCCACAAGGTCCAGCCTTGGTGTCAACCAGGAGACCCTATGAAACTTCCTAGGCAGCTGAAGCTTGGGAGGGCCGGCCAAGCCCCATCCACCACCATTTTATTTTATTTTATCCTTTGTTTATTTATTTATTTATTTATTTTGGAGACGGAGTCTCACTCTGTTGCCCAGGCTGGAGTGCAATGGCGCGATCCTGGTTCTCTGCAACCTCTGCCTCCTGGATTTAAGTGGTTCTCCTGCTTCAGCCTCCCAAGTAGCTGAGATTACAGCACGTGCCACCACACCCAGCTAACTTTTGGATTTTTAGTGGAGGTAAGGTTTCACCATATTAGTCTGAATGGTCTCAAACTCCTGACCTCAAATGATCCTCCCGTCCTGGCCTCCCAAAGTGCTGGGATTACAGGTGTGAGCCACCATGCCCAGCCAACACCTGGGTACTTTTTATATTTTAGTAGAGATGGGGTTTTGCCATGTGGCCCAGGCTGGTCTTGAACTCCTGGCCTCAAGTGATTCATCTGCCTTGGCCTCCCAAAGTCCTAGGATTACAGGCATGAGTCATTGTACCCGGCCCATGTACCCACCCCCCATTTTTACAGATAGGAACACCAAGGCTTACAGCAGCTAAGCCCTTACTTGGGGCCCCACAGAGAGTTAGGTGCCTGGGCCCTTGGAGCCCCCACTGAGGCTGGGCACACCTCCATCCCACTGCATGGCGAAAGTCAAGGGAGGAGAAGAAGGTGGCACTGGGGACAAAGAGGTGGAGCTATGCAGGCCACCACTCCCCCATCCACGGCTTGGAAGTCATTTCCGTCACAGACAGGGTGCCACTCCTTACAGACTGATGATTTGGCAGAGCAGAAAGGGTCCAGCCTTAGGGTCTGGGGACCAGCGTGAAGACCCTGCCTGTGGCTGCCTGGACCCAAAATGACCCTGCTACTGCCTGCCTGGTCCCCCATCCCCAGCCCCCTGCCATCGGGTCCACTTTATCCTTCTGAGATTTATTCTCGGGCCGCACAGCCTGGAAATAATTTGCTGACAGAGCCCGTCCCGGCAGGTGCTTTAATTGGTTTTGTGGGAGCAGGCCTATTTAGAGAGAAACAGAAATTATGGTGATGCTGCCGCCTTCTCTCTGTAATGGAGCCTTTGGAGTGTACGGGGTGGGGGAGGCGGCTCTGGAAAGCAGAGACGCTGGTTTTTCCCTGGGGGTGCAGGTGCTGGGGCCTGGGTGTCCTGGGCCAGCGGCAGCGGATGCAGAAGCTGCAGGCCACCCTCTCCAGCCCTGGCTCAGCCTCAGCCTCAGGGCAGGGTGGCGTCTCTTCCTGAGTGCTGAGGGCAACAGGAGGCCTGGGTACAAAGGGGCCAGGGCAGGGCTGGGGCAGGCAGGGCTCCCGGCCTCAGACTCCATCCTTCTGAAGGAGACCCTTGCCCCTGCCAGGTAGGCACCTTCTAAAACACAAATCAGGCGGGTCACTCCTTGGCTCCAACCCCTTCCATGGCTCCCCATTGTCCTCCGAATGAAGCCAGCTTCCTTAGTTTGGCACTCAGGGTCCCTCATGGCAGGGCTAGAATCTCAGCTCCACCACTCACCTGCCTCTTGTGAGCTCGGGGAGGGCTGACCTCGCCAAGCCTCAGCTTCATCTGTAGAATCATGGGAAGAAGAATGCAGCCATGTGCCACGGAAGGACACTGCAGTCACCAAGGGCCTGCATGTAGGATAGTGGTCCCATAAGATCATAACGCCGTGTTTCTCCTGTACCTGTTCTGTGTGTAGATACACAAATACGTCCCACAGTGCCACAGTTGCCTACAGCATTCGGTCCAGTGACAGGCACTCTGGAGCGCAGCCAGGGACAGGTGCCCGGAGTGCAGGGGCTAGCGTGAGTCCACTCTATGCATGTCTCAGAACACATCCCAGTTGTTAAGGACATGGGACTCTAGTGCCACCCCACAGGGCTGATTTGCTGAGGGTCACAGGAGAGACTCTCATGGCGACCCAGAGCGTAAGCTCCAGGGCCCTCACTGTTGTCATCTGCACAAGTGTTGGGTGCCACGTCCTCGCTGGGCCTGGTAGATGGTGGCGGGCAGTGACTGAAGGATCCAGTGTAGACAGACAACCAGGTTAATTTGAAGAGGTCAGGCCAGGACAACAGCGCAGGGAGGGGCTAGGTCTCGGGTTCACGGTGGAAATTGAGGCTGGGTCTCCAAGGGCCTTTTTTCCTGGTGTGATTTTTTCAAAGAATCCAGGACACAGTTAAACAGGCAGGTGAAGTCCCTGAGGACAGATGGGCAGGATGGCGGGGGGGGGGGGGCGTGGGGGGGGGGGGGCGCTGGGGGCGGGGTGGAGAGGGGGGCAGAGCTCTCTGGATGAGTGGGTGGTGCGGGAGAAGCAGGGTCAGAGAGCTGCATCGGGTGGAGAGAGGTTGCAGGCCTGGTTCAGCTGCCCCAATTCCACATAAAGTCACAGTCAAGGCCGGGTCCTGGGCCTCAGTTTCCCCTTATGTACACGTGGAAACGGTCCCTCCCTGTGGCGGTGGCGGGACATGGCCTCAGCTCCCTGGACCCCGTCTATGTCGCCTGGACCCGGGCAGCTGAAACACCCCTTCCCCTTCCACGAGGACCGAGTCAGAGGCCTGAGCCGGGCCGGGCTGTCTGCTGCAGGGCGGCAGACTTGGGGTGGGAGCCCCCAGAGGAGGACGAGAGAGCCGGGAGCCAGAGGGAGCCGGGCCCAGCGGGGCGCCCAGGGGCCGGGAATCCAGCTGCGGAATTCCGTCCGTAGGTGGCGCCGCGAGGCTGCAGTTGGGCGTCAGTCGCCCGGGCCGAGGATGGCGCGGAGCCGGGACCCGCGGGGCTTCTGGGACCTGCGTGGCCGTCCCCGCCGCCGTCGGTCCGCGGAGATCCCGTGTGTGTTTAGGGCACCCAGGTTCGCACTCCGGAGGGCCAAGGCCCAGGGTGACGCGCGGGCACCGGACCGGCCCCTTCTCCCGCCCCATCATCCCTCCCCGCAGCTGCCACCGCTGGGCCTCGGCTGCGAAGTCTCCAGAAACGGATCCCCGCACCCTCGGGACTTCCCAGGGACGCGGGTGTGGGCGGGAGCCGGGGTCCGGGTGGCCGCTGGGGCGGATCCATCCGCGTGGCGCGAGGGCCCCGGCGGGGAAGGACCGCGCATCGGGCGGTGTCCGCGGGGCGTGTGCGTGCGAGGAGGCGGTGGGCGCGGTGGCTGGGGACCCTTCCTTTGTTCCTGTGCCTCCTCCTCTGCAGGCCCGGGTCGGGGAGGACGCGGGGCCCCGTGGGAGCTGTGTGCGTGGGGACGCGAGCGACGGTGGGCAGGGACGGGCAGGCGCCCCTTCCTCCCGCCTTCGGGCTCCCTGGCTGCTTCCCCGAGGGCAGCCTTGGCTGGGAGACGTCACCCCCACCCCGGGGGAAGGAAGAGGGGCCGCGTGTGCGCGTCTCTGTCACGCCTTCTCCGAGGCCACGCCGCGCCTGGAGAAAGCCCTTCGATCCCCTCGCTATCTTTTCTTTTTCTTTTCTCTTTTTCTTTTTTCCTTTTTGTGGAGAACGGGGTCTTGCTATATTGCCCAGGCAGGTCTCGAACTCCTGGGGTTCGAGCTATCCTCCCGCTTCTGCCTCCCTAAGAGCTGGGATTACAGGCGTGAGCCACAGCGCCCGGCCTTCTCTTTCTGGTTTTTTTTTTTTTTTTTTTTTTTGAGACGGAGTCTTGCTCTGTCACCCAGGCTGGAGTGTACTGGCGCAGTCTCGGCTCACTGCAGCCTCCGCCTCCTGGATTCAAGCGGTTCTCTGCCTCAGCCTCCGAGTAGCTGGGACTACAGGCGCCCGCCACAGCCAGCTAATTTTGTACTTTTAGTAGAGACGAGGTTTCACCAAGTTGTCTCGAACTCCTGACCTCTGGTGATCTGCCCACCTCGGCCTCCCAAAGTGCTGGGATTACAGGCGTGAGCCACCGCACCCCTCGCTATCTTGGATGCGGAACCTGCTTCAAGTCGCGCAGCTGGAAAGGGGCATCGGAGCCTCTGGGGACGTCCCTGACTCCAGGGACGACTGCGGGGTGGAGGATGGGATCGACTTCCCCAAACCAGCCACCCGCGGGAGCGGGTGAGCTGCCGGTGCCTGGAGATGAGGACCGGAGGTCCTTCCCAGCCCAAGGGCTCCCAGAATCCACACAGCAAGCGCCAGGAGGCGCCCTGGAGGTTAAGGTGGGAGGAGAGGCTCAAAGATGAGCGTCCCGCCAGGGAAGTTCCATCCAGCAGAGCTGGTGGGGCCTGTGGCTCATCCCCAGCTGTGTGATCAGAGGAGGAGGGGGCAGGAAGGTGGCCTCGCAGGAGCCAGAGCTTGGGGGCCGGGGCCTCAATGCGAGAAAAATAGAAATTTGGACTTTTCTCCCATGGGGGCAGTTCCCCCCTAGTCCCCTGACCCCAAGACACACACATATACTCGTGCGCACGCACACACACACACACACACCACAGACACACACACACCACTCACACCACACAGACACACATACGGCACACACACTGGACACATACCACACACACACACCACACAGACAAAACAGACACTCCACATACACCCCACACAGACACACACACACACCAGACACATACACCATATGCACACACCAAACACACCACACAGACACGCATACCACACACACAGACACCACATACTACACACAGACACACACACCACACACACACCACACACACATCACACACAGACACATACTATACACACACAGACACACAACAGACACACAACACACACAGAGGAGCAGAGCAAGGGATGGCCATGCTGTGTGATTTGGGAAGGCGGCTCACCCTCTCTGAGTTGTTTATAAAGGGCACTGGACCCAGGCCTGGCTAATCAAAGGCCTGATCCGAATGCTCTTATTTGTTCAGAAATGGACATGTGACTCTCTCCTGCCCAATTAGAGGCTTTCCTGCTGGAAAAGGTGGAAAGCCACCTTCGCGGGGTTCTTGGCTTTCGACCCCCAAAGCACCCATTGATTTGAGCTGCTTTGCATTCTCTCTGTCCTGCCATCGAGAAATTCCTGAGCGGCTCGAAAGTAATACTGACACTCTGTGCAGCGCCCTTCCCCTGCCAGCGGCCATTCCCCACGGGAGGGGAAGTGCTGGGGGTGCCCGGGTGACTAGGACGAGCCGCCGCCCCTCTGCCGGCCTTAGTGCCCTTTTCTGTGAAACCGGGCAAGCGGTTCCTCTCTCGAGGCTGCTGCGATGACTGAGTCACCGCGGTGGCGGTCGGCAGGAGGGGCAGGAGGGACTGTCAGTCCTGAGGCAGGGGTGATGGGCAGCAGTCAGTGGGCGCGGGAGGGGAGGCTCCCCTCCTTGACTCGGAGGTCTGGGTCTGGGCGAGTGTGGACACAGCGAGGCAGGCAGGAGGGAGGGAGGATCGTGGTGGAGGCCCCAGGATCCCCATCCTTGTCTTGACACGGATCATCGGAGGGGGCCTGCAGTTTCAGGGCGGGCCCCACAGCCCCCTGCCTCCAGGCAGGGACAAGGAACAGGGGAGATCCAGAGGTGAGAGAGGAGGTTCACAGTAGCTGCAGGGCTGGACCCTGGTGAAGGGCAATGCTGCCCCACACGGTGCCTCTGCCAGTCCCCAGATCACCAAGGCTGGAGCCCCAGTGACTCTGCTAGTCACATTTGTGAGATCACCCCTGCTCACCCCTCTGTCCTCATCCCTTCCCTCTCCGCCTGGCCACCTGCAGCCTCCTCCTGCCTGCACAGCCATCGGTCTCTTTCCCTCTGATTCACTTGCCATGGGACCACCAGGCAGCTCCCAAATCCAGACATGACCATGAGCTGCGCCGGCTTGAAACCCAAGCATGACTCCCTGCCACATGCTGCGCCAGTCCTGAGTTCCAAAACCGCCCTCAGGGCTCCCTGTACCTGCAGCTCCCACTCCTGCTGTGCCCCCATCCTGTGTGCTGGGTGAACTGGGTTCTTTCGGGCCTTCCAGCCCTGGATGCAAACCCCGAAGCAGCAAGGCGAGGGGCACCCACTGTGGAATTGGAACCAGGGTTTCCCTCTCTCTGAGCTCCCAAACCACGGGCCAGTCACACCCTCTATGACTCTCAGCTTCCTGACCTGCAAGATGGAGATGATGATAGAGTAACCAACTCCTGGGGCAGCTGTGGGACATGTGAAGCGTTCAGCCCAGGGTCTGGCACCCAGAAAGGGCCAGGCCTGTGTGAACCACAGTTGTACGGTTGTCATCAGTGTTTGTCTAAGGAAGCCCCATTCAGCTTGAACCCAGCTCTCCAGGGAGAGCTCACTGACACCCTCCTCACACACCCTTCTTTGCTCACCCCCAACGTGATGTGCAAGGAATGAGTCTTTGGGGTGTTGCTTGTGTCTCCAGCTACCCCTCTGAGGAATTCTGTTCCAGACTGCAGAGAGATGGTGAGGCAGGGACACATGGCCGTGGGGATGGAGAGCCCTGAGAGGGACTGGGGAATAGAGGCATCGTTTGAAAATAATTGTAGCAATCAAGAGAGACTCTGCATCCCAGACGCAGGGAGGAGACCTGTGAGGCTTGGTGACTTGAGCCAAGTAGCGGGGCAGGGAGGTGAGGCGGTGCCCACAGAGGAAGCAGATGATGAAGGACATCGCCAGGGCGAGCTCGGTTCTTTGCAAGTGCGCGTGTTTTTGTTGTCTAGGCGGTTACAATATGTGCTCTTTCCTCATCATCAGAAACCTAGAGAATGGGGCCAGGTGCGGTGGTTCACGCCTGTAATCCCAGCACTTTGGGAGGCCGAGGCAGGTAAATCACCTGAGGTCAGGAGTTCCAGACCAGCCGGGCCAACATGGTAAAACCCCGTCTCTACTAAAAATACAAAAAAAAAGGCAGCCAAGTGTGGTGGCATGTGCCCATAATTCCAGCTACTCAGGAGGCCGAGGCAGGAGAATCTCTTGAACCCAGGAGGCGGAGGTTGCAGGGAGCCGAGATCGCGCCACTGCACTCCAGCCTGGGCGACAAGAGTGAAACTCTGTCTTGAAATAAATAAATAAAAATTTTTAAAAATCTTAAAAAAAAAAAAGTAGAGAATGACAACTTCTGTTTGCCACGTGCCTGGTTTCTGTCCTGTCTGTGACCCTATCGCTGTCTGCTGTGAACTGTTCCTGCTTCAGGATATTGGGGGGTCGGGGGAGGATGTGGGTCCCCTCCTCGCCTCTCTGGGCCTTCCGCTGCTTTGTCCTGCTTCATCTTCACCCCCATCAGATGTGAGCTCCTTGTGGGCTGGGTGCTTCTCCTCACGCAGCAGTCATCACTGAGGAAGCACCCACTGTTTACCAGGTCTGAGGCTGAGCATTTCAAGCCCTGCTCCATGGGCTCAGTCGGCCAGGGGCTGGACACTAACTTCACATTGTTTGATTTCCAGAAGGACAGAAGCTCCTAGCAGGGCCTGGTCTCCAGCAGCTGGGACCTCAAGGCTGAATGGATGAGGGGCCAGCCAGGTGGGTGCTGGACCTGAACTGGAAAGGATGTGGCTTTTCAAGAAGAGAACAGGAGGCAAGGCATGGATCCAGGGCCCCACATGCAGGTGCATGGTAGGGACTGATGCAGGATTGATGCAGGCGTAGCCTGCAGAGGGTGGGTGCACTGGACCCTAGACCATGGCAAAGACTTTGTTTTTTGTTTGTTTTTTTTGAAATGGAGTCTTGCTCTGTTGCCCAGGCTGGAGTGCAGTGGTGCAATCTCGGCTTACTGCGACCTCCGCTTCCCGGGTTCAAGTGATTCTCCTGCCTCAGCCTCCTGAGTAGCTGAAATTATGGGCACACGCCACCATGCCTGGCTAACTTTTTGTATTTTTAGTAGAGATGGGGTTTCACCATGTTAGCCAGGATGGTCTCGAACTCCTGGCCTCATGATCTGCCCGCCTTGGCCTCCCAAAGTGCTGGGATTACAGGCGTGAGCTACCAAGCCTGGCCGGGTTTTGTCTTTTAATATTATTATTATGATTGTTTTTAGAGATGGGGTCTCACTGTGTTGCCCAGGTTGGACTTGAACTCCTGGGTCCAGGTGATCCTCCTGCATCGGCCTCCCAAGTAGCTAGGAATATAGGTGTGTGCCGCTGTGCCTGGCAGGACTTTGGGTTTTGTTCAAAGCCTGCAGGAACAGCCACTGGAGGGTTTTAAGCAAGGCGGGGGCAGAAAGGGCGCATCCACGGACGTGGGTTTCTAAAGCCTCCCCGGGTTGTTGAGGGGAAGACAGCTGGGAAGCGTGGAGGGGCTGTGGCTTATGTGCAGGGGAGATGGGGTGCTGAGTCCAGGAAGCGGGTGGTGGATGGGGGCTGACAGTACTTGCTGAGGGACTGGGCGTGGGGTGTGACAGACAGGAGGCCTGAGGGCCCTCCCAGGTTTCTGGCTTATACAGCTGAGTGGATGAAGTGTCCGTTTTTTGAATAAGGAGCAGGTTTGGGGCTCCGGCTTGGCTTGATGGGAGCCTGGTGAAGCTTTGGGCCTGATCTATGCCAGGCTCTGGATCTCGGGGGCCCTGAGTGGCCTGTCTGTCTCAGACATCGTGCCATGTGGGCCTCGAGATATTTTCTGTTGGTGAAAGAATGTGGTCCCTCACAGGCGGCCCCATGGCCAGGGCTGGGCTGCTTTGCTCTGTCAGGAGGGCTCAGCTGCCTAGGGACTCTCAGTCCCCACATAGCCCTGGCTCCCTGTATCCTGGGATATAGGCCCTTTCACTAGACGGACAGGAAGGAGCTCGGGAAGGTGGGAGGCCCAGAGTGCCTAGGGTGGGCAGGAGGCTGTTTGCCAAGGTCTCAGGCTCCCTGGTGTCTTGGTCAGGAGACTAAACCTGGGTTTGGAGCCTAAGTCCCCCAAAGCATGGGCCAGAGCAGGAGGCAGAGTATGGTGGGGCAGGGAACACTGTCTTTGGAATCAGAGAGACTTGGGTTCAAATTCTAGTTCTCCCATATGGTAGCTCTGTGTGGGACACCTGGGTCTCTTTGAACCTCAGTCTCCTCATCTGTTTTTATTTTTATTTTTTTAAGACAGAGTCTCACTCTGTTTCCCATGCTGGAGTGCAACGGCACAGTCTCAGGTCACTGCAACCGCCAGCTCCCAGGTTCAAGTGATTCTGCTGCTTCAGCCTCCCGGTAGCACCACGCCTGGCTAATTTTTGTATTTTTAGTAGAGACAGCATTCACCATGTTGGCCAGGCTGGTCTCGATCTCCTGACCTAAAGGTGATCCACCTGCCTTGGCCTCCCAGAGAGCTGGGATCACAAGTAGCGCTGACTACCGCATCTGTAATATGGGAGAAAAATTATAATCACAGGCTGGGCACAGTGGCTCATGACTATAATCCCAGCACTTTGGGAAGCTGAGGCGGATGGATCAGGAGTTTGAGACCAGCCTGACCAACATGGTGAAAGCCTGTCTCTTTAAAAATTCAAAAATTATCTGGGCATGGTGGCGCACGCCTGTAATCCCAGCTACTCAGGAGGCTGAGGCAGGAGAATCACTTGAACCGGGGAGGTGGAGGTTGCAGTGGGCCGAGATCATGCCACTGCACTCCAGCCTGGGCAACAGAGCGAGACTCTGTCTCAAAAAAAAAAGAGAATCTCTACCTCCTCAAAGGGCTGTTGGGAAGATTAAGATGAGGTAGTGTGGGCCGGGCCCGGTGGCTCACACCTGTGATCCCGGAGAGGCCGAGGGGGGTGGGTCGCTGGAGCCCAGGAGTTGGAGGCCATCCTCGGCAACGTGGCGAAACCCCACCTTTACCAAAAATACAAAAATTAGCCCGTTTCAAAATAAATAAATGGATTAAAATTTAACAATAAAGTAATTTTTTAAAAATGAGAGGGCATGTATGGAGTACTTGGCACAGCACACAGCGAATGCTCAATAAATGTAACTGTGACGATGATGATTACTGTGGATTCTGGATGTCCCAGTCCATGTGTTGCTCCGGACCTTTGCAAATGCTGTTCCCTGCACTTGGAGTGTTCCGGGCCAGTGGTGCGCTCCTGCCCATCCTTCAATGCCCAGGTCAGGGCCACCCACACCCGGCCGACTGGATTCCTTCCCGCATGCCAGCCTGTGCCCATGAAGCCTCTTCGCAGCAGTTACCCCTCCCAGGCTGGCCTTGGGGGCAGTGGGTCTGGCCTGTCTCTATCTAGGGCCTGGCAGTGAGGCATGGGATACGCACAGCTGAGGGGGGCCTTAGCCTGTGCTGGGTGCAGTGTGAAGAAGGAGGCCTCGGGGGCCCGAGGTGGGTAAAGGTACCCGTGATGGTGGCACATAGAGGTTGGACCCACGTGGGAGGGGTGGCAGTCATCTGCCTTGGACATCCCCAAGCACAAGGGCAGATGACAAGGAAACATAGGACGCAGGGGTGTCGTCAGGGGCCAAGGCCCAGGGAAGCAGATGGCCCAGGCCCGAGCACGAGGGCAGCCCAGCCAGGCCCGCTGCTCTACTGGCCCCGGGCATGGGTCGGTTCTAGGCCTTTCTCCTCAGCCCGAATGGGAGACCCAGTTGGCCTGGCGTTGGGTTTTCAGTGGAAAGGAGGGAGTTTATGGCCTTGGTTCGGGAGGTGGCAGACAGGCGCGGGGGGTAGATGGCTGTCCCGGAATCCCAGATCTCTCTTTAATAATTTATTTCAGAATTAATATCCATTCACGCTGTCTTTCTTGTTCCAGCTCATTGGAAGATTAAATAAAACCCCATCCCCTCCCTGTCAGTGGAGGGAGACCAGCCCCATTCTCGTCCGAGCTCTCTGGCTGGGCTGGCTGCCTGAAGCCAGTGCAGAAAATAAATCTCTCAGAGAAAACCACTTTGCTCACACGATTTCAATCCAACAGGGCATAGTGGCCCCAGTCACTTCTTGTTTTATTTAGCTGATAATCTTTTATTGTATCAGGAGACCCTCTCGGAAGCACTGTGTCTTTCCACGGCTGCAGCCTCCCGAGCAGCTTTCCCGTGCCAGGCCCCCCAGCCAAGCCCCTTCTTCCCCACTCCCAGGGGCCGGCCCTTGCTTCAGGCAGCCCTGCCAGGTACCCAGAAAGGCGGGTTCTTGGTGCCAGTGTACCCGGGAAGGAACTGGCAGTGGCTGCCCCTAGCTCCAGGGGGCACAGCCAGGGCCTTTGCTGGCCGGAACCCAACTCAGGGAGGCCCTTCAGCCAGTGAGGCCAACCGAGGTGACATTCACTGATTCATTCATTTACTCATTCATTCATTCACTCCGCCTTCTCTGTGCCACACTCAGAATGCAGGGTGCTCAGATGGAGAGATGGACAGACAGGTCCCTGCCCGCCTGGGTTACAGCCTCCCAGGGTTGTTGCCTTTGTATCACCTGGTTAAGACTTCTTGCTCCTGTGCCGTTTGCTCTGGTGTATTTCTTTTTTTTTTCTTTTTTATGAGACGGAGTCTCGCTCTGTCGTCCAGCTTGGAGTACAGTGGTGCAATCTCGGCTCACTGCAACCTCTGCCTCCTGGGTTCAAGTGCTTCTCCTGCCTCAGCCTCCTGAATAGCTGGGATTACAGGCATGCGCCACCACACCTGGCTAATTTTTGTATTTTTAGTAGCGATGGGTTTCGCCATGTTGGCCAGGCTGGTCTTGAACTCCTGACCTCAGGTGATCCACCCACCTCAGCCTCCCGAAGTGCTGGGATTACAGGCGTGAGCCACCAGGCCTATTCAGATTTCACCAGGTTTTATCCATTTTCATTTCTGTGTGAGTGTGTTTATGCAATTTAATGCCATGTATGGGTTTGTGTGACTCAGACAAATTTCTTTTAAAAACATTTGTTAAATTAAATTAACCTGAGACAGGGTCTCTCTCTGTTGCCCAGGCTGGAGCAGAGTGGTGTGATCTCAGCTCACTGCTGCCTCAACCTCCCAGGCTCAAGCAGTCCTCCCGCCTTTGTCTCCTGAGTAGCTGGGATTACAGGAGCGCTCCATCATGCCCAGCTAATTTAAAAAAAAAATTTTTTTGTAGAGATGGGGTCTTACTATGTTGCTCAGGCTGGTCTTGAACCCCTGGGCTCAAGGGATCCTCCCATCTCAGCCTCCCAAAGTGCTGGGATTACAGGCACGAGCCACTGAGACATATTTAACAATTACTTTATTTCTCCTAACTTTCCACTATTGGAGACGTAACTTTCCTCATGTAAGCTGCACAGATCCCGAGTGAACCGCTCCGCCTTTCTACATGAGTGGCCCCTCCCCAGATGGGCGGCCTCTCTGCGGCCAGTGCTGTGGAGCAGTGCTGGCTGCTCTGCCACCTCTGGAACAGTTTGTGCTCCCCTGAGTCTGGCTTCTTTTGAAGCATGAAGTTAGGGAGGTCCCCCTGGAGCCTTTTGTCATGGATACAATGTGCTTATTTCATCATTGGCGCTCATCATGGCCGAGTGATTCTGTGTTTATGGCTCTGATTTGACAAATGTTACACATTTTTTTAAAAATGGGCCCTGTTGGCTGGACGCAGCGGCTCACGCCTGTAATCCCAGTATTCTGGGAGGCCAGGGCAGGCGGATCATGTGGGTCAGGAGTTCGAGACCAGCCTGGCCAACATGGTGAAACCCTGTCCCTACTAAAAATACAAAAATTAGCTGGGCATGGTGGTGGGTGCCTGTAGTCTCAGCTACTTGGGAGGCTGAGGCAGGAGAATTGCTTGAACCCGGGAGGCGGACATTGCGGTGAGCCGAGATTATGCCATTCCACTCCAGCCTGGGCGACAAGAGCAAAACTCTGCTAAATAAAATAAAATAAAAGGGGACTGTTTGGGTGTTTCAAGCACTGGGGCCAAGGACTGAACTGGACAGCCCTAGTCCCTTCCCTAACTAAGCTGGGAGCCCAGCGCTGAACAGCAGGACTGGAAGGTGCTGGGCTTTGGTGGGGGCACTGAGTGTGGTGTGGCTGGGGAGGGTCAGTCCCAGAGAAAGTAAAGAGCAGACAAGGTCACAGGGGAGGGCGTGGCTAGGCAAAGGCTCGGAGGTGGGACGGTCGGGGCAGGGTGTGTAGGGAACAGGAATGGTCAGTGGGGGAGACAGGCCAGAGAGAGTGGGCAGGGCAGAACTTCAAGGGCTGTGGGCTGCTTCGAGGAGGTGGAGCTTTACCAGGAGGGTGTGGGGGAGTCAGGAAAAGGCTTGGAGCAGGTGAGAGCAATGCTCCTTGAAAACATGTAATCGGCCAGGTGTGGTCGCTCATGCCTGTAATCCCAGCACTTTGGGAGGCCCAGGTGGGCAGATCGTGAGGTCAAGAGTTCAAGACCAGCCTGACCAAAAATGGTGAAACCCTGTCTCTACTAAAAATACAAAAATTAGCCAGGTGTGGTGGCATGCGCTTGTAATCCCAGCTACTCAGGAGGCTGAGGCAGGAGAATCGCTTGAACCCGGGAGGTGGAGGTTGCAGTGAGCCGAGAAGGTGCCACTGCATACCAGCCTAGGTGTCAGAGCAAGACTCCGTCTAAAAAAAAAGAAAAGAAAACATATAATCATGGTTTGGGCAAAGATTTTTAGAAATGACCCCAAGACGCAGGTAACAGAAACAAAAAATAAACATATGACTCCATCAAACTAAAAAGCCTCCACCCGGCAAAGGAAACCAGGAAGGAAACCTGGCCTCCTGAAGAGGCCAGGAGTGGTGGCTCATACCTATAATTCCAGCACTTTAGGAGGCCAAGGTGGGAGGATCGCTTGAGTCCAGTTCTAGACCAGCCTGGGCAACATAGCAAGGTCTCATCACTAAAAGAATAAAAATTAAAAACTTATCGTGACATGGTGGTGCGCACCTGTGGTCCCAGCTACTGGGAGCCTGAGGCAGGAGCATCAAAGAGGTGTCTGCACCCCAGGTCCATTGCAGCACTATCCACAGTAGCCAGGGTATGGACGCAACCACACTGCTGAATGAATGAAGAAAATGTGGTGCATAGACACAATGGAATACTATTCAGCCTTAACAAAGAAGGAAATTCTGTCATTTGCAACAACTTGGACTAACCTGGAGGACATTAAATGAAATCAACCAAGCACAGAAAGACAAATACTTCATGATCTCACTTACACACGGAGTGTCAACAAGTTGAATTCCTAGAAGCAGAGAGCAGAATGGTGGTAACCAGGTGCTGGGACAGGGGTGGCACGGCTGGGGAGATATAGATCAAAGGACGCAAGATGTCAGCTAGACAGGAGGAGTACTTCCGTACGCCTACTGTGCGACGTGGTGGCCACGGTTAATAATAATAGAGTGTATACTTGAAAATTGCTACGAGAGTAGTCTCTAAATGTTCTCACCACAAAGAAATGGAAAGTATGTGAGGTAATGCATGTTAATGGCTCAATCTAGCCATTATGCAATGTGCACGTACATCAAAACATCACGCTGAACCCCGTAAATATATACAATTTTTGTTATTTTATTATTATTATTTCTTGAGATGGAGTCTTACTCTGTCACCCAGGCTGGAGTGCAGTGGTGTGACCTTGGCTCGCTGCAACCTCCCCTCCTGGGTTCAAGCGATTCTCCTGCCTCAGCCTCCTGAGAAACTGGGACTACAGGTATGCGCCCCTAAGCCCAGCTAATTTTTGTATTTTTAGTAGAGACAGGATTTCACCATGTTGGTCAGGCTGGTCTCAAACTCCTGATCTCAGGTGATCCGCCCGCCCGGATGATGCGAATGTGGTGCCTGTGCACCCTGGGAGGAGAGGGCAGTGGCTGTGAGATGTCCTGGGTGTGTCTTAATCAGGTACAGTAAGGTGATGGGCATGAAGAGGTCAATGCCACTGAAACAGTGTTTATTGGTTGGGCGTGGTGGCTCATACCTGTAGTCCCAGCACTTTTGGAGGCTGAGGTGGGAGATCTCATGGGCTCAGAAGTTTGAGACCAGCCTGGGTAAAATAGAGAGACCCCGCCTCCATTTCTATATTAAAATAATAATAGTAAAATAAAAATTAAAAAAGAGAGTGTTTACTACTCACAGCTCCCTGCAGAAGGGCACAGCACGCCCTTCAGGGCCCCATGGAGAAGCACCAGGAGAGGGAACAGCTGGAGCTTGGAGGGAACATGGCCCAGAGCCTTCATCACGGTTTCTGAGGGAAGAAATGGACAAGGCAGAGTGGGCAGGTTCGAGCACGTGCAGGACTGGATAGGTGATCGATGAGTTGGAATAATTCGGTGGGCTCCGGGCTGTAGGAGTGGCATCTGGTTGTCTGGTACCTGCCCCTGACACCGGGGCACTGAGACGAGAGTACCGGGGGTGACTTTGAGGTGGATGGATAAAGGAGGCTGGGGATGTGGGCTTTGGGGTGGTGGGTTTGCCTGTGAAAGTCGTGTTCTTTGCTATCTCTAGGAAGTAGCTTGCCCCGGGACGGGCAGTTCCTTCAGGATTAATAAGGCCTCTAAAATGTCAAAGCGTCATAAAATACAGAAAGTAAAACTCAGGATCGACACAGCTGCCCCACAGGCCTCTCATCTGGGTGTCTTCAGGCTGGGGCCCCGTCGCCCTTTGCTCCCAACTCAGGCTCCATCGCAGCCTCTCAGGCTTTGGTGTCCCTCTTGGGCACACGGGGTCACCAGGCTGCGGAGCACCATGGCACAGAGGAGAGAGAGCCATGAGGTCCTCTGCCTGTAAATCATGCAGCTGGGGGCCCTTGCAAGCCTGTCTGGGGTGCTGCTGTCCTTTCCACCCTGCCCGGGTCTAGAGGCAGAGCCCCCTTATTGAACACCCACAGGGTCTCCTTGCTCCTCACCCTTGGCCTCTGGGGTCTGCTCCACAACCTGCCTCGGCTCCTGCTAAGGCGTCCTCTCCCAGGGTAGTGGGGGCCGCTGGGGAGGGTCATTTGTAATGGGTGCGGACATTTTTGGTTGTCACGAGGGGATGGTTTAACAGATCTGTTTTATAACCACGGCACAGGCTAGAAAGGAACATTCCTCAAGGCACGGAACAGTCACCTGACTTGGAGAGCTGTTCGCTCCCAAATCCCAGTAGCACCTTGTTTGAGAAATGCAGGCTCCCTGTGCATGGGGCAGAGCTGGGACTTAGGAAACATAGAGGGACAAACATCACAAATCTCATTCTCCCACCGGAAACTGAGGCCCGGAGTGGCCATGGGAGATCACCCGGCCATGAAGTCACAGGGCAGGGACTTCAGTTCACACCTGTCTCCTCTGGAGCCTTCAGCTATGACTGCCTCATCCAGAAAGCCCTCGGAGTGGTGGGGCCCTGTTGGGGGAGGTGCCCAGGCCCCTTCCCACAGGAGACTCCTTCCACAGCCTGTCCGAGGGTGTGACCCAAATCGTCCTATCTTGACTTGCGGGTGGGCCCCGGCTATGCTGCCTGGCATCCACTGTGGCTGAATGAGTACCGTGGGCTTATGTGGACCCTAAGACAGTTAAGGAACAAACGTGAGGAGTGGTTGCGAGGGTGGATGGAGGGGGATCCATCCTGATTCTGGAGACTGAGACCTGCTTGTTAAGTTCAGCCCTGATTTGCTGTGTGACCCAGGTTTGCTCCTGTGCCTCTCTGTGCCCCATTCCTCCTCTGCATACCCACCTCACAGAGCTGTCAAGGGCCCCCTCGGCATTGCTACACACAGTGGGGAGATCAGGGGATGCGTGGGTGGCATCTGACAGGGGGCCCTATTGTAGATGATTCACTGTGGGCCTGCTCTGGGGCCGGCGCTGGGGACCCAGTGGTGGCCAAACAGGCAAAGCTTGTGTCCTCACGGGTTGTCCAGACCCCTTCTGGTGGGCGATGGTTACACACCCCCTCTGATGGGCAGGATTCTTTCTCTCCCACAAGTTTATCTGTTGAAGCCCTAACCCCCTTGCCTTCACATGTGACTGTAACTAGTCAGGGCCTTTACTTAGTTATTTAATTATATTTTCTGAGACAGGATCTCGCTCTGTCGCCTGGGCTGGAGTGCAGTGGTGACATCATGGCTCACTGCAGCCTCAACCTCCCTGGGCTCAGGTGATCCTCCCACCTCAGCCTCCCAGGTGGCTGGGACTACTACCGGCGTGTCCCACCACATCCAGCTAATTAAAACACATTTTTTTATAGAGACTGGGTCTCCCTCTGTTGCCCAGGCTGGTCTTGAACTTGTGGGCTCCAGCGACCCTCCCACCTTAGTCTCCCAAAGTGCTGGGATTACTACAGGCGTGAGCCACCGTGCCAGGCAGGGACAGGGTCTTTAATTAAAGAGGTAATTAAGTGAAAGTGACATCATTAGGGTGGCCCTAATCCAATCTGACTAGTGTCTTTATCGGAGGAAGAAATTAGGACCCAGACACCCAGAGGGAAGACGGGAGGTCACAGGGAGAACCCAGCCATCCGAATGCCAGGGAGAGAGGCCTCTGAGAAATTGCCCTGCTGGCACCTCCACATCGGACTTCTAGCCCATAACTTCGTTATGGCAGCCCTCGGGAACAAATACACCCCCAATACATGAACGTGCATTTGGAGCCATGAATGTAGCAGCCCCTAGGCACTGATAGTACTGAAAATATGAGACATCCAATTAAATTTGAATTTCAGATCAACAATGAATAATTTTTTAGCATACACTGCATGGGACATACTTACTATACTAAAACAATTCATTGTTGATCTGAAATTCAGATTTAACGGGGCGTCCTGAATTTGCGCTTGCTGGATTTAGCCGCCTGGCCTGAGGTCTAAAGTTGTGACTCGCACACGACAGAGGTTCAAGGACACAGAAACCAGCCTGGGAGCCGAGAGGCTGGTGAGAGCCTGAGGCTGCTTCCTAGGCCTGAGCTGCCGTCCCCAAACGGATCCCATCTCCTGAACAAACATATTTATTGGGCTTGATGGCAAACAGATTATGCTTGTCCCAGGAAGGGCAGCGCCAAAGAGAAAACCTTGAAGTCCGGGAAATAATGATGAGGGAGTTAAATTAAAGTGCATAAAACCCTCCCGAGAGATAACGTCAGGGTGAGTTACAGGCCCGATAAGGGACTGGGGGCTTGCAGACGGGGCTCAGAAAGGTCGCCCAGCGGCGCACAGAGGACCAGGAATCATAAATATGGGGTAAGATGCCCAGCCGGGGTCGCCGGGGTGAAAATATTGGGGTCATTCCAAAAACAATTATCCTGCTTGGTTTGCTCTTCAGGTCTTGTAAATCTTTCACTTTTTATAAAAGACTTCTGGAGAAGGAAGCACTCTGGAAGCCTTAACTGATTTTTGTGGTTCTGCTAAAGGAAAACAAAAAGACAAAGAGGAAAATGAAATTACCCAGCATTCTCAGGGGCACAGGGCTGGGCCGACTGGTTTTCTCTTATTCTTTGGGGAGACTCGGCTGCCCTGGGTTTTGAGTCCCCACAGTTATAGTCTTGACACCATTCAACAATTCATTTGTTCTGTTCTGAGTCCAGTTGCAGTGGGGCTTTCACTGCCCAGGGGGCCCTGTTCTGTGGGGCCAACTTGGCAGCCATCTTGACTGGAGGCAGCCATCTTGGCAGAGGCGGTGCTTGCTCTGACTGAACTGCAGCCACCTTGACTGAGGGGGTGCGTGGTGGCTGACATGTACCCAGGCTCACGTGCCCAGGCAGAGCTCCTGAAGCTGGAGAATGGGTCTGTGCCATGCCTGGCCTCGAACTCACAGCTCCAGCTGCATCCCCTGCCTTCCTATTGTCTGTCCAACGGCACCCTTGGCCCAGCCCTGTCCTCTGTGGCTCTGTCTGTGTTCTGTGCTTTTCAGCTGTGCCAGCAGAAGGCAGTCATTTGTCCCACACATGTTTATTGAGGCTGAGCATGGTGGAACGTGCCTGTAATCCCGGCTACTTGGGAGGCTGGGGCAGGAGAATCACTTGAACCTGGAAAGCAGAGGTTGCAGTGAGCCGAGATCACACCATTGCACTCCGGCCTGGGCAACAGAGCGAGACCCTGTCTCCAAAAAAAAAAAAAAAAAAAAGAAAGAAAGAAAGCTTATTGAGCAGCTGCACATGCGGAACTGTGCAGGGCCCTAATGCCTCATCCTTAGCCCGGCTTCATCTTCTAGGTGGCTTTTTCCTGGGTTCTCTGTCCCCCTCTGCACATGCACAGCCACAAAAACGGCTCTCCTCAGAAATCTCTCTCCCATCTACTACCTCATTTATTTCTCCCAACCTGGTAGAGGAGGGATTACTAGCGCATTTGACAGACGAGGAAACTGAGGCTCAGAGAGGTGAAGTGACTGGCCTGGTGTCACACAGACAGGGGAGGAGGCAGAGCTGGGCATTCAACCGTGACCTGCACAGCTCCTGAAAGGTGCCCAGGGTGTCGTGTGCCTTAGCTGCGTGCCCTGGCAGCGTCACTGGGTACCCTGAGCCTTGCTTTCCTCATCTGCACCCTGGAGACACGCTCTAGGCCTACTCGGGGCCTGCGGGCAGGAGCCATGCACGTGGGGGCTGAGGCTTGGAGTCTGGAAAGCATTCTAGAGGTGGAGGCCAGAGCTTCTGTGTGTGTGCGAGAGTTTTCCCAGTCAGCTTTCGTGGTCTGGCAACTCCCACCACAACAGAATTATTCAAATTGAATTTATTTGCTGAGTGGGACTTGGAGCTCCTTGATGGAGGTGTGGGAGAGGGGGAGCAAGGGGGTGGCCAAATGGCCGGTGCTGCGAGTGTCCCGCAGGAACACCCACCCATTCATTCATTCTTCCGTCCATTCATCCATCCATCCATCCATCCATCCATCCATCCTTCATCCATTTATTAATTCATGCATTCATTCAACAAACGGTATTTTGTGCCAGGCCTGCTCTGGGTGCTGGGGATACAGTGGGTTGGGAACAAGTCAGACTCGAGTCTGCCCCCGCCAGAGCTCCTATCCTGGGACAGGAGGCAGACTGGAGCTAGGGAGGCCCAGGAGGAGGCCACTGCTATGTGGTCCAGGAGGTGATGGTGGCACCCGGATGGAGGCAGAAGTGGCCCTGGGATCCCATGGAAGTGTAAAGGGGGTGACTCAGGCTCAGCGAGGTGAAGGGACTTGCCAGGGTCACACAGTTAACAGGCGGTGGCACTGGTTTGCCTGACTCCAGAGACCTCACTGTCAGCCTGAAGTTGCCGCAGCTCCCCAAAACAGCATTGCCCATGCTGAGTTCAGAGCTATCCCGGCTCTAGACATGCGTGCGTGCACCTCGGCCACAAGCATGCCTAGGGAAGCTGCATGTCACCCACTTCTTAGAACAAAGCACACAGTGGCCCGTTGAAGGCTGCGAGGGAACCCCACAGGAGTCAAACCTGCCATGTTCAGCATGGGGTTCCCAGACCCCTGTGGCCATGGAACCCTTTTGGGGACCAGGACACTTTTTAACATACGTTCTATTCATTGGACATTTGTTGAGCATGTGCTACGTGCCAGGGACTGAGGAGCAGAGCAGGCTTGGTCCCTGTCCTCTGGGAGCCATGGCCCCAGTGAGGCGCCTTCCCTGGGCCACACCCTAAGAGAGGGCCTCAGGTCAGGAAGGCTGCCTGTCCTCTCTGCTGTCCCTCCCCACTGGGAGACAGCGCTCAGAGGTGGGGCCGAGGCAACTGGTGGGGGTGTTCCTGGGAGGGTGGGGTGGCCCTGGGAGGATGGGGGTGGCTCTGGGAAGCCTGGTAGTCTTTGGTTGGATGGCCAGGTGCGTCCTTACCACCAGTGTGACAAAAAGGAGACTGAGAAGGAGAGGTGACACCAACCCAGTCCTCAGGGAAAGGGTATGTAGCTTGGCTTTTGGCCCCAGCTGACTGGATCCTGTGTCCAGGGCTGGGCCTGTTAGGGGACCCCCTCTGCCGGCATCCCCCACCGTGCATTTCCACTCCTGCGTCAGAGTGCCTTGACTAAGACGATGACTTCAGGGGGTCAAAGCCACCGAGCTTGGCAGCCTCTTGCCCAGATGCTCTGGAAACCAGCCAAGCCAGCCCAGGCAGGCTTCCTGGAAGAGGAGTTCCTGGAGTGGGAACAGCCCAGCTTGGGCACCTGTGGGGAGGCTGCAGATAGTAATGGTGAGAACCGAGGGCTTGGGGAGGGGCCAGAGAGGCCAGTGTCAACACTAGCCCCAGGCTTGGCAGCTGCGAACCTCGGGGAAAACAACTGCAGGCCTCCATGTCTTCATCTGTAAAATGGGATAATGACGGACCTGGAGGTGGCCCTTCAGGCCCTCACCCAGGGTGGCTGACAGAAAGATTCTGCCGCTGGCAGCGTGGGCCAGGGAGAGGAAACAGAGGACTGCTCACATTTGCCTTCCCCGCTGCAGAGTGAGACTCGGGAAAATACTCCTTGACCTGAAAAAGCCCCAACTGGACGCTCCTGTGGGTCCGTCACGGACACGACTTTGCAAATCAGATGTGACAGGGAAATGTGTGCTGAGATGGTGGCCAGCTGCTGGGCTGCGGGGGAGGGGCTGCTCAGGGACCCACATGGCCTCCTCCGAGAACAGACGCCTCCACCGGGCCATGCGGAGCACAGGTGTGCGGGGCTGGCAGCTCTCAGATTAAATTCACACACACACACACACACACACACACACACACACGCCAGGTGCATGCACTCAAACTCACATGTGCATGTACAGACATGCAGAAATTCACAGACACATACACTCATACATGGTCCCATGCACACACGCGCTCACAGAGACACACACAGACACACCCACACACGGACACACTGGGAGGGAGTGTTCAGGATTGGAGCCCAGCCAGGCCCAGGTCCATAAACGCCCCTTCCTTCCTTCACCCTTCAGGTCTTGCCATAGTGGAGTGATGCTAAGAGCCCCTGCTTTTGGGGGATTTTGAAAAAATAATTGTAAAAAAGGTATTTGCACTGTGATCGGCACCTAGGAATAACTGAAGAGGCCCGCCCCCTCCGGCTGTCCCCTGCCTCTTTCCCCTACTCCAGGGTGGTGGCTGAGGTCCCTGACCATGGAAGGCGGGCGCATGGGTGGTGGGCTGGCCTGGGCGTCTGGGAGGGGTGGCAGTGTCTGTCTGCCAGGAGCTTGCTCTGTGATAGCCCAGGAATCCGCGTCAAGTCACAGAGAGCCCCTCCCAGCCTCTGGGCAGAGACACACGCAAGTCCCTCCCCACAAACCCAGAGATCTCCTTTCCCAACGGGAGAAACCAGCAGTGCGAGAGGAGCTTGAGCGCCCCTCTTTCTGTGGTGAGTGGGGGACTCGCCCGTTTCCCATGACGGGACCCTCTGGCTGGGGTCTTCATGCCGGTTGACCTCCCAGCCCCTGCTTCCAGCCCGGACTCACCCCATCACGCCGCTCCCTGGGAACGGGCTGCACTTGAGCCCAACACCTCCCCCTGGCAAATTCCTCTTGGGGCTCCTTGTCTCGGAATCTGTCCTCCCCAGGTGTCTTCCACTGTCACCTCAGGTGTCCTCCACTGTCACCCTCCACTGGAATCCATCAGGGCTGGGGCAACTTTTCCCCAGGCGTGTTCTCAGGCCCAGGCTGCAAATTGGATGGGGTAGGGGACAGGACATGCCCACCTCCACTCCCTTGCTGCCTGCTGCAGACATCTGGTCACCCAAGCCCTAGAGGATGGGTAAAAGCCCCCGGACCATGAGTTCCCCAAGGAAGGCTCTGAGTCGGATCCTTTCTGTACCTTCAGGGCCCTCTCGAGGCCTGGCACTGGGCTGGCATCAGGGGACACATGTTGAAGGATTGCTGAGTGCTTACGTTCCTCCTGGGTGGGGAACCCACCTCCCACCAGGAAGGTGAGAGCCACATGGCCGACTGCCCCACTGAGCCTGAATTAGGAGGGACTCCTTGGGCTTCCTCTGGGCAGGCCTGGGAAGGGTCCCCGCCTGGTCCCTCACATCCCGCATAGATGCAGCTCCCTCCACCGGTGCCTTCCCCTGCAAGGATGCAGACGCTCTTTATAAATCTCAATTAACAAGCCTGCTGCAGTCGCACACACTGGTTGGAGCCCAAACTGTGGCTCACGTCTGTGGATCAATGCAGCTCGCTCCCCTCTCAAAGTGAAGAGAAGGCAGAGATGCCGTCTCCCCAGAGCCTTTGTCTCCACACTGCACATTTCTTGTTCTGGTTGGTGGCTGCAGACCCCTGGCTCCCGCTGTCCCGGACCCTCCCTGGGTAGGACCTTAGTGGGTTCTCCCAGCAGCCCAGCAAGGGAAGTTTCCTTATTTCTGCCCCCATTTCACCGATGGGTCCTCAGAGAGATTGAGATTCACCCAAAGACCCCGGCATGGGGACTCATGGTGCAGCTCAGATCAGGCTGGGGGCTGTGTGCCCTGAGCCTCCCGAGCCCAGGGGGCCATGAATTTCCCAGCCTCACTTCCCCAAAGGCAGCTGTGAGTACCCTTCCCCGCCACTTCAGGGCCTTCCCCTGGCTGTCCTTGGCCTAGTCCCAGGAGGAGGGTCTGGACTGACAGCAGGTACAGCAGGCTGCACCTCCTGGGCCAAGCCTGGGGCCTTGCACACACCCCGTGGGGGTCCCTGCATCGCCAGGGGATTGATATCTCCTAGGAGCTGGAGTGGGGTGCAGAGCAGTCAAAACAAAACAAAAATGATGGTGCACTAACACTTTGGAGGCCGAGACAGGAGGCTCACTTGAGCTCAGGAGTTTGAGACCAGCCTGGGCAACATGACAAGACCCTCGTCTCTACAAAAAGAAAATAACAAAATTAGCCGATGTGCTGGCGTGCACCGGTGGTCCCAGCTACTTGGAGGGTTGAGGTGGGAAGATCACTTGAGCCCGGGAGGTCGAGGCTGTAGTGAACTGTGATTGTGTCACCACCGGGGTGACAGAGTGAGACCCTGTCTCCCCCACCAAAAAAGTAAAAAGAGGCCGGGCACAGTGGCTCACGCCTGTAATCCCAGCACTTTGGGAGGCCAAGGTGGGCAGATCACGAGGTCAAGAGATTGAGACTATCCTGGCCAACATGGTGAAACCCCATCTCTACTAAAAATACAAAAATTAGGGCGTGCTGGCACGCGCCTGTGGTCCCAGCTACTTGGGAGGCTGAGGCAGGAGAATCGCTTGAACCCGGGAGGCGGAGGTTGCAGCGAGCGGAGGTTGCAGCCAAGCCGCCACTGCACTCCAGCCTGGTGACAGAGCGTGACTCTGTCTCAAAATAATAATAATAAAAACAAAATATAGTCCAGCACCGAGTGGAGGCTGCTCTGCCCCAGATGCACAGATGGGGTGACATTCTAGCCATCATGAGTATGTCAGCTTTGTTAAGTGGCATGCCAAGCTTGTCCTCGAGCCCACTTAGACAAGTAACAGCCCCGGCTTAGCTCCTGCGATGCAGCGTTTATGGGCAGGCGCCGTCCTGGTGGCCGGTGGGGAACTTTATCTCCTCCTCTCAGGGAACTTGCCCTACCAGAGTGGGGTCGGTGCTCTCGGGCGAGGCAGAGGCTGGGGGGCCCTGGTCCCAGAGTCAGCTGCTGTGCAGGCGGGTTGGTGTTGGGCAGGACCTGGTCCTGTGCATGCCCCTGTGGCCTGGGGCCCCCTCTGCTCTCAGTTCTGCCAGGACCCCTCCCTGCCTCTCCGCCAGGCCTAGCACTCACATGTTACCTGGCCCTCAGCAAGGCCAGCCAGTTCACCCTGGAAGTCACCTCCTCTGTGGAGCCAATAACCTCTTTTCCTGTGTATTCACCCAAAACACCTGGGCAGGAACTCTAACCTTGTCCCCATTGTGGGCAAGGAAACGGGCACAGATAAGCAAGACAAGGTTACCTGCCAGCAAGTGGCAGTGCCAGGATCTGAGCCCAGGCTGTGCAACTGCAGAGCCCCTGGCCCTGGCCCCTCGGCCATCCCGGCATCTTCCAGCCTGGGCTGTGCTGCAGACCCCTAGGTCCCCCATGGACGCCACCAATCACAGCCACACGTCCCAGCAGGGAAGCCAAGACGTTTAACATTGCCCCAGTATTCCAGCGTTTGCCCAGAAGAGTAACTCTCAAGATGAGGCAGGCATGGAGGTTTAGGGTAACCCTGCTTCTAGAACTTTCCCTCCTAATTTCCAGCCTCCTCCAGCCCTTTTCCGCAGTGCACATCAGCTAAGCCCTTAAAATAGTCAAGGGCTTGAAGAACACTAAAAATTTAATGTATGTTAAAAGGGTATTAAATTCCAAACTAAAATTTACATGGAAATATGACATTAAAATATTTTTAGCTTTCAGGAAGCTGGGGGCTGGAATCCTATAATATAGACAAATTTTATCATTTTAGAAAGAATTAGCCTCAGTATTTCTTACATTCATGGAGTTAATGCATAAAGATGTGCATCCAGCCGGGGGCTACTGTGTGGAGGCTGGAAGGGGTAGGGAGGGGAGAGCTGGCCCTGGGGGTCTTGGGGGGCGGGCGCAGACCTCACTCGGCCCCACAGCTTCCCTGGGGGGCCAGGGCTGCCCCAAGGCCAGTGCGCTTGCGGTGAGGGCCTGGGATTCCCTAGAGCGTGCCAGGACCATTCACCTTACCTCATTTACTTCTCACCCAACTCCCTGGAGGTGGGATTCTCTCCCAGTTGCACAGATAAGAAAATGGCTCAGAGAGGTTGAGTCATGGGTCTGGGGTCACACAGGACAGAGGTGGATTTTCATTCATTCTCCAGACCCTCAGCTCAGGTGTCAGTCTTGGTGCTGCTTGAACAGCCACTGCCTATCTCCTGGGAGTCTGGGGGATCTGGCTCCCAAGACGGGGACAGGTAGGGAGCGACACAGAGCAGACAGGAGAGGCTCTGGGGTGAGACCCTGGGCTCCTCCACCTGCCAGCTTCGAGCACATGACCCAGAGGGTGATGAGCCCATCTGCAAAGCCCTCAAATGCTGAGGTCAGGGGCCAGGGAGCCCTGTGACTTGGTGGTCACAGCAGGGGGTACTGATTGAGTGAGTGCCCCAAGGAATTCCCAGTGAGAGAAGCCTCTTCCTATCTCCACTTTACAGACAGGGAATGCTAAGCAGAAGGGGTAGGGAGGGGAGAGCTGGCAGTGGGGCCTTGGGGGGAGGGTGCAGGGAAACTGAGGCTCAGAGAGATTAGGCAGTATCCCCAACACCAGGCAGGCTAGCCAGGGACAGGATCAGGATTCCTACCCCAGGCTATATGATTTCAGGCCATCGCTGGGTCCTGGTGGCCTCTGGAGCCCCCGGACCTCCTGGGTAGTGGCCGCCAAGAGGCCTGGTGGGCAGCCCTTCCCAGCCCAGCTGCAGGCACCTATGCCAGTGTGGGAGAGGGGCTCAGGCAGCCGGCTCCAGCCCCAGGAGAGATCCAGCCAGGGCAGGGGGGCCGGCGGGGACGGAAATGACCACTCACTCCCTGGCGGACACCCCCTGGCTGCCACACCTCCGGGAGGTCACTTATTGGCAGTTAAAAATCTACTGTGACTTGTCAGAAAAATGAATAAATGGGCACATTATTTTTTCATTCCAGACCTCAGCATCTGTTTGTCTAATCAGGAAGGAGAGTGGGGAAGTCCGCCAGGGCTGCTGCGCATGTTTACGCAAGTTTTCCTCTGTCAGAGGAGTTTAAATGGGTAATGAACAGGCCGAGGTGATTTGAAATATAATCCCATTATGCTGACGAGATTACCGGGCTTCGAGACTTCACAAATCACTCTTAGGGCTTTTATCGAGAGCACCGAACACCGCCCTGTTGGGATTTTACATTTAGGCAGAGGTGTTTGGTGGGAACACAACGCGACAGGTTTAACCCTTTCCTTCTCCCCGATGCGTTCTGAATAGCAGGGTCCTCTGAAAGTGGCTTCCTAGGGGCCTTCAGAATCCAGGGTGTTTGGGCCCCGTAGGCCAAGACGGAGGCCCAGAGAGGCTGGGGGATGGCTGGGTGGGGGTGGAAGGCCAGAGAGGGGGACCCTGGGCCAGCTCCACCTCTTTCCAACAGCAGGGCCTCAGTTGCCTCATCTGTAAAATGGGAATTAGGTGGGCATGAGAATGATGGAGAAAACAGTTAATTCATAACTAACATGCTGTGCTTAATAGCAGGTGGGAGGCGGGCATTGATGAAAGAATAGTCCTAATGTGCTCCAGTTTGTCATGGGGGGAGTGTCACTGTGCACCAGAACACGTATGCAGCACACCAGCCCGATGGCTTCATGGCTGTTCTTGCTTAGGATGGTTAAGGCAGAGAATCACATTAGCCTGAATCATAGATGAGGCGCCACCTCTGAGGGGGGGGCCTGTGAACAGTGACATTGTGGAGCACGGAGTCACCTCTTGGTGGCAGACATTACAACTGTTTCCAAAACACCTTTGCCCTTCAACGCCCAGGTGGTGCTGCTGCCCTGTCCTTTTGGAGTAGGTGGCACCGTGTGGTGGGTTCTGGCTGATGGAGTCTGTATGGGAGCAAAAGGTGCCTGTGTCTTTCCAGCCTTAGCATTTTACCACTGCTGCCCCATCCTCTGGCCCTCCTGCCCTGGTCCCAGCCTTTGTGGAAGCCCCCGGAGGTGGTGGGGACCTGCAGCGGGCTTCGCGTGGCGGGAGTGAGCTTCCGTTCTGTGACGCCCCAGGTGTGGCCAGGCCTGGCCAGGAACTTCACCCTGCCCTCACCATGCCCCTCCGAAGGAGCAGGTACTGTCTTCCTTTAACAGAAGAGGAAACTGAGGCTGAGGGAAATAGAGTAGCTTATCCACTGGGAGACATAGGCAGAGTCTCACTCTGTCGCCCAGGCTGGAGTGCAGTGGTGCGATCTTGGATCACTGCAACCTCCACTTCCTGGGTTCAAGCGATTCTCCTGCCTCAAACTCCTGAGTAGCTGGGACTACAGGCGCACACCACTACTCCTGGCTGATTTTTGTATTTTGTATTTTAGTAGAGACGAGAATTTCCTGCGTTGCCCAGGCTGGTCGCAAACTCCTGAGCTCAGGCAATCTGCCCGCCTCGGCCTCCCAAAGTGCCTACAGGCTTGAGCCACCGTGTTTGACATAATGACCCATCTTGTCACTGGAGTCTTGGAGCTCCAGGAGGGGAAGGGGTTTGTTCAACTCAGAGGGTGTGCAGAGTGTCCATGCAGAAGCTAGGAAGGGCCCTCTCCAGCAGGTGGGTAAGGGTCCTACGTGAGAGTCCCCAGCCCCCACCAGCCGCTGTGCCTCGCACCTCAGGCCTTTGCCCACTGCCCTCTCCTGCCTCCCTGGCACCTCCCAGGCTACTTGCCTGCAGTTCACAGTGGTGTGGCCGGAGGGCCCCTCGCTCCTACCTCTTGGCCTGTCTTGATGAGCGGGTTTGGTCTTCGCTCACCTCCACCCCGACATTCTGCAGTCCCTGATCTGGGGAAGTGGGAGCCCTAAGAAGCTGCTGGCAGGTGTTAAGGGACATGCAGGGGGTGGGGACCACCTCTCAGTCTTTTAATCCATGCAGAGGAGGCAGAGAGACGTCCCTGTGGTCCCGACACAGCTGAGGGGCATCTGGGGCATGAAGCACTCTGGTCCTGGGGTCCCGGATAGGAAGCGTCTGGAGGCAGCGGCCGGCTTAGAGTCAGGGACAGGCTTGCCCCATGCAGAGGCCGGCGAGGCAGTGCTATCGGTTGGGCCTGGGCCTCAGAGGTGGGGGCGAGTATGGCCCAAAGCAGGCAGGGCCTACTAAGGATGATCACACTGGCCAACAAAGGACAGCGCTGAGTCGAGCAAGTAGTGAGCGCTCCACTGCCAGAGGTATAGCGCAGGCAGAGGCTGAAGGCTCTGGGCTGAAAGTGTCCCTCCGGCTCCAGGGGAGGAGGCTGGGCTGCACGAGCTCACAGCATTCTCAGCTCTTAGGACCCTCCCTCAGAAGCAGAGAAGCTCTGGCAAAGTTTGGCAAACAGAAACCACTGGGATAAGGTTGGGCTCCCACGATTCTGAGACACCTAGGACATGCTTAGAAGGGACTGCGGGGTCCTCTAATCCAGCACCTTCATTTTCAGGTTAGGAAACTGAGGGCCCAGGAGGCAGCTTGAGCCACACGGCTGCCACCTGTGGAGGGAAGAGCCCACTGGTTAAGGCAGGGCTACCGTGTCTGTCAGCCATTCATGGAGAGTCCAGGGCTGGTGCGGTGGCCTTCCCAGTTCCCGTGTCCCGACCCTGAAATGGGTGTGCTGACGGGCCTGCCGGAGGCTGCCGTGCGGGTTTCGTTACCACATGTTTATAGAGGGCGGTACACAGTGGGCCCTTGCAAGAGGACAGTGGCTCCCAGGGGCCAGCAGAGGCCAGGGCTCCTGGGACCCACCGCCCAGGCCTGCCAGGCAGTCCATACCTTGCAAGTCCTCCACTGAGTTCAGAGGCCCAGTCGAGAATGATCATCAACGCTGTGACTTTTCACATCGCCTTCGGCAGGGGCCGCATCAGGGCCAGGCCAGGAGACCCGGAGGAAAGCAGAAGTGGGGCCCGTCAGTCACCTCATTGCCTCGGGCGTGCCGAGCTTCTCCTGCCTTGCCCAGCCCATCCCGGGGAGGGTGTGAGATGCGCGTGTCCCAGAGCTCACGGTCCTGTCTTTAGAGACCTAGGGATGGGGTTAGGGAGAGGGGCTGAGGAAAAGTTGAATGCTGAGTTTTAATCTGAGCTGGCCCTGAGCGGTGGCCACAGTGTTCCCATTCCATTGTTCCTTAACCTGGACCTACATGTTTTATGTAAACTGAAAGTGTTGCATTTCACAGTCAGAGAAGGGAGTTGAATTTGCAGCTGAAAGAGGTGATGGTTTTGGTGTCACCCTGAGGGAGGAGGGCCAGTCTGTTGTGCTTAGCACCAAAGAGGCCCTGGTGCATTTCGGAGATGTTGCTTCCTCGTCAACTGCCAGCAAATGCCACCAGCCAGGAGGCTGATGGCAGAGTCCTGTTTTTCAGCATGACATACTCCAGACTTCAGAAACTCAACGCAATACGCACACACCACTAGGTGTCTGCTCCTAACTTGTAGTAAGACACTACTCTCGCAGCAAATGCACTCATTTAAACAAATGGCATAAAGCTATTAAGACGTCAACACTTCTTCTGAGAAATCAAACCATAGCTTTTCCAATCTGCCTGTTCAATATGAGAACAGATTTTAAAGAGAATAACATATCAATACCAAAACTGGGTATTTATATGACTTTTATTTGAATATCATTTTAATATTGAATATGTCACAAGATTTAATGACCAAATTAGTCATGTACATTTTTTCCAAGGTATCTAAATATAAAATTGCTAAAAATTCAAATACAGATAGCAAGCTACAAATATTTCTTTTGTTTCTGGGGGGGCGTGGTGAGAATGGAAGACATTAGAAAAGGATGGTCCTGTTGGCTGAACAAAGATCAGAATGAAAGAGGAATTCATTAAAATGAGCCCTGTGCAAAGAAATACACTCAGCTTTGAGATGCTGTGTTAGACACATCTCTTCCTGTACGACAATTTAAAAAATGTTTCTAATGCAGGTCCTCAGCCCTGGCCGGGGACAGTAAGAAAGGACGTCACCGCGGGAGGGACACTGAAGAGGCTGTGGAGGACTGCAGAGGCATCTGTGTGGCCAGAGGCGGTGTCAGGGGCATCTGATCCCTTGCCTGTTCCCGCCCAGGGAGCTGGATGGCACGGACACAGGTCTCCCTCCGCTCACCCCTCTCCCTGAAACTGAGAAACAGCAGCTTTCCGCCTGCTCAAACAAGGAGGCAGGCACTGGAAGGAGAAGAGGAAAGGGGAATGCGGCCCCTTCCAAGGCAGCGAAGCAGAGACGATTCCAATTCTGGGAAAGTCCACATGCAGCTGGAACTGCAGGCTGAAACCTACACTTGCTACTTAAGAAACAGAAAGACCACCTCTGGCCGGGAGTGCAGTGTGCCTGAGGACGAGCCGTCATCCCCTCCTCCCAGCACCTCACGCTGTCCACGCAGCTCCTTGGCTCAGGTCAGAAGCTGGGGCGTGCTGAAGGGGAAAGTGACACAGCCTTGGACACACCACTAGGTCTCTGCTCCTAACTTTTAGTAAGATGCTACCCTCAAAGCAGATCCACTCATTTAAACAAATGGCATAGTTAAAACTATTGACTAAGACCTAAACATTTCTTCTGAGAAATCGAAACATAGCTTTTCCAATCTGCCTGTTCAATATGGGAACAGATCTTAAAGAGAATAACATAATCAATCCTCCGCCCCAAAGAATGGTCCATCATATCAACGGTGATAAAGAGTACACCTGTTTATTAAAATGAAAAACAGAAATGTACATTTTTGTTCTTTGTTTGCTTTAAGAAATTTGATCAAGTTGCAAGGAAATGCCTGGGCACGGCTCTGTACAACCTCGGGCAGGGTGGCAGGCAGTGAAGATGGCTGCGCGGCACGTGGCTCCTCCAGGGGGTGGTCTGGCCCCCAGGCATCACTAATCAAAGCCACTGCCAAGCAGGCTTCGGTCCATGGCAATGTCCCCAGTGCTTCCTCCTAGCGGGCCCCGACACCTTCCCCAAGGGCCCACCTGCCCGGTGCCAGTGGGCCAGGGGCTGGCCTCCCCCCGAGGGCTTCAGGACACCGGGTGGGCTCTAGGGCACTTGGCCCTGGCAGGCAGGCTCTGAGCTACGGAACAGATTGAGGCTGGAGGCCAGTGTCACTGCTGCCCGGATTTCTTCTCCTTCTGGAAGCTGAAGCTCGTACGTCTGTTCAGTTTTCTTTGTTTTTGAGCAAAGTAGTCAGCCCGGGCAGTGCTTGCTCGCGATTCCAGGATGTAGTTAACCTAGAAGCAAGAGCACACAGCCCGGTCACCTTGCCAGCTGCTCCCTACTCACCCAGGGCATAGGAGGGCATGGCTGGGAACACCCTGACCTGGGCTGGGTATCTCAGGGCCAGGTGCTGTCATGGGGAAGGAGTCCACTCATCACAGCAACCTGGCAGGCGGCTGGGCCCAGAACCGCCGCTCTACGTTGGGAAAGCAGAGGCTTAGAGAAGCCAAGTGGCCCGTCCAGGCTTCCCAGCGGGTGAGCAGCAAGCTCCTCCGGTTCCGAAGCTCCTGCTCCCTCCTGGCGTGTGCCGCTCCCAGAGGGCTGTGCCTGGCTCTGCCTCTCACCTGCTGTGTGACCTGGACATGTGCATAGCCTCTCCTAGCCTGCAGTTCGCTGTGTGAAGGCCCGGAACAGCACAGGGATAAAAAGCAAACCCGGACAGGCTCTCCATCCAGCCTCCACCAGCCAGGCTTGGAGCTTCCACCCTCACTCCACTGCTTCCTCTTAGCCTCATGAGCACCCCGCCAGGCAGGGCTCACTTGACAAAAAGGTAAGAGGCTCAGAGAGGGAGGCTGAAGTGGCTGTGACCCAGAAGTCGCAGTCAGAGCTGCAAGAGGGGCTGAGAGCCGTATGTGAAGAGCGGGGCTGCCTCCTGGGCTCCTCTCAGGCCTTTTGCATGTTGCTGCTTCCACGAAGCCCCAGGGTCTGCCCAGAGCCACAAGCACATCTCCCACTCTTAAGGCAGCTGCACAGCTCGGCGCTTCACTAGCACTGCAGCCCTGAGCCTTGGTCCAGGCCCTGAGTGGTCCAGCTCACTGCCTGGTGAGTGAGCGTGCAGCAGCATGACGAGCACCAAGGAACGGGGCTATCAGGGAGATGTGGAGCAGGGAAGGCTTCCGGAGGGAATAAGTAAACTGGGTTTTGAGGGGTAAGGAGTTTCTGAGTGCACAACAGGGAGGAGAAAAGCAGCGTGCATCAAGGCACAGCAGGAGCACACCGCAAGGAGGGTCTGTGCCTGGGCGGGGACGGGGGCGGTGGCAGCAGTGTAAATCAGTGGTGGCAACTGGCACTGCTTGGAGTGTCTTTCAGTACTCGTGGAATCCTCACAATAACCTTGAGACAGATGCCACTGTCATTCCATGCACAGGTGAGGAAGTCAAGGCCAATGACAATGATGTCATTTAGTCAAGGTCACAAAGCTAGAAGGTGTCAGGCACTTGACAAGCGCCCCCTCCCGCTCTGCAGCCCCTCGCCTCCTCTGGCTGTCCCCGCCGCCCTCTGGCTGGGGCTTTGGTGAACAGACGCTATTTCTCTTCACCTGCAAGTATCTAAAAGTTATGACTAGAAGGCTGAATATTTCTGACGAGAGAGGCCAGCCACTGCCTCTGCTGATTCTACTGAGGGCCATGTGTCCTGTGCCAGAGGGAGAGGAGCTTCTGCTGACTCCGAGAAGGAGCACTCCCGGGGGAGGCAGTGCGAGACGATACCGCCTCAGATGGCCGAGGCTAAGACACTGTCCCTCCCAACTTTCTGCTCTGCTGGTCGGAGCAGCAGGCGTTAAAGGCTGGTGTGTGAGTACAGAAGGCCTGACACGCTCTGCCCGCTGCCTCGCCAAGTTACCAGCTGAGAGCAATAAATCATGAGGACCGCAGGGCCAGGTTGACGATTTGGGACAATACAATGTATGGAAATAAGAGGTTTTATCATTCTTAATAAAAGCAATCTTTGGATTATACTGTTTGCACACTCAGCCAACCTCATGTTTTCAGTGTATTTTTGGCACATATAACTTGACAAAAGCATTTTAAAATGATCCTTAACAAGCCAACTATTTCCCAAATTTATTATCTTCAGTGCTTTGTGATAATCACATAGATAATTTTAATGGAAGATTAATGTAATAATCAAAAGATAAAAATGCCCTTTGGTCTGCCATTAGCTGGTTAATATGCTGTGGCTTAAAACGTGCACAATTTTATGCACTATAGAGTGTTTCACTTTCAGTGCATTTTACAGCTTAAGGCATAAAAGTATAGGGAGTTTTCATGGTCAATAAAGCCACAGCTTCCATCACTTGATCACAAGAAGAACCTGATTTGAAGAGCCCGACAATTCCTCTGAGATTCATCTCAAAGCCTGTGGAATTAGGGACCACCCATGTTTAGCTCAGTAACATCTTGGTGGGAAGAGGGCAGCTCTGGAGCTTCTCGGGGCCAGGTTCAAGCAGACGCTCCACTCTTGTATGCTCTGGGACCTTGGGCCTCCATCTCCTTGTCTATGAAATGGGGACAGTGTCTATATTCCGGAGGGCGGTTGGGAGGATTAAATGAGACAATGGACAGAAGATGTACTCCCAGTAAATGGGAGACGTTAATATTTCTACAAGTGCAAAGAGCTCGATGCAGGTTTGCTTGCTCATGATTTTTCTTTGACATTGGCTTGTGGCTCTTATTTCCTCCCTTCAATTTCCATCTGAGCTCTCATTTTATGTAAAGTGCCTGAATTCTAGAACAACAGCATGCATTACTGGAGTCTGACCCCTGAAGAGCTTCTGATGGCAACAACATTTCTGCCAAGTTCCCGGACACAGGGCTGTGCCTCCGTTGTTTGGTACTGGTGCAAAGCTCACAAAGACACATTCATGACACTGCAGGAATGGTGGATAAAACTAAGTATTCCAATTGCTATAAAAATCAGAGATGGGGCTGGGCGTAGTGGCTCACATCTGTAATCCCAGCACTTTGGGAGTTCCGAGGTGGGTGGATCACTTCTGGCCAGGATTTCGAGACCAGCATGGCCAACACAGTGAAAACTTGTCTTACTAAAAATAGAAAAAAATTACCCAGGTGTGGTGGTGAGCACCTGTAATTCCAGCTACTTGGGAGGCTGAGGCAGGAGAATCACTTGAACCTGGGAAGTGGAGGTTGCAGTGTACAGAGATTACGTGACTGCACTCCAGCCTAGGCAACAGAGTGAGACTCTGTCTTTAAAAAAAAAAAAAAAATCAGAAGTGGGAGAGGTACTATCTAATCTTCCATCAGGATCATGATCATTAGCTCTCTAAGTAAATTGGGCCTGGGTATGCTACAACTCTTCCGGGGTCTCGTGCATGATGCAGTATTTCTACAAATATTTTGAAACGGAAACAGACACTTTAGGGAAAGTGACAGACCTCAGGGATTTTGCAGAGAAGCATCTGCTTTGAGGGAGCATTTGGACCTGTAAAATGATTTCTCTGCACTTGATCTTCCACAGTCTCATACTGAAGTCATAAACCTGTGTTTCTGTCATCAATCTGCTGTTGTGAAAATTATTTTGATGTCAAACACAGGATTATAATTTTACTAGAATCCTTCTCAAGTGTTGAATATTTTAATGCTGGCTATAAAAAAATAGTCCAGCCCCTGACGGAGTAATGGAATATTTCTCTGCCAGGTCCCTGAACACTGCACAAGCTGCCTGTGCTGTCTGTGATGCTCCAGTGGGTAACTCGAAGCTCGCTGGCTGCAAGCACTCCCAGGCAGGCCCCATGTCCCTACTCCTTGGCCCAAGGATGGCTCTGCTCAGGGTGGTCTATTTACCCTCTACCTCTTAGCCAGCTAATCATGCCATTCTGTCTCTGCTCCAAACTGTCCTTCCAGCTGCTCTTTTAAATCACCATCTACTGCTTTTGAATATCTTTTGCAGCCATGGGGAACGTGTCTCAATATATTCAGGTACTACAATTCTATTTCGCTGAAATCTCTCACTCAACTTTTAGGTTATACACAACTGGGGAATTAAAACGCAAGTCTGAAATCTGTAAAATCTGGGGTCAAGTTCTGGTTCTGACAACTTATCAGAGTCATGATCCTGCCTCTGCTACTTTCTTCCTCTGGGAAATGGGAACTCCTTCAGCTCGTGACCTCACAGAGTTGTGAAGATGCACTGTGACAGGACACGCGGAGCCTCTGGCCCAGGTCCTGCGCTGGGCAATCCCTCAGCCTATCTTTGCTACTTTTGCTATTACTCGAAGACTTCGACCCTTAAGAGAATAAATAACTAAGCTAGGTGTCCCATGTCTCCTCTGACTTGTACTCTAGCAGCCCTGCTGGGGTGGGGTGGCATGGGTGCCATGATCCCCATTTCACAGGTGGGGACACTGAGGCCCAGAAAGGTGATGTGACTAGCCAGGGTCACACAATTAGGGGTGGGGGAGCCCTCTCTGATCCTCACCCTTGCTCTGCCACAGCAGCTGTTTTTCCTATCTGACCAATCTACACACGATTTGGCTTGAAGAAAGGATTCTCAGCTTGGGAGAGGCTGAGACACTTAGTCCAGGGCTACTCAGAGTGTGGAGCCCAGACCTGCAGCCAAGGCAGCACCTGGCGCTTTTTGGAAACATATGATCTCAGGTCCTATCCGAGACCTCCCAAATCTGAAAGAGCCCCGGAGGCTCCTACGCCAAGCAGAGCTTCTCTCAGCCATACTCCACTCTGGAAGGCCCTGCATGGCCTGGCTCCACCGGCCCCCCACGCCTTGTGCCTGCCTCGCCTCAGTGCCTCCAAGGCGGCCTGTCTGTGGTGCTTCCTCTCACCTTACCTGGTCAACATTTGTGCCTCTTCATTCACCCTTCAGGGCTCAGCTCTCCACACCTCCACACCTTCACCCCAAGTCAGTCTACTGTGATACACCCACACCCTTGAGACTAACAATCGCTTTGTCATTTTTCGTTTTATGCCTATCTCCTCCGATAGAGGAAGAGCTCTCCAGGACAGGCACAGAGTCTATCACTGTGGCATCCCAGGCCCTGGCCCAGCACACGGAAGGTGCTCGGTAGTTCTGTTTAGGTATGGCAACACATCTAGCTGAAAGTTAGGTGTGTTTAGAACAGGTTGCGAGAATCACCTTGAGCATAATTAAGGTGTCTTCAAAACAATAATAATTTCCTCAGAGTCTGCTCCAGGAGCTGCAAGGAGCTCTTGACAACAGTTGCAGGAAAATAAACAGTACATAAAAGGAATAAACAGATACAGGAAGAGCCAGGGTTACCAGGGCCAGGAGGAAGCCGAAGGTGGTCCTGCTTTGGCTGAAGCAGGTGCAGAGCAGCCCACCTGGGGCTGGTGTGGCCCCTGGCATGGCTACTCACCCCTGGTGGCTGGCAGGCCATGCAACTCCTCCTCTGCAAAACTGGGCCTGGGAGCCTTGTACAGAGCTGTGGAGTAGGAGGGGCTGCGGCCAGGCCAGACCAGTCCAAACAGAAGCCGGACCCACCTACCCTGTCTGTGGGTTGAGAAGGAACACTCACCTTGAGCACAATTTCATTGACGGTAGCAGCGTCCGATTCAAAGTAGAGGTGTTTATAGTCGTGATTGCTTAGATACGTGAGTTTAAATATTGCGTGACCTGCAGAGAGAGAAAAGCTGGGCTGAGGGGTTCTGGTGAGTTACTTGTGGGGGCCTCCATATGTTCTCTCCATCATCCCAATTCAAGCTAGAGCAAGTGGAGGCTGAGCAGCACCTCGTCTTCCCAGGAGTAGTTCATTTTCTCATTACAGGTGGGCATAAAATGGACAGTGAAAAAAACTGTAAAAAGACCCAATAGCCAGTTAGGTCCCATTCCGCTCTGGAATGCATTCAAGGGAATGCCACGTTAGGAAGGCTCTACAGAACTACTGCTATATGATAATTACATGGAAAAGGTGGCATTTTTAAGGGAGAAGGCTAATTAACTCCACATTATTACTCTAAAACTAACTGTGCTTAAAGTCAGATAAACGAGCAACAGGAAGGAGAAGGGTCAATGGCCATGTTATTATGAGGCTGCACCCCTGCCCCCGGGCTCCTGCTGGGAGAGGACTCCTGCCTGGAGAGGGGGAATCCTGGTCTTTGACCTTGCTTGGAGGCTTCTCCCAAAGGTCTCAGGTCATCTCCACCCTGGAAGGATGGCGGCAGGGCGGGGGACCATGGAAAGCTGGCACTTCACAAAGCGACCAGAACTTCTGAATACAAATCTGACCTTGGTCCCCATTCTCCATGCCCCTTCCTACCACCTTCAGGATGACACTGTCATTTCTGGGATTGCCTCCTGGTCTAGCCTCATCTCACTCTGCTGTCCCGACAGGTCATAGGCTGCCACAGCACTGCACACTCCCACCTGCCCACACCAGCCTCTGCCCAGGTTCTTCCCCAAGCCTGGGATGTCTCTCTTACTAACCTGGATGGAAAAGACCTGCTGATCCTTGATGGCTCAGCTCAGCTAGCGCCTTCTTGGGTGAGTCTTCATAGCTACACTCCTACGTGCACTTGTGTGGGCCTACCACATGGTACCGTGGCCCTCCAAAGAAACCTGCTTGACTTATCATGCCTGCAGCCATGGCTACATTATCTGGGCCTGTCCTTTTGTGTCCAGATGGTAAATCAGATTCCCTCTTCTAAATGGAGACACAGGTGCCAGGTTGTCTAAACTGGCACAAGAGCTGAGAATAAGATGAGGGGCTTTGGGACTCCCAGTCTCAGGCCCATGGGACTGCCCCCGCCTATCGGCACATGTTATCCTTGGGTTCTAGGAGACTCCTGTCGCCTTCCAAGAAAGTCTTCTGTCTCTTTAAGCTACTGAAGTTGGTTCCATTACTGGCGAGCAAAGGAACAGCGCTCAAGAGAGACGGGTAGCCAGTACTCAGCAAACCTTCCTAGACCACAGAGCAGCGGGTGACATCTCTAATACAGAGGCCTCCTGCAAGATGCCCAGAAACGACCTTCCCTAGTCTTTTGACAGACCTTCGTGCCTGTGAGATTAAAATTCAGCATATCCTTTCTATTAGCCCTCTCATCCGTTGTCCTTTTAATTGAAGCAGCGGCTGGTCATAGTTATTAATTAATAATATATCACCCATATTACTGTAAGTTCACCTCTTTCCCGGAGAAATCTTCTTGGGGACTTTATTTACAGTAGCTAATTTTTCAGATCTCCAAAAATAAACTGATATATGTTGTACATTTGTGGCCAGAAAAGTTGAGCCACTGGTATTTTATCCTGGAAACCTCGTTATGATGTACTAATTGTGACTATAAATCCTAAATTGAAAAAATTACCTAATAATTTCTGAAAAACCTCACTTTCAGACACTTGACAAATTTAGCCTGATTCTAAATCATGGTATTAAAATGTTAGAATTCCTGACTGGAAGCTAATCACTCTGTTAACATATAAATTATGTGTTTCTAATAAGGAAGTGGACCTTACACGGGTACGTCTGTGTATGCATCTGTGTATATTCACATTCACAGGATCTACCCAGGATATCAGAGTCTTGTCGGTGACATCCCTGTGTAGAAGAACAATGCCGACACCTTGCCTGGCCATGCTGTGGCCAAGCAGAGCCATCTACAAAGGACACAGGGCTGTGAAGGACAAAGAGACACCCCCTCCAGGAGGCCTTCCTGCTGACACCTGGCCACGACAGACACAGATACCAAGGCCTGGGGCTAGAAAGAACCAGAAGGTCTTAGGGAGACCTGCAGACCCAAAGCTTCGGGGTTCACTGACCGCTTTGATAAGACAGCTCATGGATTGTCCACACCACCTGCTCCTGCTTGTCACTGACAAAACTGAACCAAACCTCAAAGTGCTACAGCATGTTTTGCCTGAACAACTGAGACACTGTTAAATAGATTTCCTGTGATTTACTCGCAGAGCCCAACCTGTACACAGTATATGCAATATGCAGTTGGCATAGCCTAGGAGCCTCAGAAAGGAAGCTTTGATGCTGTCCCCTTGGGACTATGGCATCTATGAAGCTTGTCAATTGTGGGCTGACAGAGGGGAGGCCTGTGGTTCATCTGCATAGTCACATGAAAACAAACAAAAATATCATCCCAAGCCAAGTCTCCTGAAAGGCTGCATATTTGAGCCAAGCAACCCCAAATCCCCTGTCCTCAGAATTTTGACTTTAATTTGTTGCACATGGAGGCTGTGTGTCCCCTGCCTGTCCCCAGGGTTCACCCAGCACCCATCTGAGGAAGAGTGAAGCAGGGGAGGAGGAAGAAGCGTCCCGCCATTCCTCCACTCTCCTTCAAGCCTCCGGTCTATTTGTCCTTTCCAGTGAAAGCACTCACATCATGGGGAGAGGGGAACAGAGGGCAGAAAACGTTCTGTGGTGCACTTGTGCTTGGACTTGAACAATTACAGAGTTGTGGAAGTTAATCAGTGGGCCGAGGCATGGTGGACAGCCACAGCTGACAGCCCCCTCTTGCTCTCGGCGAGGGGTGATGAGCAGAACCCTGGGGGGCAAGTGTAGGTTAAGGTCAGCAGCCATGCTGGGCCATAGGACATGGGGCGGACTCACTCCGCAGGCATTTCTGCCCTGAGTTCCCCTCACTAGCAGCCCTGTTTTGCTGGGCAGTTTTCCCCAGTCTGGGCTCTGCCTAGGGCAAAGGACACAGAAATGAACACTGAGTCAAGTATGGTGAGCGTGAAGAAGGTAAGCATAGGGAGCTGCCGTGGAGATGCCAAGGTAGAGGCACCTGGCCGGGGTGGAGAAAAGTCACCAGGGACAGTTTCTTGGGAGGAGCTGGCATCTGGGCAGTTTTAGAGAAGGGCAGGAGTCAGCTGGGTAAAGGTGAGGGTGGAGAAGGGTGGAAAAGAGGAAGATGCCAAAGGGCAAGGATACAGTGTCTCCATGGGAGCTCTGGGCAGATCAGGGTCAAGTGGCAGGCGGGGGGAGAGAGAGGGGCAGGCACAAAGGGGTGAGAGTGCCTGGAGTCACCAGCTGATGGGGGCCACTAGTGGGCTTTAAGCAGGGCAAGTGAAAGAAATGAGCAAACTGTGTTTTAGGGTGTTCCCCCTGGTTCCCTGGAGCCTGGAGGTGAGGTAACCAGTTGCCATAGTCAGCCAGAAAGGACTGAGTGCAGTTTTGAGCTAGACAGGTGCAGAAAGGATGCTGAAAAGGAATGGAGATGAGAACCACAGAGAAGACAATGTTGGCAGGATGGGGAGACTCTTTCACAACAGAATAGTTAATAATCAGAAGCCACGCTTTCATAATTTCACCTAGACCAAGACCTGCATATTAAAGTATAAAAAGTTCACTGACATCTTGCTGGAAATGAATCTGTCAATAACCATGAGTGATTCATGCTACATGATAAATTTCCACCATGGGTAACCGGGTAGAAGGAATTGCCCACACCTAAACACTGAGTGAACAGAAGAATGCCTGTTACCAGATACGATCGGCCTCAGACATCTCATAGCTCACCTAAGGTAGAAGAGGGGGCCAACGACCTCCTCAGCCGCAGCCCACCAGGCATCTGTCCTGGGGCATTAGAGGGAATCAGAAGTGGGCAACTTACTCTTGTAAATTCCAAGACCACCAGCAGTTTTCACAGGAACAGGGTTAAGTCATAGCAGCAAGGTGTCTTTGTAAAAACATAGCTGAGAGGCTTGGGCGGAGTGGCTCAAGCCTGTAATCCCAGCACTATGGGAGGCCAAGATGAGTGGATCACCTGAAGTCAGGAGTTCGAGACCAGCCTGGTCAACATTGTGAAACTCTGTCTCTACTATAAATACAAAAATTAGCTGGGCATGGTGGTACATGCCTGCAATCCCAGCTACTCAGGAGGCTGAGACAGGAAAATCGCTTGAACCCAGGAGATGGGAGGTTGCAGTGAGCTGAGATTGCACCACTGCACTCCAGCCTGGGTGACAGAGTGAGACTCTGTCTCAAGAAAAAAAGAAAATCATCCGAGAACAAGTTATATATTAGTATGATTTAAAAAAATGCAAAGTTTAATATTCCAATTAGCTCTAATTATTTTGCATTAATTGTTGAATTCTATTTAAATTAAGGTTTAACAAAAGCCTGAGACACAAAGGAAAAAAAGGACAAGCCCTGAAGTTAGACTTAGGATGAAACCCTAGCTCTGCCATGTTTCAGTGGTGGGAACTTGGCAAGGCACTGTCCCTTCCCAGGTTTGCCTGGCCTTAAAGGAAGAAACAGCATCTGTCAGTCGCCTCTTATATGCCACATATATCCCTGCATATAGCAGGGTCTCAATGGTAGAGTGGTAATTCATATAACTATGATGGAACTGATATTTGATGATAAAATGCTCATTACTTTGAAGATTTCATTTTTAATTGGGCCTCTTTTGAGCACATTTGCTTTTACAGTGCTGTAGAAATAAAATGCCATACAAGAGGGTATAAATGTGGCATCTAAGCACTGGTCACATGCTCAGGGCAGATACTGAAACTGTACCTCGGCTCCTGAGTAATGAAGTGAAAATCTGGATATGTAAAAATGTATTTACATTTATGTAAGTTTTTCAAAGTAAGATAGAGAAGATGGAATATGATACCAAGCAGAAACTAATTAGTGGCACGAATGTCAAAAGTGGAGACATTGAGCTTTTGTGCTGTAATTTATCTTCTGTATTATGGATTCTAACTAAAACAGGAGGCTGTACTGAAAAAACAGGTTCTTCTGGCCAATTCAGGGGCGTGGCCATGTTGGAAAAGCTGCTGTGGTCATGAGGTGGGATGGCTTAAACACACAGGGACAGCACTCACAACTGCTAAAAGAGGTGCTCCCAGATTTCCACCGCAAATCAACTGAAAGGAGGGTCTTTTTTTGATTTTCAATTTTTACTTTTTTTTTTTTTTTAAGATGGAGTCTTATTCTTGTTGCCGAGGCTGGAGTACGGTGGTGTGATCTCGGCTCACTGCAATTCCGCCTCCCAGGTTTAAGAGATTCTCCTGCCTCAGCCTCCTGAGGAGCTGGGATTACAGTGCCCGCCACCACACCCGGTTATCAATTTTTTACTTTCCATTTGCCTTAGGAAACGTCTCAAGGGAGGGTCTCTTCTAATATAACCTGCCAGCACTGACTGTGGCTGGCCATGAATGGTCACAGCTGAAGCTGCCAAAATGAGCCTGCAACCCACCTCTGTCTAAAACCCCAGGTGTCACCACTTGCCAAAAAAATAAAAATAAAGCTGTTTCTTTTCCTTTTCAATTAAACAATTAGAGCTTATTAAAAATATCAGAAATTGAGAAGAGAGAGGAAAACCTCCACACCCCACCCCGTAATCCCAACACTAGCACAGTGGCATCCACAGCCTCTGTCCTAACATTCTCGCCTGTTTGCACAGTTGTAATCAGACTGTATACTAAAAGTTGAGCTGAGTTTTCTTAAGTTAACATTTTACCGTACCCCTTTCCCTGTTGCAACAATTTCTATAGCCACTGTTTTCAATGGCTGCATTTTATTACAGCCAGTAGATGCATGCCACATACAGGTCAAGCTGCTATCTCTGTTGGCTTTCCAGTTACTTATAAAATTGCCATTATTATAAATAAGCCTATGAAGAACAGCTCTGAGGCTTTGGATTCTTTTTCAATTCCTTTACATCAGGCATGGACACTTTTTGAAAACTGAGTTTCTAAGGTCTGATGTCTTCTGGGCCCTCTGGCCTGGGAGGGGAACATTCTCATTGGATTTCTTGGGGGAAACTGATGGGGGAACACATACATTGTTTTAGGCAAAGCTATATCTTTCTGTAGGTCCCAGTAGAAAATGCTGGACTGGGGTTCTCTGGTCTCTGGGCTGAAAACTCCCTCCTGGTTGAGCCTCCACTGTAAGCAACAGTTCTGAGCTGCCTGCAGGGAGCTTCAGCTCAAAGTAATTCAACTGGCAAAAGGTGGTGCTCCTTCCCAAGCACCCCTGCAGAGGCAGCGGCATGGGCAACTGTAATAATGACCTCTTTGACCTCTAGAGCAGGGGCTGTGCCTGACCTACTTACATTTCTGCCTGTATTCTCAAACTCACTCTCTCTTTGGTTCCTTCTTATAAACATAATTAAATCTCTAATTATAAAAACTCCCATGGCAATGTGATTTCCCTTCTTCCTCTAACATCTCAAAAACATTCTTGCTAAGGTCACTATGCCCTCAATGTTGAGAGATCCAGTACAGATTTCTCAGCTGTTTTCGACACTTCTTAAAGTCCTGGCTTCCCTGGAGGCACAGTCACCTGATTCTCTGGTCCACATCTCCAGTCCATCTGTCTCTCACATTTCCTTTGTGATCTTCTCGACCTCCACCTGTCCCTTAAGCGATGGTCTTCCTGAGTTCTGTCGCTGATCCGCATCTCCTCTCCTCTTAAGTCTACGCTTTCCTGTGTCTGCTTCGCCCTGGGGTTTTAGTTACTACTCACATGTTGATGAACCTGAAGCAGCTATGCAGCCTATACCTTTCTCCAGTTTCAGAGCCAACCGGAGGGTACAGCTGCCAGCTACAAATGGCCCCCCCACGCAGCATGTCCAGAACTGGCATCAGCATCTCCCCTTAAACTGGCAGCTGCGGTGGCACAACTGGAGGCTTCACCATGCACCAAGTACTGGGCCTTTGGTCCCCTTGTTTTCACATGTTCATCTTCCGTCCCTGTCTATCCTGTGACCACAGCCCTCGCCCAGGTGCTGACCATCTATTGCCTTTTCTCTGGTTTTCCTTCTTTTGATCATGTCTTCTGCAGAGTCAAACATCTACCCACAGGAGTCATTTTTTGTTTTCCGAGACAGAGTCTTGCTCTGTTGCCCAAGCTGGAGTACAGTGGTACCATCTGGGCTCACTGCAATCTCTGCCTCCTGAGTTCAAGTGATCCTCCCACCTCAGCCTCCAAATAGCTGGGATTACAGGCATGTGCCACCACGCCCAGCGAGTTTTTGTAATTTTAGTAGAGATGAGGTTTTGCCATGTTGGCCAGGCTAGTCTCGAACTCTTGGCCTCAAGTGATCTGCCCGCCTTGGCCTCCCAAAGTGCTGGGATTATAGGTGTGAGCTACGGCAGCAGGCCAGGAGTCATTCTTTTAAAACACACCATCTGGACATGTCGCTTGCCCTACTTAAAACTCTGCTATGCTTCTTTTCCTGTCATCCTCAGAATAAAGTCCCAAGCTTCATAAGATGACTTTCAAGACCTTACATCAGCAGTTATCACACTTTTTGGTCTCAAAAGCCCTTTATGCTCTTAAACACTATTGAGGAGTCCAGAAAACGTATGTGGATTATACCTATCCATATTTATTGTGTTAGAAATTCGGCCAGGTGCAGTGGCTCACACCTGTAATCCCAGCACTTTGGGAGGTCAGGAGTTTGAGACCAGCCTGGCCAACATGGAGAAACCCTGTCTCTACTAAAAACACAAAAACTAGCTGGGTGTGGTGGCGTGTGGCTGAGGCTGGGCTGGGAGGCTGAGGCATGAGAATTGCTTGAACCTGGGAAGTGGAGGTTGCAGTGAGCTGAAATCACGCCTGGAGTACTGACCACTGTACTCCAGCCTGGGTGAAAGAACAAGCCTCTGTCTCAAAAAAAGAAAAAAAGAAGAAATTAAAACTGAGAAATTAAAAAATATCGATTAATTCATTAAAATAGTAAACCCATTATGAGTTAACATATTTTGAAGTGGAAAAACCCTTATATTTCACCAGCGTTAAATAAGAGTGGCATTATTTCATTTTTTTTTTTTTTTTCTCTCTTGTGAGACAGTCTCGCTCTGTTGTCCAGGCTAGAGTGCATGGCATCATCTTGGCTCCCTGCAACCTCCACCTCCTGGGTTCAAGCGATTCTCCTGCCTCAGCCTTCCGAGTAGCTGGGCTACAGGGGTATGCCACCAGGCCTGGTTAATTTTTGTATTTTTAATAGAGAGGGAGTTTTGTCATGTTGGCCAGGTTGGTCTCGTACTCCTGACCTCAGACAATTCACCTGCCTCAGCCTCTAAAAGTGTTGGGGTTAGAGGCGTGAGCCACTGCACCTGGCCTATTTTATGTTTTTGAAATCTGTAGCGTTTGCTTTAACAGAAAACAGCTGAATTAGCCTATCTGCTTCTGCATTTGATCTGCTGTGATACACTGTTTTGATTAAAGTAAATGAAGAAAAGCCAACCTCACACAGATAAGTTTTTGAAAAAGTGAGGCATATTTTAATGTTCTTCTTTGTAAATATTCCTCGGTGATACTACACCGAACTTGATAAATGGTAGTTTCTTAAAGATTAGTTGCAATGTGGAATATAAACCTCAGTAATAAACTTTTTGTACTGTTGCATTAAAATCCATTGGTCTGTCTTACATTGTGAATTTTTCCCCTTGCCTGATTTTGTAACATCTTGCAGTTGTCTGGAAAATATTCATTCACCGAGTTATGCAGATTTTCCAAATGTTGACATATTTCATTATATAATATCGAAAAAAATCCCACATTAATATCACCACTAATCATATCAGGAAAGTCTTTAAGCAATGAGAAGCCAAGCTCACAGTGATGGAAATTTCCCAGAACTCTAATTTTCACCTCCAAGTTTGAACTTCATCGTGGGCATTAAATATTATTGCCTGTTATCCTTGAAGTGACAGACTCACTTCCTTCATTTTCAAGAAAATGTCTGCCCAATATGCATTTGAATAACCATAGTTTGTCAGTTGTTCTTTCAAGTTATAATAATGTCCCATGAAATAAATCGCTAGTTCAGCTTGCAATGCAGATAATCAAACGAGCGCTATTCCCTGAGACAAGTATCCAACTTTTGAATGTGGCAGACATGATTCCATGTACTTCAGGAAATAAATTAGGAACAATTGCTTATGAGGGCCTTTTGATGCTTCAACTCATGGGTAAGTTGTTCTGGTAAAATAACCAAGTTGTTCTGGCATTTCAATAACCAAGTATTGGCTGAGGTTTATTCTTCGGCTTTTAGAGAAATAGATAAGAAACAAATTCTGCACCTGGAAATTTCCTCTTGGAGGGACTTAAAGTCTATGACAAGCTTGGGTTTGCAAGTACTCTGTGGGAGACTGAATCACTACAAATGAAACCTCATCTATCCAGAATCACTGGAGTGGACGGCTAGAGTAACCTCTGTGCAAAAAGCCTTTTTCCATTTTAAACATTAAAATTCCATATTATACACCTTCCTTCTGCATTAAAGGCAAAGAAAATACTGCATTATCACTTTCTTTTGTGGAAGTACTGAAGATCACGATTCTCCCAGGGTTGCAAAAGGCTCTATGTGGTGCCACAAAATTGTGCCACACTACAATGTTTACTGAGTTCTTGGAATGCTTCTTCAATAGTTTTTGTTTAGTTTCATTTTTGCTCAACTCTTGTCAGCTTTCACTTCTCAGTCTTTATTATTTAAGTTCTGTCATTCTCTCTCGCCTCTTTTAATATTCTGCATGTAATATCCTTTAGGAAGAGAAACCAGATAACCAAGAATGGGTGAAATTTGTTTAAAAAATAAGACTTTAGGCTGGGCGCGTGGCTCATGCCTATAGTCCCAGCACTTTGGGAGGCTGAGATGGGTGGATCACCTGAGGTCAGGAGTTTGAGACCAGCCTGGACAACATGGTGAAACCCCGTCTTTACTACAAATACAAAAAATTAGCTGGGTGTGGTGGCACATGCCTGTAATCCCAGCTACTCAGGAGGCTGAGGCAGGAGAATTGCTACACTTGAACCCAGGAGGTGGAGGTTGAAGTAAGCCAAGGTCACGCGCCATTGCACTCCAGCCTGGGCAACAAGAGCAAAACTCCATCTC
>NW_022437037.1:175583-358083 GCF_009761245.1 Sapajus apella
CAAAAAAAAAAAAAAAAAAAAAAAAAAGACTATACACTGTGAGTTGGAGCTAGGGTTATTCTTCCTTCAAGAAGGCACAGATGTTGGCTGGGCACAGTGGCTCACAACTGTAATCCCAGCATTTTGGGAGGCCAAGATGAGAGAACTGCTTGAGGCCAGGAGTTCAAGACCAGCCTGATCAACATAGTGAGACCCCCATCTCTATTTAATTAGAAAAAGCCACAAAAAACAAAAATAAAAAATAAGAAAACACAGAGATTTAAGTGCCTTGGCTTTGTGTCAGTGGCAGAGAGAAGAATATGGACCTCTGTTCCATCTACAGAGAACTTTGGACAAGTGATATAGCTTCTTTGAGCCCCAGTTAACTCATTGATAAAATGGGAATATTATCTGCCTCACAAGTTGTTGTCAGGATTATATTATCATAGAAGGAAGTCCAACAATCTTAGAATTATATAACAAGTGTAGATTACTTAATTATTGCAACCTCACAGAGTTGCAAGAATTAAGTAATGCATATAAGGGACCTGGAACACTGTCTGATGGGGGAGGGTCCCCTCCCTTCCCTTTTCACCTCCACTCTCAGACAAGCAAACTTTTCCTACAAAGGGCCAGATAGTAAATACTTTAGGTTTTATGGACCAAGAGATAAAATTGAGGATACTTTGTAGATACATAAGAAGAGAGAAAAAAATTCCACATTTTTCATTGACAAAATTCAAAATTTAATCATTAAAAACATTTTTTGGGTAATATAGATCTACTAATACGAAGTGCAGTTTTTTTTCCTTTGGTTGAGGGCATATTTTACTTAAATGAGATAAAAAATTAGTGTTCTCTATTATCACGTCAATTGCAAATGTTTATCTGTAAAATCCAGTCTTGTCTTACAGGCCATGCAGTAACAGGTGGTGGGCTGGATTTGGCCTGTGGCCCACAGTTTGCCAATTCCCACTGAAAACTGTCTCTCTTGCTTGTTCCCCTTTTCTTGGTCCATCCCATATCATTGGTAACTGATATTTTAAGTGCTCTTAGTTCTCTGTGCAGATTTGGGTTTCCTTCTGTTATTTTTCCCCTCCAGCCTTTACACTTCTCACAGTGTAAGGTTTAGTGGTGACAAATTATTTCATTTTTTGATTGCCTGGAATGTCATTATTTCATCTTCCTTTCTGAAGGATATTTTCACTGAATGTAGGATTCTAAGTTGACAGGTTTCTTCTTTTAGCACTTTAGAGATGTCATTCCATTGTCCTCTGGATTGCATTATTTCTAGTGAGAAGTCAGCAACCATTCTTATCTCGGTTTCTCTATGTAACATGTCTTCTTTCTTTGGCTACTTTTTTTCTTTTTTGAGACTGAGTGTCGCTCTGTCACTCAGGCTGGAGTGCAATGTGTGATCTTGGCTCACTGCAACTTATACTTCCCAAGTTCAAGCCATTCTTCTGCCTCAGCCTCCTGAGTAGCTGGGACTATAGGCATGTGCTACCATGCCCTGCTAATTTTTGTATTTTTAGTAGAGATGGGGTTTTATCATGTTGTCCAGGCTGGTCTTGAACTCCTGACCTCATGATCTGCCTGCCTCGATCTCCCAAAGTGCTGGGATTACAGCGTGAGTTGCTGTGCCTGGCCTCTTTGGCTGCTTTTAAGATGTTTCTCTTTATCACTGGTTCTCAGCAATTTGATTATAATGTGCCTTGATGTGGTTTTCTTTATATTTATCATGCTTAGCTTTTCACTGGGCTTCCAAGATTAGTGGTTTGATATTTTTAATAAAATCCAGAATAGTTTTTCCCCTCCATCACCAAGACTACAATTACATATATGTGAGAACATTTGCTGTCACTACAAAGGCTCTAATCTCTTCATCCATTTTTTTCTCTGTGCCTTGAATACTTTCTATTGTTCTGTCATAGAGTTCACTGATTGTCACAGATTCTGAAATGGCTCCCAATGATCCTACCTTCTGCTATTCACGCCCACGTGTGATGCCCTTGTCTTGTTTGTGGGCTGGACCTAGTGACTTGCTTCTAACGAATAATACAGCAGAAGTGTTGGGATGTCACTTCTGAGAAAAAGTTATAGAAGACTGCAACTTATTCCTTGCTAGCACTCTCTCACTTACTTTTGACAGCTCTATCTTATAAGCTTCTCTTTGGAGAACTGAGGGTTTTTCCAAGGAGGTAAACCCTGCCAGCAATCACTCAGTGAGCTTGGAAGATCCTGTCTAAATGAAACCCAGAGATGACTGCAGCCTATTGAGAGACCCCAAGCCAGAGGACTCAGTTAAGCTGTGGGATACCTGACTCACCGAACTGCAAGACAGTAAATGTTACATCTGTTTTAAGCCACTATGTTTTGGGGCATTTTTGTTTTGAGGCAATAGATAACTAATGCACTGATCTTTTTCATCACCATCCTAGTCTGTTCCCATTTAGTGAATTTGTTTTTTTCTTTGGAGACAGAGTCTCACTCTGCTGTCGAGGCTGGAATGCAGTGGTAGGGTCTTGGCTTACTGCAATGTCCACCTCCCAGGGTCAAGCAATTCTCCTGCCTCAGCCTCATGAGTAGCTGGGATTACAGGCATGCACCACCACACCTGGCTAATTTTTGCATTTTTAGTAGAGATGGGGTTTCACCATGTTGGCCAGGCTGGTCTTGAACTCCTGACCTCAGGTGATGTGCCCACCTCGGCCTCCCAAAATGCTGACCATTTTGTGAATTTTTTGATTCAGGCATTGTACTCCTCAGCTCTGGAATTTTCATTAGGTTCTTTTTAAGTTTTAATTTTTCTTCTTTCTGCGTTCTTCTTTTCCTTTAAGTCCCTGAACATATTTATAATAGCTATTTTAAGGAACTTCTCTGTGAATTCTATCACCACTGCCTCTTCTGGTTCTATTTTTATTGATTGATTTTTCCCTGGTTATGATATACATTTTCCTGCTTTTTGCATGTCTAGTAATTTTTAAGTGAATGCTGGACACTATCAACATTACACTGTGGGTTCTACATTGTACTGTCCTTTACAGAGTATTAGGCTTTGTTCTGGTAGAGGCTAATTTACTTGTGGATCAGTTTGATTCTTTCAAGATTCCTTTTAAGGTTTCGGCAAGGACTAGAGCAGTCTTTAGTCTATGGCTATGGCTAATTTAGTCCTACTTCTAAGATACAGCCTTTCTGGAATCACTACTAAATACCCTGGATGCTCCACTCTGGTTAGCCAGAACTCTAGTTTACAGCTCCCCAGTAGCAGTTTGCCCAGCCTTGCAAGGTCCCACTGCAGACATGCATAGTTTCGTATACAGTGAAAGTTTCAAGGGGCTCTTTCCAGAGCTCTTTCTCCCTTCCATACTCTATTCTGCAAATTTCAGTTGCTTTAGCCTCCTCCACCTTTTACCTCTGTCTTCCAGCTCAGTAAGACTGTCATACTTTCCTTGGGTTTTCTCTTCCTGGGAAACTCTGGGGAAAAGCTGAGTCGATCATCAGTCTCACCTCTTTCGTTACCTGTCTCTCAGGAACCATAGTCCTATACTCCATATTTTCTAATGTCTAAAGGTACTTTTTAAAATGTTTGTTCAGTTTTCTAATCACTTATGATAGAAAGGTTAATCTGGTAGCAGTTACCATGTGTTGGAAGTTGCATACGGAGTCTTGTAAGCAATACAGATTTTGATTTTCATGAAACTATGGCTTACTTTTTCCATGTCTAAGAGAATAACTTAAAATCTAAGCTCTCCATTTATTTATTATGAAAACAATTTGGAGCTTGGCAGGAGGCAAGGGAAAACAGATTATCCCCATCATTTATCCAGCTGAGAAATCTTTCACACAGAATTTTTCAGTAGGGAACAGCCCCTGCCCTTACCCTCTTCTCAATTAGGATCTCTTCTGATATTAATATCAAGAAAGTATGAATTTGAGAAAATGGTAATCAAAATCTATAGGAAAATGCAAATGAATACAAATTTTTCATTTTACCTTGGCAATTGTTTTGTTACAAAGGGTCCGTAAAGCCCAAGTCAACAATTAAGTGAAAACTTAATAGCAAAAAGGAGGCTTCTCCCAGGAGGAAAAAACAAAGTTGATACCCTCAAAATATTTTCTACTCTAACAAATATCAATATTCCAATCAACAGAAGCAAGTTTTCAGAGAATGTAAGAAAACTTGAGTATCTCAGTACCAGCCAATTTTTGTTGCAGACATTCTTACACATTCTGTAAACATACCCACAACGTCCCTGTGAGCAACTCTAGTACCTGATGATGAATATGGGAGGTGTGCTCTTCTTATCAACTGTCTGGGGCTCAGAGTAGAATCTTCTAGTTCCTAAATTCATAGTACCCTTCCAGAGCCCACTGTAACGAAACACTTTTTCTCTTTTTTCTTTTACTTTAGGTTCTGGGGTACACGTGCAGGTCATGCAGGGTTGTTGCATAGGTGCATACGTAACCAGGTGGTATGCTGCTTCTATTCCCCCTTTGACTATATCTAGCATTTCTCCCCATGATATCTCTCCCCACCTCCCACTGTCCCTTCCCTTGCCCCCCGCCAACTGCCCCTAGTGTGTGATGTTCCTCTCCCTGAGTCCACATTTTCTTGTTGTTCAACACCCGCCTATGAGTGAGAACATGTGGTCAAAACACCTTTTTTCTAGGAACCACAGAGACAAGCACCCATCTATCATACACTGAGGGTAAACAGCAATAGTTTAAGAGCAAGATGCTGGGTTTGCCTTGTCACTGCGACTGTGAGAAGTTCTCCATTGTGTCTCCATACCCCTTTGTGAAGAGCCACACTTGCTCTTGGCTGATTCCAAATTCCAGAGGCACTTTTAAATGCTCATTGTGCCTAGGCAGAGTTAGAGAAAGAGTCATCAAGCACTGGTGATGACTGGACAGAGGCTGCTGGATTTCTGGAGGATGCAGGGAGTGTAAATAAATAGGCATGCCTAGTGCCCAGGTCACATGTCACCTAATGCTGACCAGGTTGGTCAATGGGACACATGCTGGCTTGGCTGAATTCTCAGGGGCCTGGCCATTGCTATCCAGCCCCAGCAAACTGTTCTCTGAAAGTGCAGTGATTTGCCTGTTTAACAGCAGATTGCAGCTTGAGGTTACTGGAAACTAAAATGGGTCAGAGAGCCTAAGAAGAGAGTTCGACTTAGGTGATGCAAGCTGGCCCTCTGCTTATGGTTTTTATCCACCTTTATCCTGTGGTGCACTCCAGGTCTTTCCCTGGAAAGACTAGGAAAAATTGTGGTGGTCCCTCTGGTTGCCTAAACCCATCTCCCCGGCAGCCCCCTTGTTTTGGAAGGAGATGATAAATAAATCAAAATGCACTAAGCAGCACTTCCACAGGCACTCGCCTCCTTCATTGAATGTGCACCTCATCAATCACACTATTGTCTGCTTGAAAGGCGAGCCTTGTAAATGTCATATCCACTCAGGCCCAAGGAGAGGCGCATCCAAATGCAGCAAGGAGTTTTAATTGGATAGTGTAATTAAACTAAAAAACCCCAGCAGACTTCCTTTGACAGGATAGATGAAGACCCCTTTTAATAGGGCTAGGAAACATATCTGTTAAAAGGATGAGGCACTGCCTGCTCCTGATTGTGCTCCAGAGTACTCTTATGAAAAGGCAATTCAATAACTGGGGCATTAATATGTGAGAGTCCGTTGTGTTCTGTAATCAGGCAGTACTTACTGTATTTGATCTGGAACTTATGAAATAAGTCCTTGTTAGAGAATAAAAACACAACATAACTTGTCCACCTAACGTCTGGAGTGCCTGGATCTCCCAGGAGTGGACAGAGCCTGAGGAAGGGCTGTGGCCTTCCTGGGACGCAGCTCCAGTTGTATTCCAGGTGCCTCACCTGCTGGGCCCTCAGTGTGCCAGCAGGGCTGTGGTTATCCACTCGTCCACCTTAGGACTGCAGCTCTTTCATCCAAAGGTAACTAAAGTTATCCTCATTCCTCTTTCACACATTCATGAGAGCATCTCAAGAATATGCCAAAATTCCTGGGTATCTCCTCCCTTAGGAACTAGAATGCCTATCACATCAGAGGGACAGAGAGAGAGAAAGACAGAGAGAGATAGAGAGAGAGATACAGAGACAGAGAGACAGACAGACAGAGACAGAGACACAAAGCATGTGTTCTCTGCTAGAACTACCCATGTCAAATAGGGAGAAAGAAATCAGGTGTCGAGGATCCAATGGATAGGCTAGGGTGTGTGCAGGTTGATTTCAGTAACAAGCATTGAGTCCTTCAGCCACATCTCCCTGTTCTCCTTTGCTGGGGGTGGGGAAGGGGCGGGGGATGCACACACTGGCACATTCAGCCACACGCACATTCGAGGCCTGCAGCTCCATAAACACATAACAAAATCAGTGAGAACATTCAAAGTTTGTATCTGCACAAAGCTGTTGTTTTACAAGTAGCCCACAACAATCCCTTGCAGCTGGAATGCCAGGTTAGGGAACCTAGCATCTGGGTGGATCAAGAAAGCCTCTGAGCTGGGGCTAAGATGGGATGCAGAGGTGAGACTTCAGATCAGCCCATTTATAGCTTTCCAAAGAACAGCTAGATAATCTGCTTTATTTACAGAAACCTTGAAGTCAGTTTCCCTGAGCCCTCAGGGTTTGTTTAATGACTGACTGCTTTTACTCTTCATAAAGCCCGTTTGGAGCTGTCTGCAAACCTATGAACGTTCTTAACACTGGTCTTTCACTATGGGTTGATGGACTCATTAAAAACATATAAATGAATATGTAGAATCTATGAAAACTGGATACTGAATTAAACCATCAAATACCCTTAGTTTAAATGAAAACTACATAAAAGCATTTCAGCCATCAATTTGGCTATCACTTCTAGCCAGTATGAATTCTGCTAGAAAAGCTATTTTCGTGCAGATGTGGAATTCAATGGGAAAGACTGACTCGTGTACCAACATCAATCAAAATGTCGACTTCCCTGGCAGCTCTCAACAGTAAGGCAGGTTCAAAGGTCACAGGATAAAGAAAAAGCCAAGCTCTGGTTCAGCTCTAATATCTCCTCGGTAGAAGTCTTGCAAAAGTACCCCCTTCTGTATTAGCCTTGCTTTCATTAATCTTCTTGCCATCTTCTTTAACTAGTCATGCAGAACCGCTCGATAGCAAGACGTATAATGGGGAAGGCCCTGTGCCTATTACCGCGTTAACATTCTCTTAAGCCCCAGTGCAACAATGGAACGGGAAGCCAAAGGAAATCTGCGACTGCAGGGTGCAGTGCAGGCAATTCAATTACAGTCTGGGCTTACCTATGTCCTCCTGACCTATAAAACACAAGAGGCCTTTGTGTCTAACTGGCTTGGCCATTAAGGTTGCTGAAGATCACAACAATGCTGATCTTTTCTATTTAAGCTAAATCAATGTGGACAAATCATTATTCAGTAGCTTTAATTTAATTAGTAAATTAAATACACTACTTTACAGATCTTGTCAAGTACTTATGAAAAGAAAGATTCATTTAAGTGGTAGGTCACCAGTAAGCCCAGCTCCTTTAACTCCTAGCCTTAACTGAATCTCATCTCAAATATCCAGCAGGTTCTAGTCACTGGGGTTTACCAGTCTCCTGCAGCTGTCATTAACTCCTAAACCCAAAGAGTTCCTATCTTGCATCCAAAGGGTGTTCTGGACAAAAAACAAAACAAAACAAGAATCCCCGAACATAACCAGCATGAACAGAATCAGATTTCCTTTGAATTATACTATTCCAAGAGAATGTAATCAGGTTACCTCCATTATGTTGCTTCCTTAAGATTTTATATGATCTATACTTAATTGAGATACAGCACTCTTTTCAGCTATAAAGACGACAGCTACTTTATTAAGGTTTAAATCTGATTTCTTAATGATAGGCTGCTTCCTTTAAAGACTAAACGTGCATAACCTTCTTATGATGAACCCAGATCTGGCATGGCTGAGTCTGGTTCAGAAATACAGTGTCTCTGACGGGTACCAGCTTCACAGAAAGATCCCTTGCTTTTGTTTCAGGGTAGGAATTTGAGGCTAGTGCTTAAAAGAGAGCCACAGCAGTCAAAGGCTGTGTCTAAACTGAACATGGTGTCACATGACTCTAGTCACAGCTACTCAGTGGGCTGAGGCGCGAGGATCACCTGAGCCCAGAAGTTTGAGTCCAGCCTGGGCAACATAGTGAGACTCTATCTCTTAAAAACAAAAAACCATATCTAGATGTATATAAGGATGGAAAATTATTTCCCTAAGACAATGTAAACGCGGTAGTTTCTGATATGGAAACATTCTCCTCTTTAATGTGTTGTATACATCCTTGACCAGTTATAATCAATTCACCTGCTTATGACATCTTTCAAAATAGCAAAAGACGTCCTAAGAAGCGGCAAAATCTGACAGAGAAATCACTGATTCGAATAATAATGGCAGTGTGACTTTTTTTTTCCTCCTTAAATCTAGAAAGGCGGAATTTACTCTTAATTTCTCAAGGCTTGTGATCCACAGATTTTCTCAACTCTTTTAAGAATCTAAATTTACACGTGCAATTTTTTAGGCATGTATCTATTTAGTCATTAAGTTCAGGTCCTTAAACACTCACAGGGACAGAGCCATAAATCTTCCCTCTGAGAACCCAGCCTAAGAGGGAGAAGTCGAGGGGAATGGAAAGTGAGCCACAGAGCTGTTGTTTATGAAGCGCAGCTTCTGAGCCTGGGTCTCTCCAGTCCCGCGATATGTGTAATTATGCATTTCCCTGCAGCTACTCAAATGCTCAGTCCCTTTGCCAAGTCAGCTATTCACACACTTTTTGGATATGGCATCAATTAAACTTGAGTTCTGGGCCTTATGACGACCAAATTAATGGTTTGACAGCGGCTTTCTCAATAAACACTGCAAACTGGCCACAGTCAAAGGTTTTAAAAACCATTTCTTTTCTGTTCAAAATTCTGACAAACGTGTCTCAAGTAAGACTGGGGACAACTTCATTATCCTCCCTATACTTAATGTCCTTTTGTAAAGAAGCTGTTTAATAACACGTCTGCTCTGTTTCCACAACTAAATTATTCCAGTTGGTCACACGTTCCGGTCTTCGGCAAGACACTTGTGTTACCAGAGATAAAAACATGAAAAAGGAAATATATTGCAGAAATCAAAAACCTTATCTACTTCTAGACTCTCTCTCTTTGCCATAATTCATTCAAGAAGGCCCCAAGAATAATTTTTGATGTAAACTCGGCTACAAACATACATCACTATGCTGATAAAAATCACAGGCTAAACTTATGAAATATAGTGACTTTCATTTCTTTAGTGATGTTAAAATAACTTTTTTCAAAGGTTCAACAGACACAAAAGATAAGAAGGGTTACCATTAATCCTTTAAATAATAAAGAAAGAGAAGACGCCTCACAGATTAATTCTGTGGTCTGAGGATGAACTTGTTAGATTGAGTCACTGAATTAATTTGATGAAGATACTGGAAATCATAAAACACACAGCATCAAGCCGATTCATTTAATACATCTTTGTTTGGGCACTTTACAACATAAATTATGTGAAATAATCATTTCACATAATTTGTTTCTAAATCCTGGCTTCGTTAAGTTCAGTTTTAAGTTAACAAACATTCACTGAGAACAACTCTGCAGGTTCTGTGCTAGCGACTGAGGACACAGAAGCCAGTTCCTGGGTCAGTTAGTTCAATATGGAGATGGAGGTGGGAGGGAGGGGTGGGTCTCCAACAGATGAATACAGACAGAGGTGTATTCCTAGAGGCATGTGCAAACTCCTGGGGGCAAAGTGAACACAGAGAGCCTAACACTGGAGCTGGGTCTTGAAAAATGAGTAGGCCGAGTACGGGGAGGTGGAAAGGTCTGTAAGTTAGAGAGGGGGTCAGGTTCAAAAGGCGTATTCCAGGCAGTGGGAATAGCAGAAGCACAGAATGCATTGTGTGCAAGTAGTTACAGTGACCACAGCCCAAAGATGAGATGGGAAACATGGGCTATGAGGCTAGAGTGGTCAGCTGCTTGTCAATGTCTGCAAAGGCTATGCTGAACAGTCTGCATTTTATTCTGTAAGCCTGTTGCAGATAGTTTTTTCTGGCTGAGAGTGGTGGCTCATGCCTGTAATCCCAGCGCTTTGGGAGACTGAGGCAGGAGAATGGCAGGAGGTCAGGAGTTCAAGAACAGCCTGGGCAATATAGGAAGACTTTCTGTCTACAACTAAGTAGAGTTCCTTTGGCTCAAAGGGAGGCCTTATGCCCAGTCCTCCCCCACCTCCCCCCATACCCCTGAGGTCCCTCTGAGAGCCTAGAGCTCTGAGGAACACGGTTTAAAAAGCACTGCTATAGGTGACCAGGACTTAGGCAGTGTATTACTGGTGCAGTGAGCCTCTTTGTTAAGGAAAAAAACCTGAATCCTGCATCTAGTTCTTTTCCTAACCTTTCCACTCCAGCTTTTCCCTTTATGCAACACAGAAGTGATTGCCTTTCAATTCTCAGAGACATGTTGAATTTATAAACTGTTACTTTTCAAAGCATCCTCAGTTCTTGGAGAGAAAGATGCTAGAACAATGACATCTTTATTGGCCGACAAGCCGAATGAGCGGGATTAGGAAGAAGATGTTTATCCAACGGCAGAGGGAATCCAGCAACCTTGAGGCAAGCCCCCCCAGCAGCAGGCACTTTTCTCTCAGCCTCCTGCAGGGTCGGGGGCCTCACTGGGATGACAGGAACAGCAGGAAGAACGTGGGATGGCCTTCCTCCTTTCCCTGTGTCCCCCTAAGTGCTCCCTTTTTGCCAAGCTGTAGGCGAATGAGTTGAATACGTAGTCCAGCAGAGTTTGACAAAAAATTAAACACCCACCCATAAATGAAGCAATGTGGCATGTGCCCAGTCTATCTGCCCCCTTCAGGGGCTCAGTGCTCTTCAGGCCCTTATTTAGTCAGTGTTATCTCAGAAACTTGAACTGTATTATAACCACTTGCTGGCCTTTACATTTCTCATTGTTCCTTTTGAGTAAGTAATTCCTTATAATATTTGTTCTCAAATTTAGTGAATGTTGGACATAGGGGATTAGTAAAAATTAGATGCTCAGTCTAGACTCCAAGTTATTGAATCACAATCCACTAGGGTGGGCCCTAGGTAACTGTGTTTTAAACAGGCGCTGCAGATCCTGCTGGTCTATATCAGACTTTGAGGACCATTATCTTATAGCGTTCTCTAGGCAACTAATGAATGCTTAGATAGTTTACCATTTTTCCTTCCACAGAGGAATTTCAGTGTGATCTATGTGTCCTTTCTGCCCCTTGATAGGACTGGAGTCCTAAAAATGATTAAGTGATTAATCTAATTGCTACACCCAATTACTTAACTGCAAAAGTATAATATGCCAAAATACATAACTGGACTGTATCTACTTTGATAATTTAAGTGGAGGAATGCCAACCCAGCAGTGATCTCTTCTGTAGGACCAGGCAAGAGTTTAATTATGAGCTGGTAGGTCATGCAGCTGCCAATAATCTGGGGGGTGCTGACACTTCTGGCATGATGGATATATCTAAATCTAGGCGTCCGCCACCTTGGGAAATCCCCAGCTTCCCTCCATCTCACAGGGAAGGAAGGCAGGTCCAGGTCTGACTGGTCAAGTCCCCCAAATGGGAAGAGGAAGGGAGCAGAGTGAAATGAGGGCTGTGGTGAGTGCAAATTCTCAGCAGAAATCTAGCTCTGTGCCCCCAGCTCCCAGGGCTGGGCTGCTGAGGTCAGGAGGTGAGCTGCAAGGTTCTCTGCTGCCATCAAGACCGAACAGGATGGGGGCACATGTCAGGCTCTGGGCACCATAATACAATCCCGTTTGATTAAAAGAAATTTCTGGTAATGAATTAAAACAGACCCAAGGAAAAAAGGACACGGTGGCAATATATTCTCCTGGCACCCAGCACACAGAAGGGAAGAGAAGGGAAAGAGAGAAAGGAGACATAAATAAAAGGGACTACTCACTGGGGCTTTTTTCTTCAGCAAGGTCACAGGCACAGAGCAGGTCAGAATCGATTGAGATGGGTTTCTGCTTAATCCAAAACTTAGTGCTGGCTTTCTGATTCGTAACAGGGTCTATCTCTACTTTGTCTCCAGATATACCTGTAAGGCCAAGGGGAGGACAAAAAAGAAACCACAAGAAGTAGAAGGTGTGAGTGATTTCAGGGTAATCATTTGATTTATTATTTATAAATCTGAAACTGCATGAACATGCGGTTCTTTCTTAGGGCTCTGGGGAATGCCATGGGCTTCCCGAGACAAACATGTGGACAGTCCACATGTCATGCAGAAGCTGCACAGCCTGGTTTCCTGGGTGGGTGAGCTGGGGGTGGGGGAACCCCCAAACTGTATGAGAGAGTATTAAGAAACAATCCTTCTGAGATATAATGTAGCTCCAACACAGAGAGCCTATTCACAACCATACATTACCTCTATACTACAATGACATAACTGTAAGTTTTATTTTAAAAACGGTTTTGATCAGTGCTCTTTTTGCTGTTGTTCTCATTTAAGAAGATGATCTGGGGTGGACAGATAAAGCCGTAACATCCCTATAGCTAAATAAATAGCTAAGCTACTAATGTACAGCTTTTGATCTGAAACAACCTTAGACACCAAAAATAGGGGAACAAAATAACTCTTCCTTTCTGTGACGCTAAATAATTATCCAACCTATATTTAAGGAAAGTCACGAGAGGATTAAAAGGTCCTTTACGTAAAACCTTCCAAGTTCAAGTCTTGAAGCCTGGCTTCAGGCTGCAGAGGTCACTGCTCCCCCGCTGAGGGAGACTCGGTACTGGGTGTGAGCTTTACGCAACAAAGACTTTATAACAGGAACCCAGCATGTTAAACACTGGCACTTCAGATTTCCTTTTCAGAGCTTAAAAGGCAACACGTTGTACGGTGACGGGGAATAAAGGTGTTCGCAGAACAAAGGTAACGCCAGGTATGGAGGGGCCCTGGGAGAAGTGTGGAAATGCACAGTAACTGCCTTCCCAGTACTACAGAGGAGTACACACACAGCCCGGCACACATGATGTAGGCTAGATGTGCTCTTTTTCCTCTTACGCTGAAAATTCATGAATCTGTTCATAAGTGAGACAAAAACCTTTAACATGCCTTCTAGAATGGGCCCCATATGGAATCTGAAAAGTAATTAATTTTTAGGCCATAGTTTAAGGGTCAGGGTCAAAGTGAAAAAAAGCAAAATGAAGATATACGAAATAACTAAAATAACCAAAAGTACATACTGAAACAGAAAAGACACAGTTAACGTATTTTATCCTACGACTCACACTCCGAAATTTTTGAGCAAAATGTCAGAAAACTTAGTAAGCCAAATGCAGCAGCAGATGAAAGAAACAGTTCAATTAACCTCCCCCCAAATAAAACACACGCACAGACACCCCAACCACAGTCTGACAGCAAATTAAAAATTTAAAAAGAAAACAAATACAAACAAAATCCTAGTGATTAGGTCTGCCACACACTCCATTCATTTGAATTTTATTTTATGCACAAATAAATCCCAAATACCAGCTAGACAAAGGCAGAAGGCTGTGTGCAGACAGACTACAGTAGAGGCTCCTCTGCTGCCTCCAGGGGAGACAATGCAGAGATGGCTATTAGCCCTGGTCAGTACGTGTGGTCTTTGGTAAAGATGAACAATTGGTATTTTTTACTAATCGAATGCTGGAATTTGTCATTAGACCTATTTCAGGAACACCATATTTCAATTAGGCATAATGTCATAAGTCCAGCTGACTCTGGACGTTCAGGTCTAGATGATTTCAGGAGGGTGAGAATGTATCAGGAGACCAATTTTATTATATTTCATTTAAAATAGATTATGACTACCCAGTTACACTCTTGCCTCCAATTTGGTCATTAATTGTTAAAGATCTGGACATTTCTATAGTTCCCTGAAAGAAGAAAAGTACTGAAGCCATGGTTGTTGGTAGTGTGTGTGTGTGTGTGTATGTGTGTGTTCCCTTTCTTCTGCTTCTTGACATTTATAAAAGTCAAAATGAGCAGAGCAGAATAAATGTGCATATCTCTTATGTGAAAATAACCCTGCTCCACATTCTTTTCTCAGAAAGAATGGGGAAAAAAATCATCACAAGAGATGTGGTTTTAAAATTTTGTTCTATGGCCCTGCAACTCTTGAAGCTGTAGTCAGTCAATACTGTTAATGTACCTTGTTAATTTGATAGGATTTGTCAGGTAACTCCACTGGAAAATTATATAAAACTGTTCCAGATGAAAAGATGATAGTGACATGAATTAAAGTGATAGAACAATAGTGGAATATAAACCAGAAATGACACCCAAAGTGGCTGTTGATTTATTGCCGTACTGAGTTTGGTTCTGGGCTCCCATGTATATTAGTGCTACAAATCTGGGTCCATTTAGCAGAGGGATGCTCATACATACATCACCAGCTCCTGCTCCAAGCCAAGGTCACTCCCCATTGCATCAATCTTTTCAACAGAGCCTACTTCACAAAGCAGGACTTTTGTAACCATCTCAGATGTAACAGACTCTCGTCCTCTTTCATCTTTCTTTTATCATGTAAAGTACACTTTAACTTCTATTATTTTTATCTGCAAATTGTTACCGTATAGTTCATCCATTACCGGCTGTATCTCTGCATCAACTGCCTAAGCTCTGCACAGCCACAGAACACTTTCCCAATGACGCCCTTTCCTGGGGTTATTGTGCAGTTACTGTTCACAGAGGGGAACCCCAAGACCGAGGCTTTGGGATGAAGATGTGGGAGATGAATGCAATAGGTTCAAGATGGGCAGACAGGTGGAATATCATTTAAACAACTGGTATGGTCCAAAAAAGTTGCATATGAATCAGATTTCTTTCTGAATCAAATCACATTTGCCCACTGACTTCTAGTTCCAGAGCTACTTTATCTTCATTTTGGATTGATCTGTAATTGGCAGGGGCTCCCAACACTTTAGTTTTAAGTTTCTCTGCCCTGTAGGCTTTCAGTCAAGTAGTTAATGATCTGTAAAACACTCGCCTGCCTAGAGGAGTCACTATTTAAAGGAACCTGTAGGGGAATCTTTCCTGATGGGAAAAATCCTTTTGTACATTAAATAATCTTACCCTCTTAATACCTGTGAGTCTCAGCTTCTTAAAGCAGCGCAGGCAGTGCAGCAGCACCCTATCTGCTCCTGCCGCCAGGTGGCAGCCCTCGGCCTGAGGCACTCCACGGGAGGAGCCCTCTTCCTGCACACCCCTAGGAAGAGAGCACATCTACTACTGAAGAGACATAGGAGGCCCAGAATCCAGCCTGGAGGCAAACAGAGACCTTTCTGTCCTTGGCTTGGGAGCCCTAGGTAGTCTTCTTGGTTACAAGGAGGAGTCAGGTTGGTGGAGGGCGGATCAGTGAGGAGGCTGGTGCCACAGCCCAGGCCAGGCAGGACGTTTGCAGCTGGGGTGCAGTGGGGATGAGCATATTAAAGACAAAAGCACTAGGAGTAGGCAAATGACCGCACATGGAGTATGAGGGAGAAGGGGGAGTCAGAGAGGATTCTGGGGCATCACTGCGGTAATGCGGGGGGAAGAGGCTGTGGAAGCCAGGCTAGTGGGGTCTCCAGTGCGGAGGTCGAGTAGTGCCCCACTTGTCACTGCCGTCTCCCTTTTTTTTTTGAGGAGTTTTGCTCTTGTCACCCAGGTTGGAGTGCAGAGGCAAGACCTCAGCTCACTGCAACCTCTGCCTCCTGGGCAAGCAGTTCTCCGGCCTCAGCCTCCCGAGTAGCTGGGATTACAGGCATGCGCCCCCATGCCTGGCTAATTTTGTATTTTTAATAGGGATGAGGTTTCTCTATGTTGGTCAGGCTGGTTTCAAACACCTGACCTCAGGTGATCTGCCCACCTTGGCCTCCCAAAGCGCTGGGATTACAGGCGTGAGCCACCGTGCCTGGCCCACTGCCTCTTCTCTATGCTAAGGGGAGTGAATGGGTTGTGGGCAGAAGCCGCACTGTCTCCCTGTGACAGCGGAACACTGGGGGAAGAGGGCGGCCGCATGCACAGTCCCGCTTCTTAAGGTAAAGGCCCAGGCAAAGAGCAAACGTGCAACCCTAGCAGGCTCACTGCCATTTCTGCTTCAGCAGGCTTGGGCACCAGGGATCATTCAGTACAATTTTCTCCTAAGGCCCAACAGTGATGCCGGTTACAGGCACCATTCACTGAGCACCTCCAGTATTAACATAAAAGCTAACACTAAATGGCATCAACAACGTGCCAGCATGGTTCGAAATCCACTGTGTGCATGGACTCAAATCTCCTAATAACCTTATGAAGTGGCTACTATGTTCATCCCTAGTCTATTGACGAGAGAACAGAAACACAGCGAGGTTAAGTAACTTGCCTGAGATTACCCAGCTCATTAATGGCAAAGCTGGAATTTGAACTCAGGAGGTCTGGTTCCAGAATATGTCTCCTTAGCCAATACACTATTCTGGAAGAACCATGCTAAATGTTTTACATAACATATCCCAGGAAAGGGAAGGTGCTTGCCTAAGGTCAGGGAGCTTCTAAGTGGAAAAGCCACTGTTCAAATCCAGAGCAGGTTCTCAAATCCTGGTTCTTTTTGCTGCTCTGCACAGCCTCATCAGTTTGAGTCATGAACTCTGCCCAAGGAGTCCTCAGTCTTCTCTCTCAATTTTCACCAAGGAACAAATAAATGTTGAAAAGTGCCAATAAATGCACATATCTATTTTTTGTTCTTACATGGCAAACTGGAGCATGAAATCCGATCAACAGTCTTCTTTCTGACCACTGAGCACAGTTTTGATTTCCTTGGCTAAAGTTTTTGCGTAAAGTCATTAAAGGAACGGTAAGGCACTCCTTACAGTGTCACGTATGCACTGTTTTAAGTAATTTGAAGCACATGTGTATTTCCAAGGAAATGAGAGAAACTGCCTTTTGTTACACGGACATTTCTCCAACTGAAGTGGCCAATAATAGAGGAATAGCTGACCCAACAATGATAAAATACAACATAACCATGGAAAGTTTTGACTCGAAAAAATCTTATAACACAATACTAAGTGAAAAGGATGGGAAAAACATTTATAGAAAAGATATCAAAAGGATATGTTCCAAAAACTGGTAACAGTGGTCAACTCTAGTTAGTGGAATTATATCCTTTCTTTTTCTGTATTTTTTCCAAAATAAACATTTCACCAAAAATAAAAACAAACATCACTTTAAAAGCTGACATTTTTGGTTTCCATTTCAGAATTCGGTACCTGTTAAAATGTGGAGAAGAATAAGTATGCTGAAGTCTTGCTAATGGTGAAGTGATTCTCAGTGAAAGAACACTTCCTTCTAGCATTCTTGAGCAGAACTTCTGGCAGTTCTGGTGGTACGCCAGGGGCTGCGTTGCTGGGAAGGGCTGCGCTGCTGGGAAGGGCTCATGAGCTACACTATACCCAACCTAGTGTCCCTCTCAAAAGTGGAGCCTCGCAGGCTTCTTTCCAGCTCTGGCAGGTGGGGAAGAAAAGAGCAAGGGGGCTGGCCGGGAGCAGCCAGGGTCAGCCCCCTCTCTTGGAAACAAGGGAGACAGTTTGTCTCCCTTACCAGCTCTCTCCCCTAACCACTTATCCACAGCCATCCGTCATGACCTTTTCATGCTCCCACTTCTGGCAGCTTCCAGATACAGTGAGTCAAACTTCACTGGAAGCAAACTATCACACCAACTGTCAAAGACAGAAAACACTGCCTGATTGCTGTCCTACATCAACGCCAGCATATAAATCCTTCCTTAACAAGACAGCTCAAAATAAACAAAGCGCAACTCTAAATGTGTATATAGCTCTCTGGGGAAACTATTCGTGCAAGGCTTTAGAGTTTTCACAAGGAGACCCCTGTCTTCTTTAACTAACCAAAATATTTCCATAAAAGGAAATTAGCAGGGTAGCATCTTCCTCTCACACAGACTGAGCGCCCATTCTGGGGAGCCCCCACACTAGGTCCTTTTGTGCACAGCGGCTTATTGAGAGCTTACAACACCTCTAATTAGGAAGGCAGTATTAGCCCATCTTACATTTAAAGGCAGCAGTAGAGAGGGCTTAGGAATGGGAACTCTGGAGTCAGAAATCCCTCTGTTCAAATGTCAGCTTTCCTACTTCCTAACTACATGACTTTGGAAAAATTTCTATAAAATCAAGATGATAATAAGATGCCTCATGGGCTTGTTGTGAGGATTAAGTGAAATAAGGCATGACAAGGGCTTGGAATTGTGCCTGATACATAGCTAGTGATGAATATTACTCCTTCTAATGATCATTATTATCAGAAGTCAGGCACTGCGTTAAGGATGTGACATAGACTCAGTGATGAGGGTCGAGTCTGGGGAGCTCAGGGAGTCCTGAGAGGGAGGTGAATAAAGGACCTGCCTGGCCCTAGGATTGGAGGGCGAGAAGAATTCTCCCTGGACCTTCTTCCGGTGTGGGGAGCACCAGGATCCAGCTGGGGAGACCGATGCCTTCATCCCCACAAATCCTCCAGTAACCTCCCACCACCAAGTGTCACTGGCATATCTCTTCCCCACAATCTCCAAGAGTTCAATTCAAATCAGGAAGAATGTTCTCAGATCTGGAGTTGTGGAAACTTTTGTGCTAGGGAATCCTCATCCTACTGGGTCTCCGGGCCACCAGTTTGGAGGCCCTGATTGTGCTGACATATCCCGACTGGTGTTATCCTGGGCACAGTCACTGCTCTGTGAGCCTGAGCATCCTCCTCTGTAAAATGGAGGTAACAACAGTACCAACTTCCTGGGTGTCATGAGATGGAATGGTGTAAGTACATAAAAACTTAGCACACATTGGCACATAATAAGAGCTCAATTATCACTGAAATTATTATTAAAGATGAACCTCGGAAAGATGAAATGGTGTACTAGCTATGGTGAATCAAGTTAGTAAACTGGAGAGCTTGGGTTAAAGTCCAGGTCTAGCTGTCTGGTGAGTTCTGACTTGCCAGCTGTTTCCTGCTGTCCCAGACAAGAATGCTTGACTCGTGGGAGGTACATCCTCCCCTAAGGTACTCTTAAAATACCCCTCAAAAAAGCTAAAACACCACTTTGGCAAAAATTAAGGCATTTAACATTCCATGTCTTAGTATATTTCCTAAGTTATTGTTTATTTGCTCAGACATCATGAGCTGTGGTTCATTCGTCAATTTCCTACAGCTTTGAATCTAAGGCTACAAATGTCCCACTGTTGTTAAATCCTGGAGCAGCTTTTTATACATTTCTACAATCCTCTTGTCTTCAGGTTACCTAGAGCCTACGAAAGCCTGGAAAAGCCCCTGGGGAGTGCCACTGGACAACTCTTCGCCAGAGTGGATTTTGCTGAATATACACAGCCAATCAATAGCATCCACAGAGCAGTCAGGGAAGTCTTTGAAACTTGTCTGAATTTACACACAAGATCAGACACATAGGCTGTTTGGGCTTAATGAGACCTTAGAGATCACCTAGTCTGGGGTTTTCATTCTCCATATGAAGAAATTGAGGCTCAGGGCTGGGACATGACTTATCTGATGTCACCCATTAATGACAGAGCTGTAACCATAATTCATATCCCTATACTACCAGGCCAGGGCTTAAACAGAGCGGCTCACCTGCCTTGCAAGAGTCCTGTGTATTCACACACTAATCAAATGTATTACAATACAAAAAGCGCTGTCTCCAGCAACTTAAGGCACCTAAAATAGATGACAAAACCATATTTCGGTCACAACTAAAATGAAACCCAGTAGAGCTTTACTTTCTTGAGATCAAGTGGGGTACTAGGCCCCGGGATCACTGGTTCCATTCAAGGGACTAACCATTCTGAAACGGTTTGGGAACCACAGCTAAAAGCTGCCAATTCTAATATGTGGTCAGTAAGAGACTCAATGACAAGTCTGAGCATACCTGACTAGACTGTTAGGCTTGGCACGCAAACCAAGAGGTGGCCTGGACATGAATGAACGCAGAGCAGCAGTCAGCACAGGACAAGGCACCAGGACAGAGCTTACGAAATGAGACCTGGGACTGTTTAATCCCAGAAAGATCTGTCTTTGGCTGAGGGCTAAGTTCTTTCTGCAGAGAAGGCATTTACAAAGATTCTGCACGAGACAGATCACCAAACTAAATACTCTCAGTAAATGGATACCTCAGGTGAGCTTACAAGATCAGCGAGGAAGAAGTAGGCCCTAAGATAATTTACAAATCACTTGAAGAATGGGGAAAACCTGATCTTCCCCATGTTCAGGCCCTGCTGTGCTGTTGGAGCTCAGGTGCCAAAGATAAGGAAGTGATCAAAGGAGCACAGAACTCTGGGTGAACTCTCATGAATCCGACTCCCATTAATTCCATCACACCAGTGCTTTGCAACTTCTTCCAATGCTCAATTCTTTCTCAGCCACCTGAGGAACCCGACACATTGTCATTATTAACCCTGGATTACTCCACAGGAATTCTCAAAAAGGTGGCTCTGGGAGCAGCTAGAGGAAGATGTGCCTTAGGAAAAGCCCCCAGCATTTCCAATATTCCCAGTTAGGTGATTTTTCCCTAAGCCAATCACTGCATTAAGCGCTAAAATGGTAACAGAGTTTTCTGGAAGCAGTCTTATAGTATGCATCCTCTGCCTCAACAGTTCATTAGTATAAGTCAATTCCAAAGTTTGGTTCAGGAAATGCTGTCACAATAGGGACTGAACAATCAATCATTTAATATCTGAATTGCCATCTTCAAATTACTGAATGATCTAGGGATTTCTGTGTTAAAGGTGATGCATGTCTCCTTCTGATCATATCTTGGAATGGAGAAGGGCACCTCCTTAGTGTTCAATGGGAAAGTGAAACGGAAACATGGAAGGAAGATCAATCCACTTCCTAAGGACATGCATGTTCAGATTATGTGGTTACTTGAACTGTACCCCACAGGTACCCCACTGAAAACTAACAAGGACAAACGTTTTATTCATGCGGCCACCCAGAACCACGTTTAGCCTGAGAGTGGGCCTGAGGAATGAGGCAGTCCAGGCCACCACTGATGCTTTCACTCACTCTTGTGTTGTTATCGTGTCTCTTAAGTTTGCATGTCGTATATTTAACAACGTAATAAAGTCTTCCTTTGAGTGCTGGCCTGTGGTTATTGACTAGTGGGTTAAATAATCACTGCGGTAGGAAAGATAAGGCAGGGAAGACAAGAAATGGCAAATATGCTGCCTCTCATCATGCTCAGGCCCAGGGCAGACATTTTTAATCAATCACAGAGTTTCTTCATGTTACCCTTAGACACAGCTGGAGATGCTGCCTCAGCATAACGCTCTGGGCAGCCGTTACAAACTTGATTGGAGCCAGTTTATGAGACGAAACCTTTTTGCCTTCTCTAGGACATGTGGTATTGTACTCGATGTTTTGATAAATAACTACCATAATCACAAGTCTTATGATTATACATACTGGATAGTTTTATGAAGAGATAATGGAAGTAATCACAGAGCCTTTTGGTAGAAGTCGTTTTCTATCATTTTTCTATAAATCCTATACAGACTCTGTATACCCTATACGGAATTATTTTATTAGGTTATAGATGGGATTCTGATAAAATTGAATTCACGGTATCTTATGTGTTCGGTAACAGATCCCTTCAGTGACATGGGAAGGGTCTACACTGATAAATGATGAGGCAAATGAACCAAGTGAGTACAAGTGGTGCAACTGTTAAGCCACTTCTCAGCATGAAACTGAATCAGAAAATCCAGGTTGATCTCCCCAGTCAGTAAAAACAATCTTGGACAAAGATAAGGGGTAAGAGAGTCCTTTCAACACTGTGAGTTTGTGTCCCCCAAATACCACAATCTAGGGGAGGTACTGAGGCAGGAGGTCTGGGATGAGGTCAGGGACTGGGTGACTGATACACTGTCAGGGTCGGACCCACCGCCCCGAGGCGCTCTGCATGCACGAGGCATCACTGTGGGGATGTCTTGGCCCTCTCTACCATGGTTCTTGCATTGGCTTCTGTGCATTCCCTTGGCTGGTGCATTGTAATTTAGCTTCTGTCAGCCAGCCAAGAAGCGCTTATTGATAATATACTATGGGTTTCTTAGATTGTAGCTGCAGTCACCACTTGACTCATTCTGCTTCAGTGTTCCCCTAACCTACTTTCTCCTACCAGCCTTGGTATGTTTGTGTGGCACATGTCTCAGTGCATGACCTCCCTCAAGTGGTGCACACAGAATCAGGTATATGGGAGATCAAGCTAATGGAAATAACCTCAGCTTGGTAGAATCTCAAGTAAGGGCTACACTTGAAGGATATTTGTACTTTTTAGGACAGAGAGAAAGCAGACAAGATGAACTATTCCAAGAATGTTTTAGAGAAATACAGGAATTATTTAGAATGACTTTGTTTGTTAAGATTGTGGGCTGGCAGAGCAGGAGTGGTGGACGGGCTTCAATTTAAGAACTACCTTCAACTGACGGGTAGGGGTTGCTTAAAGGACTGTGTTGGAATGGATTCTGAGGTTACGTCTGGGCCCAGAGGGAGGAAGCGCAGTGGCTGACGAACAATGTCTAAAGGAAAGATGGGGAGGATATTGCAGTACATGGACATCCATCTCCAGGTACTAGGGGTGGGAGAAGAGCAGGAATATGCACAAGTTTTGGAACTGGCCAGTTAGAAGTAATCACTTCCTTTGAGTTGTTTTATATATATATAAAATATACATATATTTATTTATAGAGACAGGGTCTTGCTCTGTTACCCAGGTTGGAGTGCAATGGCACGATCCCAGCTCAATGCAGCTTTGAACTCCTGGGCTCAAGGGATCTTCCTGCCTCAGTATCCTGAACAGCTAGGACTACAGGCATGCACCACCATACCCAGATAAGGTTTTTAAATGTTTTGTAGAGACAGGGTTTTGTCATGTTGTCCAGACTGGTCTTGAATTCCTGGCCACATGCAATCCTCTCACCTTGGCCTCTCAAAGTGCTGGGATTACAGATGCGAGCCATCCTGCCTGGTCTGGGGGTTGATTATTAATGACTGAGGCCCCTGTGGTGGGACAGATTGGGTATGGTGTATGGGCTTGGGTTTCTGCCTCAGTTCTGCTGGAACTAGATATCTCGCCGTATATCTAATGGCTGAGGGGTGGGAGGTTAGTACTAAGTAATAGCTATGTACCTCTCAACACTCAGTGCTTTACATAGACCATGTTCTTCCAAACTTCTCCAAGCCTCAGTTTTCTCAGTCCTGAAGTGGGAACAACAATATCAATATGCTGTGTGGATTAGATGAGGTAATCAGGGAGAAAGCTCTTGGTGTATTATAAACTGTCATAGTTCCATGGAGAATCAGCACAATGATTTGCATCCAAGGCATACTAGTTAGGCTAAGGACTCAACCTGATTCAAGTCTTGGATTCTGATTCCAGCTTGCGTACTTATTAGATTTTTCCTACACTCTGGTTCCATCGCATAAAAAATGGTGATAAAATCAGTACTATCTAATAATAGTATTTGAATTTTAGGCAACAGTGCATGCAAAGAGAGTGATTAGCAAAGTGCTTGGCACGCAGTAAGCACTTGATAGTAACTGCTTTGTAAAAATTCTATTTCTTATTACTATTATTTTAAAAGACTAGAGCTGTGTCATATGTTTCATTAATAGAGTTTTTTGGACATAGAAAAGTTTGGTGGAAAATCGGTTTACATTCGGGGGTGTTGCAGATCAAAGTTTGAGTCTCTCATCCCTTGATTTTCTCAGAAACAAATGGAACGGTGGCCAGTACCACCCCATCAGAAGACAAGCAGCTGTGGTGGCACTGCAGAGCCTGGGGATTCCGATCCTCAGCTGCGGCTCTTGCTACCACTAACTCAGCATGGACGAGTGGTTTTCTGCAGAATCAGCAGGGATGCTGGGCAAATGGCACACACACTCACTTTCCACTTAAAAGATGTTGCCACAGGGGCCAAGAGGAATCTCTGTTCTGATTGACACAGGATGGATGGGTGGAGGAGACCATCCATCAGTGTCAGGGAGGATCTGAAGCACCTGGCTAGTCAGGTGAAATAAATTATTTACCCATCTCAGAATCCAGTTGCTCACTTGAATACTCATACAGGGTGTGCTGTTTGCCTCCCTACTCTTGGCAGTAGAATGCTTCAGGAGGAAAGAATTTCTGGACTGCTATGTGTGGCTTTTTTGTTGTTGTTGTTGTTAGAATGTGGGGGTGATATCTGCTTTGTAAGGAGGGAGAGAGGGTCTTCAATTACATACCGGTGTAATCTACACAGGAAGGGAAAATGGGCTTATTTATTCAGTGCATGATGTAATAGTCATGGGCACAGTTTGTCTGATTGTCACAAAATTCCTTAGGACTAATTAATGAAATTTTGGCTTACAATGCTAAAGACTGAAGTTCGATAATAGAAACAAATGTTTAGACATCTCTTTTAGAAGCCCCTCCGAGATGTGACTCTCCACCAGAGGGCGCCATGTGTGCCACTGGAAGTATTCGGAGGTGATGCCCCAGCCTCCAGTCACCTCACTTCCGAGAACCAGGAGGTACTTGCATCACTGTCATTATTCATGTCTACCTGACAAGTCTCCATTGTGGCCACAAGTGAAACTCTGCCAGGAGAGTCCCCCTCTAATCTGAGTGATCTGGTTCAATACTTTCAAGATGGTGGACCGGGAGAGAGGGCAATAAGCAAAACATAATGACAATGACAATAACACTACGATAAACTGCCACTTAGAATATGCTTCTATGAGCCACTTTCATAGAATCCTAAAAGGTAAACATTATTATCCCCATTTCATACATGGAAAAAACTAGATTGAAAAGGGAAAACTCGTCCAGGTGACACTGCAGGTAAGTGGCAAGGCCGGGATTTGAACCCAGTGCTGACTGACTGCAGAGCTTGGGATCATCCCACAGAGCCTTTTGTGGACTTTTTTCTTCGAAAGAATTTACAAGTCAAACTCTGATGAATTAACATTTGTCTTTTTGTCTTTGGAAAAAAGTGGGGAAGGAAGCCCACAATGTTGGTTACCATTCCAAGGCAGCGCTTTTCACACTGGGAAATGGGCAGGGATGGATTTGCTGACTATGCTTGCCTGGGACCTTGCTTTGGACCTCTGTCTAGATCACAGTTGGGCTACTTACTGGGCTTCTTTTTTTCCTTTGAGACAGAGTCTCACTCTGTTGCCCAGGCTGGAGTGCAATGGTGTGATGACAGCTCACTGCAGCCTTAACCTCCCAGGCTCAAGTGATCCTCCCACCTCAGCCTCCTGAGTAGCTGGGACTACAGGCAAGTACTACCACACCTGGCTATTTTTGTATTTTTTGTAGAGATGGAGTCTCACCGTGTTGTCCAGGCTGGTTCTGAACACCTGAGCTCAAGTGATCTGCCCACCTTGGCCTCCCAAAGTGTGGGATTACAGGCATGAGCCACCGTGCCTGGCCTACTTATTGTGCTTCTTAAAAGTGGACCCATTCAGAAAAAGCAGAGCCTTTGCTAGGGGGCAAGTACCACAGCTAAACACAAACTGGATGTTTGAGTAGCATTCTTACTTTCATATGTTCAAAGTGTGGCCAGGTGCGGTGGCTCACACTTGTAATCTCAGTACTTTGGGAGGCCAAGGCAGGTGGAACACCTGAGGTCAGGAGTTCGAGACCAGCCTGGCCAACACAGTAAAACTCCCGTTTCTACTAAAAATACAAAAAAATTAGCTGAGCATGGTGGTTAGCGCCTGTAATCCCAGCTATTTGGGAGGCTGAGGCAGGAGAATCACTTGAACCTGGGAGGTAGAGGTTGCAGTGAGCCAAGATTGTGCCACTGCACTCCAGCCTGGGTGACAATGCGAGAGAAGGAAGGGAGGAAAGGGAGAGAGTACACACAGAAAAAGTGTACAAATCATGCGTATATATACCGTGATTTTTCCACAAAGTCTGCAGACCCATGTAATCAGCACCCAGATCAAGAAACAGACCCTTTCCAGCTCCCCAGAAGCCCCTCCCCAGCCACTACTACCATTTTACCCCTGGAATAACCAGCAACATTACTTCTTACATAAGACTATTTCCTTGTATTTGTGAATGTTACATAAATTGAATCATATAGTATGTACTCTTTTATTTTTGAGAACTGGCTTCTTTTTGACCAGTCTTATTATTTTTATTTCTGAAATACAGAGGAAAAACATCCCTAGAAGGAACAATGCTGAATGACTTTATGATTTAAGAATCAACACTAAATAGGCAATTTCACCACTTTAGATATTTTAGGGTTTTGTGAGTAGGAACAGGTACAGTAAGTCCTCACTTACTATCATTCACAGGTTCTTGGAAAATTCAAGTGAAATGATGTACATCATTTTGTTCAATGTCATTTTGTTATAATGATAGGGAAAAAAATCAGTTTTTTAAATGTCATTTCACTTAAAGTTACGGTTTCCAAGAGCCTATTGATGATATTAGGTGAGGATTTAACGCAGAGGGGGAAAAAGGTGGGGTCTGTTTTGGCTGGAAGTTACTGAGTATTGCCTCATCTGGTCAGTCTGCTGGAATCATCGTTATCTTGGCAGCTATAATGTTCATTGGGCACCTGCTAGATGCCAGGCGCCTTTCTAAGTTCTCTTCACGTGCTGTGACATTCCATCCTCACAGTTACTCGATCAGATAGGGTCTTATTATTATCTTTATTTTTACAGATAAGGAAACCGGGGCTCTGAATTATTTGCTGATAGTGATACAGCTAATAAACGAACAGGGTTTGCAGCTGGTCCTCTGACTTCTGAGTGAGGCCTCTGAGTGCTACACTCTACCGCCTCTTCACTAACAGCTCTCATGTAGGGAAGTTTACAATTGCAGGCCTCGCACTCTGCTTTCCATGTGGGATCTCACTTGTTCCCCACAGCAACCCTGAGGCATTGGTACTACTAACATTCCCATTTAAACAGGATAGAATTGAGGCTCAGAAAGATTAAGACACTTGCTTAAGGTTACATGGCTGTCTATTGATAGAGCACAATTTAAACCATTTGTGATTCTCTTGCCCCTCTCTTAATCACTAAGCTGTATTGTCAGCATACTGGAAGTTCCTGTCAGTCAAGTTGGGAAGGAACATGTGAGGAGATTTTTGAGGCTTCTTATGAGTTAGCCAGATTCAAACTAATGCCAACATTAGAAAAGATTTTATTATGACAAACACACAAAGCATTCGTGAGAAACATAAAATAAATGAGCCTTAAAGTTAAAAGGAGACACAGGAAAGTGTGGCAGAGACAGGGTGCAGCTCAGCTCCCTGGGTGAGCCTGGCATCGCTACCCATTCTTCCTCTCCCTTGGCTGTATGTGGGAGACCCTTTGTTAGGAAGCAGGTGCACTGGAGTTGGTCGGACCAGGGTTTGCTCCTGACACCACCACCTACCCACTGTGTGAGTTGGGCATGAGACTTTACTGTTCTGCACCTCAATTACTCCCTCTGTTAGATGGGAACAGTAAGAATATCTGCCTTTTAGGTAGTTAAGTAGTACATGTAAAGCTCTTAATGCAGTGACTAATGCCCAGCAGACACCTATAGAAGGCAGCGATGATGATGCTGTGATGTATTAATCGTATGTTGCTTACTATGACACTTCCTACTCCTGTTAGGTTTAAGCAAAAACAGAAGTTTAGCACATAATTAGAACAAATTAATCCCAAGTATTAGTTGAAAGTTAGTTCCAAACTATATGATGAAGATCCAAATATACCTTCTGAGATCATTAAAAAGCTTCCAGAATAAAGGCCTGAATGAATACGCAATGAGTAGGCTGAGTGAGAACAGGCAGGTGGCACCGTCACAAAGCAATTCTAAGGATAGCAGGCAAGAGAATTACAGAATGAAAAGAATTATGGAACTTCACCGAAGTCAATCAGTTTGAAAAGAGTCTCAGGTTAGTTCTATTTCTAATCTTCTGCTTCATAAAAAAGAAGACAAGACAGAGCACTCAAGTGGGAAAAAGGATGTACTTCAAATTTCATTGTTTAAACATTTTCTCAGAAAACAAATTACCTTTAGTCATTCCGGTCACATAAAAGTTGTATGTTGTTTCTTCCCCCATTTCTACATTGACTGCTGACATGACAAGCCAGCTCATCATCTGCTCACACACTTACCTAGCTGTACGTCGGTTGTGAATCGCAGTCTGTGGATCATGCTGACTTTGAATGACTTGTAATGGTGGCTGCTAAGCATATCCTGTACTGTGGCTATGTCAATTTGCGAATCCTCCTCAAGAACCCCGTCTGCCCTTGAACCTGGGGAGGAAAAGGCAGTTTAACACATAAAGATACATGAGGCTTGGCAAATGGTGTCTCCTTAAAATGCTTTGGGATAAATTAAAATAATATGGGCTATTTAATTTGGAGAAGAAAAGGCTGAGCGATGACTTAATAATGCCATTCCAGTAAACAGAGAATGGTAACATATTAATCATTCAACAATTAATTCCACAAACACTATGGCAGGTCCTTGGCTGGGCAGCAGGGATAGAAGGATAGAAAAATTCCTGCTTGCTCTCAGCAGGCTCAGTCCGCAGTAGTGAGTCAAAACCACAAGAGCATGGGTGCTGTCACGCTTCTTGTTTTTTTCTACATGTGATTTTCCTGACCACAAAAGTAATCCACATTCCTTGAAGAATCTCTGTCCTTTCCAAGATTCCTAAACCGTCTTCTTTACTGCCTCTTGCCCTGCGCCCCACAGCCTTCACTGGCTCAGGGGGCACCTGCTGGTTCTTGGGTGTGACAGTCTCATCAATGGCCTTCTGGTCACCAGGCTCCCCTTCTGCAGTCCAGACAGGCTTTCTGATTCATTTTTCTAAAGGTTGGATCATTCATTCATTCATCAAATGCTCAGAAAGCACCCTCTGCATCCTAAGTACTTTTGATATGTGACACTGGATGCAGATAAGAAGCCTGGTGCTCAAAATCTTCCCTGGCTCCACAGCTTCCTGAATGAAGCACACTTTTTTTTAGTCAGGCAATTAGGGCAGCCCATAATATGTCTGAAACATACTTTCTAATATTCTTCCCGCTTCTCACACATACGTTCTCTCGGCCCTCTCAAACCCCTCAGACTGCACAGTGGTTCAGGGTTTTATAATTCTGGGCCTTTGCTCACATGCTGCCCTTGGCATAGAACAGCCCTCCCATCCTCACCCAGACCTGCCGAGATCCCCCTACCCCTCGCTAGGCTAGCTCAAACTCTCCCTCTCCTGTGAAATCTTTTCTGAGGGTTCTTACTGGCAGTGAATTCCATAAAAGTTGGTTTATACTGGACCCTGGAGCCAGATAGCATGGCCTCAACTCCCAGTTCTGCCTCTAATTTGCTGTATGATCTTAGACAACTGACTTTATTTCTCTGAGTTTCAGTTTTTGCCATTCACAGAATATCAAAATTTAGGTAAAGAATACATAATGTGCTTCATAACAGCTGTGACTATTTTTCTTCTAGTATCAGAGTGGATTAGATTCAGCCTTGCACTAGAATTGCTTAGTGGATGCTCTGTCCTAATCTGGAAGCTTTGTGAAAGTCAGGAAAATTTCTTATTCATCTCTACATCTTCTGCAAGCAGTAGAGGCAACTGGTATGCTCTCACTAAATTTTGCTAAATAAATAATAGCTAGTATATATGAGTGCTTAACAAGTGTCAGTCATGTCTGTCTCTGCCATTAGACTGTAAACCCCAAGAGCAAAGGGACCCCTTTCTCACCACTGCAACTCAGATACTGCCAGTGATACCATTCAGAGGATAAAACAAGAGCTCAATAAACATGTACTGAATGAATACCAGGTGCCATGTCCACAGGAAGGTGAGGGTCAGTGAGACAGAGTAACTTAACTAACATCACATCTCCAGGACACTGCAGAGCTTCACTCCACATCTGCAAGGGCCACTGGGCAGCCCATTTCCTTTCTTTGCAGCGCCTACAATTTTGGACAGAAATGCCATGATCCTGATTACCACTCTCTCCTGGGTAACATCCAAATCCCAAACTGAGGGGCTGGCTAGGATTTGGAGTTTAGAATAATCATTCTCTTTTTCCAATCCTGATTTTTACTGAAACATAACTGTCAAAACATGTTTTATTTCTATTTTAGAACTTCTTATACATGAGAATTACAGAGAATTTTGGTAAAATATTAAAATCCTTTAATGTTTTAAAAATCATTTAAAGTAATCTTTCTTGAGAAAATGCTATTATTAGATAAAAGTTAGCTCTGAGCTCAAGAACTTCTGTTTTCTTTACTAATTAGTGTTTTCTAAATATTGCAGGTATTTGATTTGGAAGGAGGTAACAGCTCATTATGCTAAAATGCCAATTACTAAAAAAAAAAAAAAAAAAAAAAAAAAAAAAGCCCACACTTAAGATTTTTACATTTTATGATGTTGGATTAAAACCAATTTAAAAATTACTATAACGTGACATATAATTTTTTACCGAGCAATTTCAATGCCAGCTGCTAATAAAGCATCTTAGCTATAAATGATAATTCAGATGCTTTTAGATAAAGTGGTGCATAAATATGGCTGGAAATTGATTTAGCTTCTTACAGAAGCTACTGAAGAATGACATATTTTGTTTAATACACCAGCTAATTTAGTCCTAAAAGCTCAAACAAGTGCCAGTTTTCACTCCTAAATTTGCTGTGGGAGATTAATGAAAACTTTATATTTTGCTGAAATGTTAATAATGGGCAGATGAGATGATAGGATTTTAGTAGAGGTCTTAAAGCTATGAAATACCCAGCAAGGCTTGTCAATTTCCTTGTATTAATTTTGTACAAGACTTATATAGCTGGAGCTGGCTCAACACACTAATGCTTCTTGCATTGACCTTCTACTCTCTGATAGTGTAAATTCTTATCCTATTTGAGGATTTAAGTCCCCCCGCCCGATACCTGGGGGAGTTCCGAGCCTTGCCCCATCTGACAAGGGGTGTGTTTGCGTTTATAATCAGAAGGCAACAGCACCTGGGGGAGTAGAGAAGGAATAGTCCTGTACTCGCCTCCAATTCACGCTGCTCATTCCAAAGCAGGTTATCTGAGGACTGGGATCAACTTCTGGTTTTAGAGTTCCGGTGTCATTTGTCATTTCTGTCTTTTTTTTTTTTTTTTTGAGGAAGAGTTTCATTCTTGTTGCCCAGGCTGGAGCGTAACATTGAGATCTCAGCTCACTGCAACCTCTACCTCCCGGGTTCAAGCGATTCTCCTGCCTCAGCCTCCTGAGTAGTTGGGATTACAGGCATGAGCTAACACGCCTGGCTAATTTTTGTATTTTTAGTAGAGATGGGGTTTCACCATGTTGGCCAGGCTAGTCTCCAACTTCTGACCTCAGGTGATCCACCCACCTCAGCCTCCCAAAGGCGTGAGCCACTGTACCTGGCCTCCAGCGTCATTTCTCAAAGTAGGCTCAGGAGTACCACTTGTTGGAGGGGTCATGTCCATTGTACATGCAATGTGCAACCACTTCTCTCCCCATGCCAGGAGTATGCTAGACTGTGGGGGGCACCTGTAAGGCTAAAGCAAGGTTCCTGATCTTCAGGAGCTTACAAATTAGCCATAGGCCACAAAATAGTACAAGGCAGAAAGAAGTGCCTAATAAATGGTGCTTGCAATAGCAAAGCATTCATGACTCCAAAAGTGTATTTTTTGGACCAGAAAGTTCTATGACTTTGCATGTATACTTTTACTGTTTGTGTCCTTCTGGAAAGCAGTGAACCAACCACACATGAAAGATGAAAGATGCTAGATATGGTACCATCTGCATATTAAAATTATTACTCTAGTATAAACTTCATATTAAAAAATCCACTTCTGTTCAAGAGAAGACATTTTTAGCAACTCAAAGTGAAAAGTAGAGAGCACCAGCACATCTTAAAAATAAACATACTAAAATACAAAACAAAAACTCCCTGTTAATTCAATTGAAATATAACCCATTGGTATTTTGTTAAATTAGCAATTAAAAAGGTCACGAGCAATTAAATGAAACAAAAGCCACACTGTGTTCATCTACATTAATGCTGAACTAGGTCTCCTCGTGAATGACAAGATAAATTGTTATGGTGCCTTCAAAGACTTCACAATGTATTTTGTCAAAGTCGGGAGTGTTAATGTCTCTATATGCCATGGATTACCATAATGTATTGTGTCAAAACGCTCAAGCTGCAATAACTCAAAGATGTATTGTGATAGATCAAATTTTGGGGTGGGGCCTAATAGTGACTTGAGCACCACAGCTCAAATGGACTGACAACAAGGCTCTGGAAGAATGACAATCACAATGTAGGAAGGTATAGAGGACAAGCAGAAAACCCAGGAAGGGAAACAGCTTAACTCTCTGGAGTATGAAATCAGGAAGGGGAACTGAGGAATGAGGCCTGGCACCTGTCTTCAGTGAACAATGGCAAAAGAGGCCATGGCAGGCAAAGGGAGGCAGAGAGAAATTAAAGAAGGAGGCAGGTAGAGTCCAGGGCCTGCAGCCAAGAAAGAAAGAGAAGGTGCTGCGAGGCAGCCAAGGGCTGGGAGGCAGCCTTGGGGCTTAATAACTAACATTAGAAAGAACATGGAATGTAAGAGTTCAGAAATGCAGATTCAAACTCTCATGGGTCAAGGCTGGGTCAAAACCTTGCCAAGGGTTCCACTGTTAAGAAAGGTGAATCGGGACAGATCTGTGGGACTAGGGAGTCCACGTGCCTTCCCCTTTCCCTTTCCCTTCCCTCAAGGGGCTCAAGGCTGTTCCTGCCCTACCTACCTCACCACGTTCCTACAGCAACAGCACGGTAACAAACTGTTGAGTCGAGTAACTGTAAACTCTAAATCAGTGGTTCTCAAAGTGCAGACTGGGACCTGCGGTGGTGGTGTTGGTAGTGGGGAATTTCCAAGTCCCCTGTAGGGTCCATAATTGCAATACTATTTTTATAACAACAGCAAGACACGACTTACTTTTATCATGCCCATTCTCTTAAAAGTGCACAAAGGAATAAAAAGCTTGGCCAGGCGCTCACACCTGTAATCCCAGCACTTTGGGAGGCCGAGGTGGGCAGATCACCTAAGGTCAGGAGTTCGAGACCAGCCTGATGAACATGGTGAAATCCCGTCTCTACTAAAAATACAAAATTAGCTGGGCGTGGTTGCGCATGCCTGTAATCCCAGATACTTGGGAGGCTGAGGCAGGAGAATCACTTACACCCAGGAGGCAGGGGTTGCAGTGAGCCAAGATCGTGCCATTGCACTCCAACCTGGGCAACAAGAGTGAAACTCCATCTCAAAAAGAAAAAGAAAAAAAAGGAATAAAAAATTCATTGATTATGATTCTGTTGCTACGATACAACTAATCGTTAAGAAACTACCACCTGAGTTTTGGTATAGCAGCAAAAATTAATACCCACAATTATCTGAAATGCTATTGAAATATTCTTCCCTTTTGCAACAATGTATATATGTCAGGCCAAAGTTTTTTCATATACTTTACCGAAAGCAATGTATTGTACCAGACTGAATGCAGAGGCAGATATGAAAATCCAGGTGTCTTCTATAAGCCCAGACATTACAGAAATTTACAGAAAGATCAAATAATAATACTCTTCTCATTAAAAATTTTATGCCTGGCTGGTTGCGGTGGCTCATGCCTGTAATCCCAGCACTTTGGGAGGCCGAGGCAGATGGATCACTGGAGGTCAGGAATTCGAGACCAGCCTGGCCAACATGGTGAAATCTCGTCTCTACAAAAACACAAAAAATTAGCCGGGGGTGGTGGTGCATGCCTGTAATCTCAGCTACTCTGGAGGCTGAGGTAGGAGAATCACTTGAACCCAGGAGGCGGAGGCTGTAGCGAGCTGGGATTGCACCACTGTACTCCAGGCTGGGCAACAGAGGAAGACTCTGTCTCAAAAGAAAAAAAAAATTTAGGCCAAGTGCGGTGGCTAACGCCTGTAATCCCAACACTTTGGCAGGGGGCCAGGTAGATGGTTTGCTTGAGTCTAGGAGTCTGAGATCAGCCTGTGCAACATGGCAAAATCCTGTCTCTATAAAAAATAGAAAGATTAGCTGGGTGTGGTGACTCACACCTGTAGTCTCAACTACTCAGGAGGTTGAGGTGGGAAGACCACTTGAGCCCACGAGGTGGAGGCTACAGTGAACTGTGATCACGCCACTGCACTCTAGCCTGGGCAACAGAGTGAGACCCTGTTGCAAAAAAAAATTTTTTTTAAGAAATTGTAGTTATTTTTCATAAGATTTGTGATTTGGGCCAGGCACAGTGGCTCATGCCTATAATCCCAGCACTTTGGGAGGCCAAGATGAGTGAATTACTTGAGTCCAGGGGTTTAAAAACAGGCTGGGCAACATGGCAAAATCCCAACTCTACAAAAAATACACAAAAAGTAGCCAGGACTGGTGGTATGCTGCTTCTATGGGCATAGCTACTTGGGAGGCTGAGGTGGGAGGATCGCTCGAGCCTAGGAGGTGGAGGTTGCAGTGAGCTGTGATTGTACCACTGCACTCTAGCCTTGTGACAGAGAGAGATCCTATCTCAAAAAACCCCCCCCAAAATAAGTAGAACTGTCATTAACATTAATGAATTTACTGTTTTTTCAATGAATTAATATTTTTAATCAGTTTTTACTTTTGATAAAATAGATATAACTCAATAAACAAGCGCTTGGTCAAGTGTGGTGGCTCACACTGTAATACCAGCACTTTGGGAAGTCAAAGCAGGAGCACTGTTTGAGGCCAGGAGTTCAAGACCAGCCTGGGCAACATAGTGAGACCTTAATAAAAGTTAAAAAAAAAAAAAAATCAGCCAGGCATGGTGGTGCTTACCTGTAGCCCCAGCTGCTTGGGAGGTAGAGGCAAGAGGGTCACCTGAGCCCAGGAGTTTGAGGCTACAGTGATTCGATTTGCCACTGTACTCCATCTTGGGCAAGACCTGGTGACAGGGCAACACCTCACCTCAAAATAACAAAACAAAACAAAAGCTCTTTGGGGTCTTCAATAACTTTTAAGAGTATAAAGAGGTCCTAAGGACAAAAAGTTTGAGAACTGCTGACTTTATTGATTATAATGCCATGTTTTCATTGTCCCCAGTAGCTATGTGGACAATAATAATGGGAAAAAAAAGTGCAGTTATAGCTGTGTATATGTGTTACAACCTGACAACAAACACAGCTGCGAAGCCTGTACACACAAAAAGCAACAAGTTTACGTTCAGGTGATCAGACCAAGGCTAATTATAAATACTGCTTTATAGTTTATAGTGTTTTCATATATGTGATTTCATTGGAACTGAGGGAGACACTCAGAGGTACATGACTATTTCAAACCAATAGGCACTAATCATTAAATCAAAGCTCAGATGAACTCACTGTATGTTACTGGAAGATGTCTTGTATTTGTAGATATAAACTGCATGGGACTTAATATTCATTTTATGGTCCAATGAGTCTTAGACCAAGTCTAAAAGGCCCCAATCTAGTTATAAATTAAAGCAACTTCAGTATCTCTTCTCTAAAAAGATCTATGCCAACTCCAGAACTCAATTGGAAGACCAGTGGCCTCTGTTACATTCTCACCTTTGTCCATAGCACAATCCTGTTGTGTTCCTTTCAAACTAGCTAACAGTTACTTAACACCAGCCACATGCCAGGGGCTGTGCTAGTGCTTCAGGAATTTAGGGCGATGGCAGCATTCCCAGATGATGGGAAGAGAGACAGGGAATCCATGGAGGAACAGCATAGGAGAAAACATAAATTCCACAAAGCATGAGGACATACACAGGGAACACCAAGTGTCTGCCTTTGCCACAGTGTGTGAAGTGGAATGGTGGAAAAGAAAATGGCAGGGGTGTGAGTAGTTCTTCAAAAGTGGGGCAGTATCTAGCTCAGGGCCTGGCACGCAATTAAGTAAAATAATGCAAGTGACTGACAATGACGAGTACATAAACCCTTTTCTGCTCCACTCTATCTTGAAGTTTTACTGCTACTTCCCACGCAGAGGCCCTGTTTCAGCTAAACTGGACTTTGCTCAAGTTATACCATTTGGTCAGAATGTCCTTTATGCTCTAAAATTTATATGCTTCAAAGTCTAGTCCAAACGGAACCTACCCTGTCCCTCTCCTGAAGCGTTACAGCCCTTTGTCGACGGTTCTTCTGGTAAGTCTCTTACATGGTAAGTATCTGCACTCCCCTCTGGACTAAGAAGGTTCCATTCTACAAAGCACACTGTCTGTCACACAGTAGATGTCCAATAAATGCTGCTGGTGGAACCAGTGAAGTTTGGTGCAACACAAATTAACCATTAACAGTACCTGAGGTTTGTACCCCATCCCTTGTATTTGCCTTGGTTAACAGCACCTCACATACCTTTCCTAGTTTTCCATTCAGACTCCCCAACAAACTAGGTTTGTCGAGGACCAGGGTTCTGCCTCAACAACTGTACAGCGGCTAACACACACTGAGAGTCTACCACATGCCGGCACTAAGCTCAGCATTTTAAAGACGTCATCTCATTCTATTCTCCCAATGCCCCTTTAAGTTGCATATCATCCTCTTTTTACAGGTGAGGAAAATGAAGCTCAGAATGTCATCCTGCTATGGCAGTCATACAAACAGTACAAGGTGGAGCTAGGAACTGAACCCAGGTCTAATTCCAAAACTGCACCTTTAACCACATAACCTCCGTGAGTAAAAACATTCCTTAGATGGGATGTAATGGTATCTAAGGAGAACACAGTCACGCCTGGCTGGGCCAGAGCAAAAGAATCAGGGAGAAAACCTAAGTCTCCACTCCCTTGGTAAGACTCAAAGCTGGATACATAAGTGAGTCACAGAGAAAAACTCTTCCTTAGCGCTCTGCATCCATCACATTTTTTTCCAGAGGCCTTTTAAGTCCCCAAAGCCTCGTAAGCCCAAAACTTCTCTTCCATAAACACTTCCCTTTGGCTACTAGTCATTTTTGCTGGTCTCTAAAAACAATCAATAGGTGATATACTACAGCACACATACACGCTCATGCCCCCGCCTGCCCACCGCTCTGCAATAATCTCTTTAAAGCTATGAGGATCACGCAGTAGGATATACTATACCCTTCACCAGAATCTGCCATGCTACTACCGGGGCAGGGATCTTTGCTGTCAGTGCTTAATTGATTAAACTCTGGGAGCCAGAGCCAGCCACGCTGGAGGACTTTCCACATGGAGACTTCAGACCCCCTTTAATAAATCAAGGTAATCCTGTTTTATGAGGTGGTCAGAAAGAAACAGTTTCAGGTTTGTAGAAATTCTAAAAAGAGCAGATCATGGAAGGGGCGCCTAGAGGGCTCTGCAACTTAGACCCTTGCCATCCCTCACAGCCACTCCACATCACTCCATCCACTCCACTTCTTCATTCCCAAATATGCCAAGCTCCTTCTCATCTCAAAGCCTTCAGATGAGCAGTCCCCTGGCCTGGAACATTCTTCTCTTACTTATTGGACTCCTTTTTCTTCCAACCCAAGCCTTCTCCTACTCCTCTCACCAGCTCTGGTCTCCTGCTATGCATTCTTTTCTACCCTTCATAGCACTGATCACAACTGTGGGCTCTATAATGTGGGGCTAAGTCTCAGCACAGTGGCTGGCCCAGAGGAGGGTTCAATCAATGCTTGGGGAATGCACGAGCAAATATGTGCCCAAAGTGAATCCAATACCCTTTACAGGATGAAGCATGGCCATTTAAGGGTCTGGAACAATGGTTCATTACAGGTCTGCTGGGAAGTTAATGACAGAATTCCCATTATTTCCTCTTTCTCTAATATGTCTTTGTCCCTGTTCAAAGCCCAGGGAAAGTAATGGGGTCTTCTCAGGAGCATGGCATTCTTGACAATTTACATGGCAAAATATCTAAGAACTGTAACATCTGATCAACACCAAGGTGTCCCCTTCTCTGACTCGAGAGTCAGAGAATGAGGGCACATCCACTAGAAGAACCCCACCTCCCATCCAGAGTCACTGCAGAAATGTCACCTGATGCATTACCAAACCATTAGTCAGGACCTTCAGGGTGAATTCTGCGGCCAGGAGCCTATGAGAGGGATGCAAATCTCCATGCCCTCACTTAGAGCCCAGACAGGGTTTGTGGCTCATCAAACATGCTTCCTTACTGCTCTAATGTACCAGTGTATCGCTTAATGAAAGTTCTTAATTGTAATTCGATTAATTACATACACAGAGTCCCCAATTACATTTTCCAATAAGACACTGGCTGTGGTACAGGTCTAAATGCACTTAAACCAATTTTAATATATTAAGACCAATTTCCCTTGAATACTAATTACTACCTAATGATAAAATGAAAAGGGGGAAGTTTTAGAGAAAGAAGAGAGTGAAAAATGCAAATCATGTGGAAGTTCTCAGCCCACACAGCACAGTTCAGGCACCACACTCATTACAGAAAAGTAGGTGTGGACAAGGTACAAGTTTGCTTCCACACAGGTCAACACAGCATTTTGCCCCAGGTGTCAGTTACCCTTGGTGCTGGCCAATGCCCAAAGGGGCATGTGGGAAGTCTAAGGGGCTAGAGGAAAAGAAAACAGGAATCACAGGTAGGGAAAGGCTCCCCACACACATGCTCAGACAAGCTATGGTATCTGTGACAGCTGCTTGGCCTCTGAGTCTCAGGCAAAGACACTCAGTAATGAACACTTGCATAGTATACTGTGGCTCACTCTGTGCTTTTACTGTACACAATCTCATTGACTTGTTCCAATGGTTTAAGCCTCACAACAGCTTTACAGTGTAGGGATTACAATCACATTTTGCAGCAGGGGAAATGAGGCCCACAGGGAAGGAGGACTTGTCCAAGGTTACACAGTGGTGCCAAACATCTTGCCTTCACATTGCCAAGCAGCCCACACTAACAGAGAGGAAGAGGTGGACTCACAGATATTCTTATGTGGCGAATAATGCTTCTGTTTCATTTAAATTCTAACAGCGTGCAGCAAGCAGGTAGCTATTATGCAATATTGACTTGGATAAAAATCCTCACCCTATAGAAAATTCCTTACAGTGAACACTTCCCCACTAAAGTCAGACAGGTAACTGGCTTTCTGCAATAATTCAACCTAAAATATGTAAAACGAACATCACAAGTCATTTTCATTTGTAAATAGAGTTTATTTGCATGATCACATTTTCTTGTGCATTTGAAGAGTGCTGTTGTGGTATATAATAAAGGAGGTGTTTAAGTCACACGCCAGAAATGGGAGAGATCAGTAATTTGTAACTGAAGAAGGCAAAGCCTCCAGAAGCAGCGTGGAACCACCAGGGAGTCTCCAGAGCTGGCACAGAGCACACACAGGAGGAAGAATCAGCCTGTTATAAATAAGCGCCACAAAGAGGATCTGGAAGCACATCAGGATAAAGCTGACTTTCATCATCTTTCTACAGCTGCCTCTTCCCTTTCTCCGTTTCTATTTAGTAGTGGCGGTGGTAGTCTAACAAAGAAACCCCTACACGCAAAGATGCTCACTCAAACCCAAGTTCTCCTTAAAAGCCATCTTGTACTTGTGCTTGGTCCAGTGAGAAGCCTGGTGATATGAGGGGCTCAGGCGGCTCACTCTATCAGGGGGAAGAGCCAGTCCTGGCCACAGACACCAGGATGAGGAGGGGACTCAGACCTGGTTCCTCTCCCGTGTGAGGGGTGGTCACAATCCAGTGTGGGACTCTGCAAGTCCACTCAGGGGAACTGGTGATCAGAGAGGATAGTAAGGATAGGAACTCTAACAAGCCCAGGGAGGGGCAGCCAGGTGGTCCGGGCAGCTACTAGGAGTTGCCTCCTCTCCTGGGGCTTCAAGGGGAAAGTGAAGGAGGTAAATCAGGGCTTTCAGACTAAGACCTCTGGATGTTCTTCCCTCCCATAGTCCACCCTCTTGGGTGACTACCTACCTGGTGAGTTGAGGCCCTTCCTCAGTCTAACATTAAAATTAGGAAATAATAATTTCAATAAGGTACTGAAATAATGGATGATCTTAAACATTTCGTGAATCTCCTTCAAAAGGAAAGAAGATCAAAGGAAGCTGAATTAATGTTTACAGAGCAACTGAAGCCTCTCTCTACAGCAACTTCTATTTAGGAAATAAAATAATTAGATTCAGCTCTTTCACCAGACTTAATGAATAAAAGACACAGTTTTCCAGGCCTCTCATTGTTTATTTGATATTAGCAAATCACTTCACCCCTCTGCACCTCAGTTTCCTCTTCTGTAAAGCAAGGATGATGACCACATGGCCTAAAAGGTTGTTAGAACAACAGCACTTCTATCTCATTTAATCCTCGCCAAATCCTTGTGAAATAGATTCGTTTGCCTCCATTTACACATAAAACGGAGGCTCAGAGATGTCGTCCACTGTCAGAGGCTGCAAGTGGTTCACCCAAGGTCTGCCTGATTCTAATGTCTGTGCTTTAAGCACTATAAATGACAGACTTGTCAGTGATAAAACAGAACGATGGTGTCTGACACTTTGTTCGTATTCCATAAAGCCATCTTAATTTCAGGCTTATATTGGCCCTGATGATGGGAAATTCCACTTTCTCTCTTAAAGCTGTGGAAAGAATAGGTTGGTTCAAGCAGCACCTTTCTTCTAAGGACCTGCACGGGCTACCTCCACATGGTTGGTGGGAAAGGCCACTGGCAACATGAGGCAGACAAGGGAACTGAGGCTTGGTTTGGTGCCAGGATTTATATAGAAGGTTGGACAAGAATGCAAGTCTTGTAATGTTACATCCTCCCCATAATGTACTTGGGCTTCCTTCTGGTATGATTCCAGCTTCTAGCAGGCAGTTGGCTGAAGGATGTAGGAGATTATCAGACAAGAATCCAAACTGGAAAGCTCAAGGACTTTGGCTTGTCATTTTCTTATTTAGGCCAAGATCCAAGCACAAATGTTAGCTCTCAGTCCCTAGGCAGAAACTCTAGTCATATCAGCTTCATTTGTAAGCTTCTCTCTCATAGCATATGAAGACAATTGTAAATGCCATTCTGAGGACTGAAGATTTAGGCTGTCTTAACAATCTCAGGGTGGACTCTGGAATCAGACAGCTGACTGAAAATTTTGGTCTTATTGCTTACTGGCTAGATAACTTCGAGCAAGTCACAACCTCTCCTCACAATGAGAATAATACTTGTAGGGTAGGCATGAAAATGGAAAGAGAAAGCATTTGCAAAATGTCTAGCACAATGCCTTACAATAGTAGGCCCGAACAAAGGATTTTCTAAAAAACACTCTTTTCTGCAGGACTAGGTATGAGAGAAAGAAAAATAAATAAAAAAGAAATAATAACAAAAAACACTCATTGATGTGTGGTTGATATAAAATACTATGCCACATCCTTGCTTGGAAGAAAAACTGAAAGCCTTCTATCTACCCTAATGGCAAACAGACTTCTCAAACAAATGGTTATATTTATAAAGATATATCCATTGCGGGACACCAAACAATATTTGCTGGAAAGTCCCCTGCTTCTAAGTTCTCTGGTCCTAGGACACAGACTTACAGACCTGCCCCCTTCCCATTCTCCTTCCCTCTCCATTCTGGGTCACCCCTGTCTCATCAACAACAACAACTCCTCGAGGGCTCTGCCAGGTCTAGGATTCCAAACCTCGACACCTGTACCCCATCTGCTCTACCAGCCACAGAATGCTGCTCTTCCATTATTTATCAATTACAGTTAACATTTATTGAGTACTTATTATGTGCTGTTCTAAGAGCTGTATGATAATTAGAGCTCACTGAATCCTAGCAATCTTAGGAGGGCAGATAAACCACCCAAGAGAGCTTAAGTAAACTGCCCAAAGTCACACAGCTAGGAAGTGGCAAGGCCAGAGTGTGAACTGAGGCAGTCTGGCTTGACAGCACATTCTCTTGAGGACTGCATAATACAGGATCAGAATTTGGTCCACATCTATAATGGCTTTAAGGATAGGGAGGCTGTCCTAATCAAACATACCAACAGAAATGAAAATAATTCTGCTTTTGGAATGTTTTTCTTTGCCTCAATCCACTTACTTAATAGGTAGCTAATGGAAAACAATGTAGTTCTTAGTTGAAATTCCTACTTAAAAAATCTTTTTAAAAGCCTTTAAAAGAGAAAATTGTTTTATAATTTACTTCCATTTTACAAAGACTAGTTACGATATTCCATGGACTGTGATCTTTGTAAGTGATGATAGGGCTTCTTTTGTTAACACAGTGACTTTGACTCAGATTGTCAAAAAGTGACTGCAAGTGTCTTGCAAATCCTTTAAGATGCGGATGCTGAGGCTCACAGAGATCACACAACTGAATTAAGACCATGTTGATGTTCAGAAGTAGACTGGGAACTACAGCCCAGATTGCAAAGCTTTATTCACTAACCCTCACAGCTTCTCTTTCCTAATGTTAGAAAACTTATCTTTTTTTAGAAAAACCGATTTGTGGCTGGGTGTGGTGGCTCACTCTGGTAATCCCAGTAGTACAGGAGGCAGAAGCAAGCCTGGGCCACATAGCAAAACACCATCTCTACAAAAAGGAAATTAAAAAAAACTAGCCAGGTGTAGTGGTGTGTGCCTGTAATTATGGCTACTTGGGTGGCTTAGGTGGGAGAACTGCTTGAGCGAGGGAGGTCAAGGCTGCAGTGAGCTGTGATCTCACCATTGCACTCCAGCCTGGGCAACAGAATTAGACTCTGTCTCAAAAACAAACAAAAAAACTAATTTGAAATTATAATATACTGTGGAATACTACATAGTAGTTAAAAAGAAATTGGTGAATTTATATGTGAAATAATGAGGATTCATGTGGAATAATCTCATTATTAAAATGATAAAACAAAAATGCAGAACACTAATGTTTGTTATCATTTGTGTTTTTAAAAAAGAAATACAAATGTGTATGTACATGTATGAGTGTCCTTGTGTGTACACACACCTATGATACACACATACAAAATGTGCTTATATATGCACAGATGATCCCTGGAAAGACATGGAAGAAACCAGGAACAATTATTGCCTCTGGCAGGGGAATTAGGGGATGGGAGAGACTTCATTTTCAATACAGACCCTTTAGTTCCCTGAAAAATTTTTTTTACATGTATAAGTGTTACATATCCAAGAAATTTACCAAGATTCTAATAAATACCACTTCATCTTACTGTATAACAAGGAAGCAACATTTTGAAACAGAGTCCACTATAAAGTTCCTACCTATGAATTAGTTCCTCAAGTATGTTTAAGACGACAGCCTTTAAAGAATGAAAAAAAAAATGGCAGGGACAGAGGGAGAGACTGTTTATTTCTATGGGGTAAAAATTCCGATAAGCAAGTCACATAGGAGTATATTAATGTAACTTTAACTTTGGCTCACTATGGAGTGGTAATAGAAATGGTATGAAATTTCAATTGTTACACTAAGACATTGTCTCACTATATGATCTTTATGTGGACTTGCCCTTATTTTTTGTTTGCTTTTCCTTCTTAGAAAGTCATGCATGCTCACTTTAGAAACTCTTGAAAGAACAAATATAAATCGGAAGGAAAATGAACCCAGAATTTTGCCAACCAGAGACAACCACTATTAACATTTTCTTTCCAGTTTTGTTTTTTGTTTGTTTTTACATAGTTGGGATTAATCTATGTGTCTTGACATTTTTTCCCCTTAATATTACATCACGGTTAAACCAAACGTGCACTGCTAGAATAAACCCACTTGGTAATGTTATGTTGTTCTTTCAAAATAATATTAGATTCAGTTTATTAATATTTTGTTCAGGATTTTTGCATCTATATTTGTAACACTGGCCTGAAAATTTTCTGTCTTGTGTGGTCTTTACTGAGTTTGGTACCAAGATTATGATAACCTCTTTTTCTATTCTCTGCAACAGCAGATATAGGATTGGGGTTATTTCTTCCTTAAGTTTTTGGTAGAAACTAGCTAGTGAAGTCATATGGGGTTGGAATTTCTTTGTAGGACGGTTCCTAATTACTAAATCACTTTTTAAAATAGTTTTGAGAATATTCAGGCTTTCTATTTCTTCCTGGGTCAATTTTGTTGTCTTTTTTTATAAATTTGTTCATCTATAATTTAAATACTTTTGGTATAAACTTTTTCAAAATAATCTTGTATTTATTTACAAGACAGGATCTGAATGTTTAATGACAGGACCAGCAATGTACCTCCTTTTCATTTCTAGTACATCTGTGCTTCTCTTCCTCGTTTTTGTCCATTTCATTGGAGGTGTATTGATTTTGTTATTCTTTTCAAAGAAGCTGCTCTTGCTTCTAATGTTTCTGAATTTCTATTTCATTACTTTCTATTCTCTTTATTGCTTCCTTTATTTGTTTTAGGTTTATTTTTCTATTTCCATTTTTAATTTCTTGAGCTGACTGCTTAGCTCATTTTACTGTTCAGCCTTTCTTCTCACTCTGTTGCCTAGGCTGCCGTGCAGTGGCACAATCTCGGTTCAAGCAATCCTCCTGCCTCAACCCCTGCTGGTAGCTGGGATTACAGGCATGTGCCACCATGCTCAGCTAATTTTTGTATTTTTAGCAGAGACAGAGTTTCACCATGTTGGCCAGGCTGGTCTCAAACTCCTGACCTCAGGTGATCCACCTACCTTGGCCTCTCAAAGTGCTGGGATTACAGGTATGAGCCACTGTACCCAGCCCAGTCTTTCTTCTTTTGTGATACTTGAATTAGACGGTTGTAAAATTTCCTTCAAATATCATTTTAGTTATATCCCCAAATTTTAATGTAAAATTTTCATTACCTTTCAGTCAAAATATTTTCTAATTTCTATTATTATTTTTGTTTTAAACCACAGGTTCAGAAGCCTGTTTCTCAATTTCCAAACATATGCAGATCTTCTAGTTGTCTTGTTTTTCCCTAGCCTAAATTTCACTGTGATCAGAGAATGTATCACATGTGATTTTGATATTTTGATATGTAAGACTTACTTTATTGGTTGGTATATGGTCAATATTGGTAAATGTTCACGTGTGATTGGAAGAAAGATGGATCTGCAGTTGTAGCGTAAAATATTCTCTGTACCTGTCCATGAGGTTAAGTTTAACTGTTGTTTTAAAATTTCTATATTATACATTTAAAAAAAATGTATTTGCTGTTTCAATTACTGAGAGTTAAAACCTTCCTCCATGATTGGATATTTGTATATTTTTCTTAGTAATTCTTCAGTTTTGCATTACATATTTTAAGGCACATAGGTTTAGAACTGTTAAATTGTCTAAGCAAATTGAACCTTTTTTCATTAGGAAGTAATGCTTTTTATATCTAAATATGTATTCTGCCTCATGTTAATATGGCTATACAGATTTCAGTTGCTATCTGCATAGAACATCTTTCTCCATCCTTTATGTCAAACTTTCAGTATCTTTGTTTTAGGTATTTGAGAAAAACCCATCATAACTATCTGAAAGGTAACAATAACAAATACTATTCCCAATGCCATTAGTTCATTTACTGAGATATCTGGGTTTAAATCTATTAGGTTACTACATGTTTTCTATTTGTTCTCCTTTTGGCCTTTCTGCCCCTGGCAAACCCTGGACTTCTTTTGTCCCCTTTCCTCTAACGGCTATCAACAACCCAGCTCAGCCTTTAAGCTGCCACTGCTAGACAGGCAAATAACGTGAGGGCAGAAGTGCTCGTAGGCGTTGATCTCTTTTGTTTCAATCTCTCCCCAGATATGGCCATTGATTCTTTTCTATCTTGTGCTCTTTGATGACTTTACAATGATCATTTGTTTATTTTAATCAGCTGTTTAAATTACCTTCAGTGGGAGAGTTGGTTCAAATTACTTAGTCTGCCTTTACTAGAAAGGTAAAGCCCTGCATAATTTTCCAATATAGGGATATAAGTTATCTGACTACTTTTCCAATGTTAGATATTAGAGATAATATTGTTAAAACACTGTACATAAATCTTTGTTGCATTTTAGATCTTTTCTCCTTAATTATTATTTTTTTTAAGCCAGAATCTCACTCTGTTGCCCAGGCTAGAGTACAGTGGCATGATTCGAGCTCACTGCAACCTCTGCCTCTTGGGTTCAAGCAATTCTTGTGCCTCATCCTCCCGAGCAGCTGGGAATACAAGCACCCACCACCATGCTCAGCAAATTTATTATTATTATTTTTTTTTTGTATTTTTGGTAGAGACGGGGTTTTGCCATGTTGGCCAAACTGATCTCAAACTCCTGACCTCAGATGATCTGCTCACCTCAACCTCCCAAAGTGCTGGGATTACAGGCAAGAGCCATCCTGCCTGGCCTCCTTAAGATAATTTCCAAAAACAGAAATATTGGAGAAAACATTTTCAGGTCTCTTGATATTTCCAGCTGTATTACGCTGTTATACTACAGACCCTAGTGTTTGAGTATGCCTATTTCTCTATATTCTCTCCAGCAGTGAGGACTCCCTTTGAAATACCTGGCCTATTTGATATGTGCTTCTAAAATGTTTGTATTTTACACTGTTGATAAGAATAAATATTTTCATAAATGTTTACTATTTAATTGAATTTTTTGGACCATTTGGGAATCAGTGATTTTTATTTCTATGTGTATTCACGTAAGGTACTTACAACTGGTTGGAGACTGTGGGGACACCAGCCTTCTGCCTTTGAGAATTTGTTGCCAAATGTCAAAAGCATATTTCACCTTCCTGGTGAATTTTGTGCATTCTCTCTATAAGAGGCTGTCTGGGGTCCTGGTCAAAGAGTAGCATCCTAGGCTGGGTGTGGTGGTTCACGCCTGTAATCACAGCACTTTGGGAGGCCGAGGCAGGCAGGTCATTTGAAGGCAGGAGTTCAAGACCAGTCTGGCCAACATAGCAATCCTCCATCTCTACTAAAAATACAGGGAAAAAAAAACCCAAAAAACAAACAAAAAAAAGCTGGATATGGTGGCGTATGCCTGTAATCCCAGCTACTTAGGAAGCTGAGACATGAGAACTGCTTGAACCTAGAGAGTGTAGGTTGCAGTGAGTCAAGATCACGCTACTATACTCCAGCCTGGGTGACAGAGCAAGACTCTGTCTCAAGAAAACCCCCAAAACCCAAGACAAAAAAAGAAAAACCAAAGAGTCGCAGTTTGATCTTGTTTAGAGGGTCAGTGGCATGAGTAAAGATCTACCATTCATTCACTCATTCAATCTACATTTACTGAGATCCTGCAGTACACAGTCTACAGCAGATCTATATGAAGCGCAACTTGATATGGGTCAGGGTCACCCTCACAGACTTGACAATCTAGCAGGGGAGAGAGAGATTAAATAGTCACTGAGAAAAATATGTAATTCTAAATACAGGCTGGCTGCAGTGGCTCACATCTGTCATCCCAACATTTTGGGAAATCAAAGTGGAAGGACTGCTTGAGGCCAAGAGTTTGAGACCAGCCTGGCCAATACAGCAAGACCCCATCTCTAAAAAAATAAGAATGACAAATAAATGAATAGATAGAAACACATGCAATGCAGAAAAGGTAGTACGCTGTGTGGCAGAATATAATGAGGGACTCGAATGAGGGGTGGATCAGGAGCAATGGGGGACAGGAAGATCATGGTGGCCTCTCTGAAGACAGGGCATTTAAACTGAGACAAAGAATGAGAAAGAGTTATTAACCAGAATGGGGGAAGGAGCATTCCAGGCGGAAGAAACAGCCTGCGTAAAAGCTCCGAAGCAGGAAAGACTACAGACAGTCTGCTGCCGCAAGCGCAGTTTTCACACGTCACTTGCCCTTGTGTCAGTGGGAGTGTGGAGGAGAGGATGGCAAAATGCACAATTTGGAAACTCTGAAGAGAGAATGAACAAAGTTAACAGTTTTAAAGTTCTCAACATAGCATAAGGAATCACACTGCCTCCTGCTAGAATATGCAAATGGTTAAAATTTTTCTAAAACCTGATGTCTGAATAGTGACACTGACAGGCCCAGTTGCTTTATATACAAAATAGCCTTTGCTTCAGAAAAGGCCTCATAGTTCTAAGCTGTTTCCAGGGATGCTCCCAACTTAGGAAGATAGAGTTTAACAGGAAAATATTAATCACAGAGTGCTAAACAGGATGCAGCCTCTCGAAAAAGCATGAAATCAATTATTTCACTTTGGGATATACTTTTGGCATGAAGACTGCAGTCTGCCTTGGAAAACAGTCACTTCAAATCTGCCTAGGGAAGCCAGACCAATGAGCGTTTCCAAACACATGACTTCTAAGCAAGTTTTCAACGGACAAAGAAGGCATGGAGCGAGGCGGCCAACATACTGTTCTCGCGGACCAGGCAGAACTCCCATGCGCTCTGGCTCTCCAAAGTGCTGTCCAGGTCAACGGCGACATTGGGCTCGCTCTGCTTCTCCAGGCGGTACTGAGGGCCTGGAAGATCAAAGGGGCAGGAGGAGGGGAGGAAGTCTGAAACAGTGAATTTAACATTTAAAAAACACCACATACTGGTGAAAAGCTGATAAAGCCTTAGTAAAGTATTAAAGTCTGTCTTGATGATCTAGTCATCCAAGATGGAAGAGTTTGGGTTTTTTTCTGCATAAGGTTTCACATACTCATCTGTTCTATTATTAAGTCTGTTTCAACTCAGTTCTCCCCAAAACCAAGTAAGAGGTAAATGGCCCTTGAGTCAGAGTGACCTGGAATCATAAATGGCTATACCACTTCTCAGATATGAGCAGGTCACCTACCCTCTCTGAACCTCCATTTCCTAATATGTAATATAGGAATAGTTAACCTTGAGAGACTGTTGTGAGAATCAGAGGTGATACAGGAGAAATGCTAATTAGAAATGTACCTGCCTCACAGGAGGCAATGTGATATACGTGGAACACTAATGACAACAGTCCAAACATTCAAAACAAATTATAAACAGGTAAGCTTAAATAAATAAAGCTTGTATGACCTGGCATTCATATGTAGAAAAATTTTTTAAATTAAAAAAGAAATCTCAGGTTTCTGAGTTATGATGATGAAAAGACAGTGGCTGCTGATTTACATTTTTGTTGAAACATTTATGAATACCCAAAAGACACAGGTTCAATAGTACTGGAAGCCAGGAGTACTAGCTACCCTGCATCACACAGAGAATTCTTCTGGCAGACCTTAATAAAACACTGCAGCATTTTATACATTTATTCATATATTTCTTTGTCAACCCAAATGACAATCTTGTTCTTCTCAGATAACACCTAACGGGTCCAATGATCAGATTCAAAAGACTGCTCCTGTGATCTGTTAATGGTTATTGAAAGGATTAGAAGCATAGGAAACTGTCTTATTATTTTGACTCTGAAAGGCGTGTTTGGTCAGACAGAAGGAGAGGTGAGGGATCTGAGGGAAGCATCAGAGGTCGTGCAGGGCTCCCAGGAAGAACACGCAGTTTTAGTTTCAGATACGTTCTTCAGCTGTTGCTAACTTGTTGATTAATCACATCTAGTGTTTTTCTATCAGCAGTCTGAGGCATTTCACTCATTTCTAGTCATTCTCCTTCCCATGTTCTATGTTCAGCTGTAGCACTGTAGAGATTCATTTCAGTTTCAGGGTATATTTGATCTTTTCTCTAATTGCTATTTCATCAGCGCTTCTGTCTATTCTGAATTCTTACATACATTCAGTCCTTTTTACACTACTTAAAGCTTTTAAACCTTTATAAGTAAACAATGCTTAAAACATATACAACTATTTAAGCATATACATGGTCAGAAGTCTACACAGTTCTTTTAAGCTCCAATACACTATATTTATATCAAAAAGGCATTGTGTTTTAAAAATATATGTAGTAAATTTGTTTTTCAAAGAATTCTAATTTCAAAGTGTTAAACCGGGGCAGGCATGGTAGCCCCCACTAAGCGATTCTCCCAAATCCCAGCACTTTGAGAGGACCGCTTAAACCCAGCAGTTCACAACCAGTCTGGGCAACATAGTAACAAGAACAAAAAAAAAATTTAAAAATTAGCCAGGCATGATGGTGCGCACCTGTAATCCCAGCTACTCAGGAAGCTGAAGCAGGAGGGTTGCTTCAACCCAGGCGCTGGAGGCTCCAGTGAGCTATGATCAATACCACTGTACTCCAGCCTGGGCAACAAAGAGAATCCCTGTGTCTCTTAAAACCAACAAAAAAGGTGTTAAGTAAGTCAAAGTATGGAAGGAAACGGAGGTAATTCTTGTAGTCTCTACTACCTATCACTTGCCCATGCCAACAATTTTCAATTAAGACGCACTTCTGCTATTGATCAGTGGATGCTGGCACATAATACTGGGTGGAGGGAATCACAGAAAGCTGAACTTTAAGGAAACAGCTGTGGGCCCCTTCAGTCTAGTAGAGGAAAGGGAGTTACCCCTGACCCTGGAGGGCTGCTTTCTATGACAATGGCCTATTAAACAATCTCTGACTGCTCCCATCTCCAAAACCTCCCAGAAATACAGTGTGTAGAAGCCACTGACATCTACTTCTATAAATGTATAGTGAAATCTGGGTATAAAGTTTGGCTATAATAATTCATTTTTCACGCTGAGTATGGTGGCTCACATTTATAATCCCAGTGCTTTGGGAAGCCAGGGCAGGAGGATTACTTGAGGCCGGGAGTTTGAGGGCAGCCTGGGAAACAGTGAACCCTGGTCTCAACAAAAAAATTTTTTTAATTAGCTGGGTATGGTGGTGTGTGCCTGCAGTCCCAGCTACTGGAGAGGCAGAGGTGGATCTCCTGAGCCCACCTCAGGAGGTTCAAGGCTGCGGTGAGCTATGACTGTGCCACTGCACTACAGCCTATCTCCACACACACAAAAAAATTTTTTTTAAATAATAGCCCAGATTTGGGAACAACCTAGGTCTAACAACAACGGGGACTGATTAAATATTGTGAAATAACCATAAAAATATTAAATGTGATACTACAGAAATATTTAATTTTACAAAACATGTTTATCATATGCTACTTTATGAAAGCAGCAAATTATAGCACATTATAAATAATTATAAAAATACAAATTATACAAATTATAATTTTAAAAATATAATAGCTGAGTGGGGTGACTATAGTTAATAATAATGTAGTATATATTTCAAAACAAGCTAGAATAGAGGACATGAAATGTCCCCAATGTATAGAAATGAGAAATACTCCAGGTGGTACCCAAATACCCTGACTCGATCACTACACATTCTATGCATGTAACAAAATATCACATGTACTCCACAAACATTATGTATAAATTTTAAAAAGGTAAATCTAAGCAAAAAAATATGTAAAGGAATAGAGGAAAAAGACTGGAAGGTTATTTCTTAAATGTGAATAGTAGTTATAATTGATAGTGTAATTAAAGTGTTTTTATTTTTCCTTTGTGTTTTTCTGTATTTTTCAAATTTGCTCTAACAAACGAAGGCCACTTTTGTAATTTGAAAACACCAGATAAACTTAAAAGTTCTCCAATTTCTTAATACGCCATTTTTTTGAGGCTACTATAATTAGCACACACTGTGGCGTCTCCAATGGGTCATTCGCATGCAATAATTTTATCAAAACCAGACACGATCTGTTTATGTAAACATATTTTCATGTTAAGTAACCCTGCACCCTGGCATGTGTACTCTGAAAGCAGTGTACAGGCTGTTGGGCTTCTCAAGCTGTCAGCCTACCTGACAGCTGGATTATATATAAGCTACCACTTTCCTGATTACTGGGAGCTAAGGCCTGGCTGCATCAGGAGGAATTTCAGGCTGGTCTCCTTTGCACATTTTTGCCCTACCAGTCCCTGCAGCTGCCTGGGAAACGTGGATCAGGGAAAACAGGGGAGTCAGGGAGTACCAGGAAGGATCCCTTGTTCCTACAGATAACTCCCTGCTCACTCTCAAAGCCACAAATCCCATCATCTGACATTTATTTTATTCCTTGGATCTTGCAGATATTTCTATTAAAATTAGCTTTCTGAAAGTAGCTTCTTAGAAGGACTTTATCCTTGAAGCCCAGTATGATGATGACTTCCATTTAATACATGCTCATTATGTGGCAAGCACGCTATATACCTTACCTCACTGAATCCTCACAGTAACCCCCAGAGGCAGATCTATTATCCTCAGTTCACAGAAAGGGATGCTGGTGAACTAACTTGCCTAAGATCACAAAGGTAAGTAGGAAGGGGGAGATAAAATCCAAGGGAGTCTTCTGGCTCTAAAGCTTGTCTGCCTTGAACCCTTCTTCCTCCTGCAAACTATAAATTACTGGTCAATTATAAAGAGGTCATAGTTTATACCATAAATAAAGGCTTTTTGTTGGGGGGGGCGGATGTGGCATGTATGTACTTAGGCAAAAATGCTGCAGGATGCAGTATGTGCACATGTACCGCAGAGCCCAAAATACAAAAAAAAAAAAAAAAAAAAAAAAAAAGAAGAAAAAAAGTAAATAAATAAAGGCTTTTGTAGATTTGTGGATTCATCTAGAATCTGGATCACTTAACTTCTATAAATTCAAAATGAAAATAATCTGAAACTATTTGTTTTAACAAAATTCACACATATGAAATATTTCATGCTCTGGCTGCATTCTGGGTCCATGGTAGTACCATTCCCTCTCATCAAAACATGATCAGATGTGATCACCTTATCTTCTATCCATCCAGGAAGGCCCTTCCAACTTTCTATCCATCCAGGAAGGCCTTTCCATCTCTCCTTAGGAATGTTCCTAATATTCTATGCTCAGTTTAGTCAGTAACTGAAAATCTGCTAGTTTTTTGTCCTGCGTACTCCCTGCTCATCCATCAAAGCTGAAGAACAACTTGGAAAGCCATTTCTGAACCTAGCAAAGGACCAATGGTAACAACCTGGGGGGAAGGCAGGGTGGTTAAGCTATATATGAAGCTCGATATCTAAATCCAATTGGAAAACTGCTTTTTATAAATCTGCATTTCTCTCCTTAATCCTCGCCCGAATACTGGACAACTCAGAGAAAGATTACAGTATTTCTCACATTTCCCCCACCCACAAAAAAGCCAGATTGATAACTTCAGGCCTTACTGTGTAATGAGAGGCAGGGTATATACGAGAGGCGATAGAGCCAGGTGGTAAGGGCATCAACTTGGGGCCCGATTGCCTTGGCCTAAGTCCTGGCCAAGCAATTTTGCTGTATAACTTCGAGCCAACTTAAAAACTTATCAGTTTTCTTCATTATAAAACAGGGGACAATAATAGCACCTACCTCATAGGACTGTCTAAAGATTCACTGAACTAATAGTTGTTACGCAGCTGGACCAATGTCCAGCACATTAATAGTGCTATTTAAGTATCAGCTATCACCATCATTATCATCATCAGACTGTAATAATACTAAGAGATCCTAATATCATGGACAATCTACCACCATCACAGGCCCTACTATGTGGCAAGTCTCTGTGCTAGGTCTTTTATGTACAGATATCTCATTCACTCTTTGGTCATCCTAAGATGTAAAGAGTATAAATCCATTTAACAGAGGAGAAACTATGATTTGCAGAGGTTAAAGAACTTGTTCAATGCCCTTCAGGAAGTACTAGAAGTAGGAGAATTCATACCCAGCACGGCCCAGGCCTGCACTCTCTACATTGCATTATGAACCACAGCATCTCACTCACACCAAGTTCTAGATAAATGCCTGCTGATGATAGTCAAGATGATAACCCAGATCTATTATGTATCAATCTCCATCAAATACTTGTTTAATTTTTAGGAGGCTGACACAGGAGGAAAATAGAAAAAGAAGCCAAAAATAGTCTTTTTCAAAAAGACAAACCATGAGGTCAATTTCTACGAACAGACTTTTTGCCAAAGAAATTATTATATATAATATAAAATATAATATAATATAATATAACTCTTTCACACTGAACAGGACATAGTTCTCATGGCAATATCCACACTTTGGAAAGAGGATTTAAAAAGTCACAGCTGCGCATGAAGCCGCATGTCCTCCAGTTCACAGAAGAGAGGAACACAAAAGGAAGATTCTGGGAAGCAGTTCCTCTGTAGCATCGAGAAAGCCTGCTTGGGCATTCCAATGATGTATTTATTGCAGTAATACCATGTCACCGAATGGCCTAGGAACAAAATACTGCTCTGGGCACTTTGGGAGGGTTCCAAGTTATAATACCCAAGCAGGATTTTTATGGGATTTTGTAAACCTCAGGCAAACATCTCAGCATATAAGTTTCAAAGAAAATCTGTAGAATCTGTTGGTTGGTGGCTACAGGCTTAGCGCAGCTTCCTTGATCCCTTTAACCCTTGACTGAAGCGTAAAAGGTTTCACCATGCAATTCTTTAACAGCTGCAAGCTAGCTGAAAGCTGAAATCCAATGGAAAGCAAGTGCCTGCCAAAATCCGAAGAGAGGGAAGACATACTGTCGCCTCTTTCACTCTGTGTATTCTTTCTAGAGACCCATGGGAGAAACTTCCTTCAGACCTTGGTGTCAGGAAAAGCTGTACTTCTCTGGAGCAAAGGGCTTGCTTTTGTATCTTTAGAAAGTTTAACATATATCTTGTGACTAGCCGTTACCATGTCCCTTTCTCCTTTGCCCATCAGGAAGCTCAGCACTAAATGTATGCGTGGCTATGGTGACCTAGGCATGCATTTCTCTGCCAGTTCCTCCTCCTTGGGACTCATAAACTTGCTGTTTAATCTTTATGTTCCTTTTCCTTTCATGTAGTTTATTGGTTCGTGTATTTTCTTAAGAGGTGGGGTCTCACCATATTGCCCAGGCTGGAGTGCAGCGGCTGCTCACAGGTGCAATCCCATTACTGATCAGCACGGGAGTTTTGACCTGCTATGTTTCCAACATGGGCCGGTATACCCCTCCTTGGGCAACCTGGTGGCTCTCCACTCCTGGGAGGTCACCATATTGATGCTGAACTTATCTAGGCTATAACCCAGAAATCCTGGGCTCAAGCAACCCTCCCATGTCAGCCTCCTGAGTAGCTGGGACTGCAGGCACACACCACTGTCCTCAGTGGTTCATGTATTTTTCAATCTATTATAATAATTCCAAATACTTTTGGGATCAAGGTAGGACATAAATGAATTAACCTGTCATTATCATTGCTGACCATAAGAACAAGTCTGAGAATCACCTGTGCAAGGAAAAATGACCAAGTCAAAGGCTGAACACTCACAGTTATGTCTTCATGTCAAATATTTTCCATTCACCAATTTAAAGAGCTGCTTTAATATGAAAGAGCTTCTCAGTGCCAGAAAAAAGCTAAGTGTGAGCAGTAAGAAGAAAGGCTAGGCTTGAGCAGAACATCTCTGGTGTTTGTGCCCTGAGAGGGAGTAACACTGCCAGCTGTGCATCCTGGGAAAGGAATTTAATCTCATCTGTAAAATGGGGATTACAGAGCTTCCCTCAGAAGACTGCTGTGAGAATTAAATGAGACAATCCAGGACTTCTCTTAGCAAAGTGCTCGGCCAATGAGAGCTACTATTATTGCAAATATAGGCTGAAACAGAAACTGCTGTGATAAGGTTTAGGTAGATCCCTACCTAGCCTATGAGTCACAACAGGCTTACAGCCTTACCAGGCAGGGCACACCAGGGCAGGGAATGCTGGCATCAAAGCGAGTATCTGTAGTCTTTCCCTCATGTGTCCAAAGTAGGGGTGCAGGATGCATATCTATTTAAACAAGCTTGCTTTGAAGCTGCAGGCAGCATTTAAGATTAGAGACTTGCTCAGCAGCCAGAATTCCTACGGTTCCCTAGTCTTTCAGGTCCTACAAATATAGTCTAAAATGGACGAGTAAATGTCAGAACCCCAGAACAAACCATGGTAGCACAGCTATCAAAGGAAATGTGACGCTGGGTCTGAGCTCACATGTCCACCCTCAGTCTTGGCTTCTTCCACTGAACTTCCCATGGTCCACGTGGGCTCATCAGTGCCTCTGGCCTCTGCACGTGCTACTCCCTATTCCCTCTTCTTCGCCTAGCTCTGAGTCCTCCCAGACAACCTAGTTCAGATGTTTCCACCTCAGGGAAGGGGAGGGTGGAGTCACCTGTCCCCTCCTCTGTGCTCCCACACAGTGCCTTGTTACTACCTTGGTAGGAGCACTGATGGGCTCTTCTCTAATTTACCTGCTCGAGCTGTCTCGCTGACTCTCCTCGTCTCAAGGCAGGGATGATTCATCTCTGTGCTTGGTGCATCAAAAAATGTTGGTTAGATGGATGTCTGGATGGTAGTGTAGCATCACATATGTTTTAATATCTATGCTGTCATGGTTTGTTCTGTGGGTTCTGACATTTACTTGTCATTTTTAGATAATATTCGTAGGACCTGAGAGACTAGGGAACTGTAGGAATCCTAGCTGCCGAGCAAGTCTCTAATCTTAAATGCTGCCTATAGCTTAAAAGCAAGCTTGTTCAAGGGGGAGCTGAGGCCAAGAAGTTTGGCCTAGACTGTTGGTCAAGACTTGGATTTTCTCTTATAAGCAACAGATGCTAGCAGGGCAGGGAAGTAACACAATCAGCTTTATACTTCGGTGAGATTCTTCTGGTGGCACTGCTGACAATGGGCTGGTGACTTATGGCAGGAAAACCCATTTCAGGAGGATCGTGCCAAGCCTTGACTGTTCTATGGCAGGGCTGACTGAATCTGCGTTCCTCACTGAGCTAAAGCCACCACGCTGACGCTGTCCATATCAGAGCTCGGACCCAGCATCAGCTATTCTAAAATGTCTGCATTTAGTGTCAGCTCCATCGCTTATAACTCTTCCTCTAGGGGCAACTACAATCATCTTCTGCTTGATCTTAATATAAGCACTGAGCTATATTCAAGTGATAACCACTGTAGCTTATACCCCCTCTGAGGCTCAGATTGGGTAATTTGGAATTTAAATAATATAAAAGGAACAAGCTGACATGAAAATAAGGTCACACTTTAGTTTCTTCTGAGCCAATACACCCATTTGCTCTCAGTGAAACAGCTGAATATAATCAAATTAAATACAATCCCTATTGCAAAAGAAGAAAGACCAAGGCTGTTTCAATAAACCAATTCTCCTGCCTAGTTAAACTGCAAAACCTTCAGGAAAGGTTTTGAAAGCATGACCCATCAGTTCTAATTTTTAAAACTTATCCTTTCAGTCAACACTAGAAAAAGGCCCATTCCAACTTTTATCTTTGCTACAAAGTGCTGTTATCTTGGCTTGATGTCAGGAGCTCTATCTCTCTTTCTGCTGACAAGCAGAGACGAGAAAGATAAGATTGGAAACGAATCTCACTTCTCTGAGTAAATAAATAATCAATACTCATCTAAATGTAAATGAGAAGGCAGCCCCCTCTGATAACAGCACTCTTATCAGAGAGCCAATTTTCTTCAGACATTTGGCCTCAACCAAATCACCATCATTCAGCCCCAGCCTAATGGCAAAAAATCGTAACTAAATTGAACCGATCACCAGAGATCAACTAAGTTCGGCCCTGGCCACTTCAGGTTCAAATGTTTGGGAATGCAATTTTGCCCCCATTAACTTTCAATAGCAATGAAGAACAGACTGGTCAAGGGGCTAGTCGGTGCAATAAACAAAGCCTAGCAAGGGGGCCAGCCAGAAGATGAGGAGGAGTGGGCTTCAGTGTTTAAACAACGACAATGTCACGATGGAAGCAAGCCCCAAAACTGCGAAGGGAAGGCCGCTTCTGTGGGCTGAGCAGAGTGCATTCTTTCCCCTAAGGCTTGGCTGAGACTGAGAAGACATTTAATTTGGCTAATGATGATGATGATAATGATGATTAAAGTTTATTAAAACAAATATAAAGAAAAAAGAGATATTAAAAAGCTACTGTAGCTAAAAATAACCTAAGGTTTAAATGATCAATTTCCTCCAACTAATTTGTCTTAGACTTACATCTGACCCAGCAGTGCCGCACTGACCTGATTTTACTGAAAGAAGACGCCGTCTATAAGACAAATCACTTTCAAACCACTGCACTGGGGTTTCCATTTCTTTGCTGCAAGACTCAATTCACTGCTGATGAGAGTATTGGGGAAATTATGACCATTATTGATAGGACAGCAAAACCACTTTCACACAGCAGTCTTCAAGTCGACAGAAAGCTTGCACTAGACCATTAATGAAGGTGTCAGCCTAAAACCCGAAATTAAAGACAAAGGCTGGAAGAGGCCTAATTTTTAAGCCATGTTAAGGACACCAGACACACAGAAGCAGCAGCCATTCATTCTCTTAAGAGTAACAGAGCTTAAATAAGGGTGAGCAGAGGAACGGGCCACTCTGCTTGTGATTAAGGAAAGAAATGCTTCTTTTTTGGCCTGGCCTTGGAGTTCCAAGACCATAGGCTCTCAATATTATCTGCTCACAATCTTCACCAGCCAAAGGAGGCCATGCTTGGTGTGAGACAGAACTACCCAATGTTTTACAGTCTCTACTGCTGCTGTGAGCATCTGATCCTAGAAGGCAGATGTGTGGCAGCTAGAGTGTGGGTTTTGGAGTCAAAAAGACTTGGATTGAAATTCTGGCTCTTTTACAAGTTACGTGACCCTGGGCAAGTTAGTGGATCTAAACCTTCATGGAATAATTTCCCAAATTATGTGTAACACAATACCTAGCACATAAGCACTCAATAAATGTCAAGTTATATTGCAAATTTGACAAAATCATCAATTTGCCCTTTTTGAAAACAAGTCAAATACTGCTTCATTCCTGGATTATAATAACAGCATCAGCAACTGACATGGAGGATTTTCCTGGCCCTTAACAAAGTGCCTTCCACGCATTTGATTTCCGGATCTTCATAAAACTCCATGCGGTAGGACCTACTGATCCCCACTTTACAGAAGAGGAAACTAAACCATGGTGCCATTAAGTCATGTACCTATGTCGAGGCCAGGGCGAGAATGCAGGTGTTTCCGATTCCAAAGCCTGTGTTCATCACCACTCTGCTATGCTGTGTCCCATAAAGAACACTATAGGTTTTGATCTTTGGGTCTAAAAAAAGAATTGTAAGGCTTAGAAGATTTATCAGTTTAGAAAGGAGTAAAGAGGCTGGGTGGGAGGCCAGGCAGCAGGGAAGGGTGTGGGAAGTTGATTTTGAGGGGGTCAAAACTGAGAGTCCACCAGCCCTCACAGCAGGCATGTCACATGAACACCAGCTGCTTGCCCTGATTTTTCCAGGGTTGGGGTGCAGGTACTTTTTCTAAGTTAAGTGATTTACAGACTTACTGCCTCAATCCACAGTTCTGAAAGTGTGATTTCTTTAGGGTTTAACTATACCCATTTCTAGCCTTGTTACAACTTTTTTATTGCAATAGAAAACATTTACTGGAAATATGTTACTGCTATTACCAGGTCATAAAATAAAAAGAAAAATAGTTTATGTATTGCCATCATTTCCAATCATCAATCAGAAAGTGCCAAGAGGAGGAAGGGAAAGGGCGTACGGCTGAGATTTCCTTCTTTGTGTGGGAGAAAATGTAGGAGCATCATAATTCTTTAGAACAAATTTATTCTTGAATACCTAGCCTCACGAATGGGCTCCTGGGAGAAGCAGGGAGGCATCCTTTTGGCATATCCCCTCCTCTCTGCAGCCCTGCCTGAATCCCTGTCAAAATTAAGAGCTCTTTCATCCCACCTTCCTTGGGACCTTGCTTTTCTCAGTGCACTGAGCATGCTGAATTAGAAGCACTTTTGTCTATTTGTCATTCCCCATATCGCACCAGCATCAGGGCACTCTCTGAAGGCGGGGTAGGCAGACTTTCCAAAAAAGCTCAACTCTGTCTTCCAGGGCTTCAGCACAGCAATAAGGCTCTTCGTTGGTGCTCAATAATCTTGTTAAATAGAATGAGGTGGCATTGGAGATTTTTGGATCTTTGTTAAACAGAACGAGGTGGCATTGGTGGTTTTCAACGCAACAAGGTGGCACTGAAAATTGAACTCAACAACCTACTTCTTGTGGCTAATATTCCTAAGAAATAGTAGCCCAAGTACACAATGATGTATGTTCAAAGATCTTCCTTACAGTACTGTTTTAATATAAAACATTTCATAAACCTAAAAGTTTACCAGTAGGAAACTATTAAATTATGGTGTATCTATACACTGGGGTGTCCTGTAGCTGTTAGAAGAATAAGCTAAGTTGGTTGGGTACAGTGGCCCACATCTTGGGAAGATCACTTGAGACCAGGAGTTCCAGACCAGTGAAATCCATCTCTACAAAAAACAAAACAAAACAAAACAAAACAAAAACCCATAAAAATATTAGCTGGTTGTGGTGGTATGGAGCTGTAGTCCCAGCTACTTGGGAGGCTGAGGTAGGGGGACTGCTTAAACCCAGGAGTTCGAGGTTACAGTGAGCTATGATGGTGCCACTGTACTCCAGCCTGGGCGACAGAGCAAGTAAACAAACAAAGCTAAGTTAATAAGACATAGAAATAACTCAATGATACATTATTAAATTTATAAGATATAGAATGTGTAGAGTATGCTACATGTTAATAAAGTAAAACCCCAATTACATAGGTGCACTGATGTGTAGATTTGTGAAATACACAACACAATCTGGAGGGTCGTGAACCAAACTGTTCTCACAGCTGTTCTTTTACCTACAGTGACCTGTGAGGAAGGTGTAGCAGCAAAGAAGATGGCTTTTGATTTTTACTTTAAAGATTCCTATCATGTTTGGGTTTTTGACAGTAGACGATTACAGGTATTACATTTATCATTTTAAAAATTCAATTTTAAAAAACGAGGTGGAACACATTTCAGAGACTATTCCAGCTAGATGACACTAGGGAAGACTGTGGCCCCTGGAGCCTCCCTGAGTCTCCTCTCAAAGCATCTGGCTCCTCACACACAGTGTGGGCTCAATGGCTCTGGAGAGACACCTAAACGGTTGGTGAGCCAGAAACTAACTTGGGATAGAGCCTGTTCAAGGGTTCCTGAGGCCCACAGTCAACCCACAGGCAGATCACAGAAGCTTCCAGTGCTGCTCAAAGGGGCTGCACAGGCAAAGGTGAAGAGGGCTGACTGGAGCATCTGGGGCCAGACTACCAAGACTGTTTACAGCTAGGTGTGGTTGCTCATGCCTATAATCCCTTTGGGACCACAGCACTTTCGGAGGTCAAGGCAGGGAGGATCACTTGAGGCCAGGAGTTCAAGAACAGCAACATAGTATGATCCCATCTCTACAGAAAATAAAAATTAGCCTGGTATGGTGGCATGCATTTGTCTTAGCTGCCTGGAAGGCTGAGGTGGGAGGATTGCTTGAGCCTGGGAGATCATGGCTGTAATAAGCTATGATCACACCACTGTGCTCCATCCTGGATGACAAAGCAAGACCCTGTTTCTCTAAAAATACAATACAATACAAAATACATATGTATTTATAATTTTAAAAATTAATAACAAAAACTGTTTACAAATGCAGGCCACAACTGCAGACCAAGGGTCAGATCCAATTCACTCCTGTTATCACCACAGCCACAGCATGATAACTATGCCTGCCCCAACCTCCTCATGGATTCAACACAGAGCCACCAAAAAAAAGGGTACCCCACAATGTCTCTGGTCGGTCTTCTTCTAGGGCAGTTCTGAAGCCTCCACACAGGCTTTGAGACAAATGGTGGTCAGGAGTCCATTCCTACAGTCTGTGGGTAGAGAAAAGGTCTGGATTTGATCCCTGCCTAGGCTTAATATAGTGTATGTCTAGGGAATGTTCTGCAAACTCTGCAGAGCCCAGCACATTTGAGACAGTATGATGTAACACTTATGAGCCAGACTCCTTGGATTTGACATCTCAGCTCCATTCACTCACACGCTGTGTAATCCTGGGTAAGTTACTTAGCCTTTCTGTGCATGACTTTCCCACCTGTAAAAATGGGATAATAGCACCTAGATCTTAGAGTTATTGCAAGGATTCATTGAGCTAATACGGGTAAAAAGTGTAAGGAGAAAGGATGCCTGGCCCACAGTTTTCACGAAGTCTGTAGCTTTAGCTGTACTGTCATGCCTGGGTTGTTGCTTCTGCTTTCTAAGCAGCACTCAGCGAGAGAAGGGTCTCTAGTTCTCCAGCAGTGGCTGAAATCTCCAAGTTAGTCTTACTCATCTCATCTTCCTCCCCTCTAATGATAAAGTAATCCAGAAATATCCTCCAAATGATGCCATTTCAACCATCTGTGCCTTTCCCCATACTAGTCCCTCAGTTTGGAACAATCTTCCCTCTACTTCACTTCTTTAGTCTATATTTTTTCCCACTCAAGTAATCAAAACTGCTTAGATGCCACTGTCTCTGGACTTCTTTGTGCAATCCACACTAAAAAGACTTCTTGTACTACATATATGCAAGTTGAGAATGGAGAGCGCATTTCAGCATGTCTACATTCCTAGGACGGCTTCAGCATACAGGTGAGCTGAGTGATTACTTGGTGATGAAACAAGCCCAGCCTGCTTGGCTACATCCTGACTACGTCTTCCTCTGCAGCAGACTTGGAGATCTACCTTCGTCTGACCCCGAATGGTTCTACTGTTTGGAGATTCCCATTAGTGTCCCTACTCTGACAGGGTTTCCTAGGGATGGACGGAACTAGCGTGGATCTAGCTGACTCAACTGGACATTGACTGGAGAATGGAAGAGCATCACTGACAGGGTCCAACCCCTCATCCCAATCAGTCTGTTTCTCTTACCCAGGCCTGCCTTCGGTAGCCACCTATCCCAACATGTATCCTACCAAAGTTATTGGAGCCACAACACACAGGCCTAAGTGGAGACCACTCAACATCAGAACAAGAAGAGGTAACACATGTACAACCCAAAACTTCAAAACTCGCAGAAGGCTGCGAGCCACTGGACAGGAGCCTCATATACGTCGCCGTGGGCAGACATGTGCTAGATGGCCCAGACCCTTCCCTGCCATGAGGAGTGCTAATAGTCTACATCCTGTCACTATGCAGCCAGCGGGAATGTACTTCTCTTTGGAGAAAGAAGCCCCATATTATTTGTAAAAGAGGAAATTTTTTTTTCCTCCTTGAAGTCCAGATATCACTTGTTAGACAGGTTGGAAACCTTTACCACTGTCCCTAAGAATCCAATTTTTCAATCCAATCTGTTTCTCTTAACTTGAGTTACTGTGACATTACCAAATTTTACATACAGTTATCTGTTGCTCTGTAAAGAAATACAGATGGTTTTTGTGGAAATAAACAGTCATTTATTTTAAACAATTGTAAAATAGTTTATGGAAACCAGTGGAGTAATGCATTCAAATAAATGCCAAAACTGGTTGATGGGGATCCAGGGTGCTAAATCACAGTGCGTAGGAATTTAGCTGTGGGGAACAGATAGTAAATCCAGAGTGACAGAATTTCCCGTGATGGCAAAGGTTTCTGACATCCAGTCCAGTACTCAAAACCCACAGCAGTTCAAACCCATTTTCCTTAACACGGCCTTGACAGCCAGTGAAATTAGTGAATTTAGTCACAAGCACCTAAGGACAAAAAACAGAAGAAACAAAAATGAGACTTCATTTGTCTGCAGCCTTCTCTGAGCTATATAAAAGTGGTGACTCCAACCTGAGTCAGTGGAGAGCAAGCTTAGAGCCAACTGTTTTCAGTCAGCAGACTTTGTTATGATACATTGGAATCCGAAGACTTTCTTTCAAATCTGCTTATGTCAGAGGCTTGGGTAAACCACTTCCTCTCTGAACCTCAGTCTCTTCCTCTGTTAAATGAAGATAATACAGTAGTTGTATGTACTTGACAGGATGTTGAGCAGATTCAGTGAGGCACCAGGGTTAACTATTCTTTGGCAAGCTTGATGCCAGTGGCCCTGGTGGAAGGGACCCTAGGCCTGGGTGGGACAAAAGGCTACAGGGCCTCTTAGGGACTTCTACCAACTCTTCAGCGAAGCACCACTGCCAGTGAATGGTTGGACCAGCCTTTGTAGGAACAGAGAGAATTCTAAGCCCTTTTTTGCTTCCAATTTTACAGGACAATCAACTATAAACTTACTACCCCCTTCCATTCTCAAAGCAGGTTTTTTCCCTTGTAACTGGGTTTCCAATGATGACACCATGATTCCCCCAGTGAATTAATTCAGTTGTTCATCAAACATTTACCAAACTCCTACCATGTGCCATGTCCTGAGCCAAACACTGTAGATATAAAGATGAACAAGACTCCGAATCTGGCCCCTAAGGACCCGGCATAGTGAATGCGGCACTCTCAGGTTTGGAATACTTCTTAGCCTTCCCCCTTATTGTTGACATTAAATCAGCTCCCAAGTTCTGCAGACTCTGCCCAGTTAATAGGTCTCCGTTGCATTCCTTCCCACTCAGGCCTCAGTAATGGTTTCCCAATCTTCTCCTGGCCTCCAGCCACCCACTCTTCACCCTATTGTTAGACAACGTTCTCCAGAGCCAAATTCTGGTAGATTCAAGGTATCACCTTCATGCTTAAAATCCTTTCACAACTTCCTTGCAGGCTACTAGTTTAGACGCAAAGTCCTTATCCTACTCTCAAGGCTTTCAATTTCCTGTCCATCCTAATTTCTGGTCCATCAATGTCCTCTACAGGACATTGTCCAAACTAGTCTCACCATTCAGTGCATGTACGTCCTGGCTTCCTACCTCCATGTCAGTGCTGCGCCCTTCCCTTCACCCAGACTGACTCCTCCTGTTTGTCAAAATCACATCCCTCCTTTTTGATCATCCCCTAAGTCTTATCTTTTCTCCTTCTGACCCCATGACATCAGGCTCAACCAGGGTCCCAGACTGGCCTCCTTCCTTTTCCCACAATAGGGAAAGTTGCACCAGTTAACACCTGCAGGCTCTGCTTCAAGGCAAGAGGATTTCTACAATCCCCAGCCAACCAAAAACAGGGCTTCCTTTTAAAAAATCTCACCTTGGCCTTCACATTTCATTCAGTTAACTGGTCCTTGCTCCTGGCCCAACCCTGCCCAGAACCCTGCCCTAAGGCCTGACGTCATGCTAGGTTCTCAGTAGGCCTCTCTGAAGATGCTGCCTGCCTGCCTGTCTAGATTTCCTTGCGCATAAATCATGCATTTAATTTCTCTAAACTCAACCATATTTACTAAGTAGAAATGAGGGAAAAAAAGAGGGAGAGACCTGACTAAGAGCACAATTTAAGCAGTTGGGAGATTTCCACTTGCCATGACTCTCAGTGATCCAATGAGCCCTAAGAGTGTGAATATGCAGCAGGAGTCCTGAATTCATCCTTGCAACTATGGAACCTTATAAATGTGTGATAAATGACTAACTGCATTAAACGGGTGGATGATAGTGTCTCAGTCTTTCTAGACTAAGTTTGATTCTAGCATTTAAAAATATGTACTTTTAGCGGTTATGATGCTAGAGAAAAAAGCTGTGTGAATTTAATGAAAAAATTATAATATATTGCCCCTGATGGACATTTTTAAAGAGATTTTCTTTCCTACAGGTAATTTTGACATTGGGGTTTTTACTCACCTGTCGCCTTTGTGATCCAACCCTGGATAAGCGGTGGCTCTTGGTACAGCCACCCCTGGATGCTGAGCATCATCTGCTTCCCTGGTCCTTGCTGCCAGGACCTGCAGTCCCCCCCCCGATCCTTGTGCCCCACCCTCAATCCTGCTGCTGATTGCCCATCTGCCCTGTTCCCTGCCGTGGGGGCCAGATCCTTCAGAGATTGGCTCCGCCTGCCAACAGGGCTTCTCCCTGCCTTCCTTCTAATGACCATTGTGCCAATTGAGGTTGTGTTTCAAGTCAGAACACAAGCCTTGGTAAGTACTTACTTATTTTTTATTTTTTGATGTACGTAGAGAGGCCAGGATTGAGGACTACAACCTAGGAGCATAGATTCAGGTTGCCCTGAATACATTCCCAGCACTTTAATTACCGCTACCCTGTCCAGTTTTATAATAGCCATTTAAACTCTCGCCTCAATACGCTCCACTAGAAGGATCACGAATGGCGGGGTTCAAATTCAAGCTCTACCACCAATTCATAAGACCTTCAGATATTACTTAAGTGCTCTAAGTACTGTTTTCTTATCTCTAAGTGGGGGATGATGATAACCTCTAACTCATGGTTATTATATAGAATAAGATAATAACACAAGTAAAATAGTCTGGCACATAAATGCTCAATAAATAGCAACTATTTATTATATTAATACAATTTTGCACATTTTGCTATGTTCAACTCTCAAGCTATTAAACAGATAAGAAGCTGAATTATATATCCTGTTTTATTTTAAGCCAATTGTGACTTATAACCGAATATGTTAAAATATGCTTCTTTTTGTGCTACAAACAAAACAAAAAGGTAAAAACAATGGGGAAAATGGCAGCAGAAGAGACGTGGCTGCCAGCCATTTTCCTTTCTCAGAGTTTTCTTTCTTGTTAGATCTATTATCTGGGAGCTGGGCTGCCCTGCTGGCTTTCCATTTGCCTTGCTAATAACAGTAAATCCAGCAGCTTCCACTGCAGTTCCTGTCTCCTTCAGCTGACTCCCAGGCCAATCAGCATTTCCTCTCTGCTAATGTCAGATGTTCCCTGGGAAGTCCTGCTGAAAAGAAAATTTATGACTAAAGTTTCTCCAGCTTTTAACCCTTCTACATATCCTGCTCCAGATGCGGGGTGCTCCGGAGGAAGGCTAGGTCATTCCTACACGTGCACTCCTATGTTCTTGCTAATGCTCTACTGCTCTGACAAGGGGCCTCGGACCGCTGGAAAAGCCCAAATGAGCAGCTGGGCAGACAGATGCACACATTCTGGGCTGTACCTAATATGTGGACTCAATTTGAGCTGGGTTCCTTAGCAGCTAAAGTCTCTTTTGAACTATGACTCAAAGCAGTCATATGCATACAAAGAGCATTAGATCACAAAATTGTGAGTCTGACTGGGTTTCATAGCTGAAACTGAAAGGAGGGACCAGGAATAACACTTACTGAGTGATAAGATAGTAACAGCAAAGAATTACTGGGTGCTTGGTGCTTTGCAAGGATCTCTGCTTAATTCTCACAATAATGTTATGAAGATGACATTATTAATTTCATTCATAAATGAGGAAAATGAAGTTCAAGCAGGTTAAGAAACTTATCAGAGAGCTAGAAAAAGCAACAGGAGGCCAGGCATAGTGGCTCACGCTTGTAATCCCAGCCCTTTGGGAGGCTGAGGCGGGTGGATCACCTGAGGTCAGGAGTTTAAGACCAGCCTGACCAACATGGAGAAACCCTGTCTGTACTAAAAATACAATATTAGCAAGGCGTGGTGGCACATGCCTGTAATCCCAGCTACTCGGGAGGCTGAGGCAGGAGAATTGCTTGAACCTGGGAGATGGAGGTTGGGGTGAGCCGAGATCATACCATTTGTACTCCAGCCTGGGCAACAAGAGCAAAACTCCATCTCAAAAAAAAAAAAAGTAACAGGAATAGGGGTGGAACCAGGTAGGTCTTCTAGAAACCAGGTCCTAACAAAGCTCCCTGGTTAAGGCTACCAATCAGAAAACTATGATATGACTGGGACCTTATTTTACTGAAGAGAAGATTAAAGCAAGGAGCTCAAAGACAAAGAATAACCAGTTTTAAGCCACCAGAGGAAGCATGATCTTCTCATCCACAACAGCCACCTCCTGAAATAAATCCTCCAAGGGTCACAGAAGAGGAGAATGCACTGACTTAGGCTTTCAGGAGACAATGGGGTGGCACTCCACAATCTCTTCAGTGGAACGGAGAACAATGGCTATCTGCCGAGGCTCAGGCTTGCTGACAAAGGTGGCAGTGGTGCAGCAGCCACTGCCAGGCCCTTACAGACCTTATGTTCTTGGCACAGAAGGATCTCATCACAGGGCTTTCATTGTCAGTAAGTTCAAGACTTTGGGGATGTCTGCATGCTGGCTCCATGGACTTTTCTATGACCTCTTCTCCACCTCTCCACAGAAGTTAGATGATATACCTAACCAGACCAGCAAATCCAGTAAACTAATTTTTGTCTCAATTTAAAAAATAGTAAGAATATCAAAATATACATGTGACAGCTGTTTGGGACTCTAATGTTATGGAAAAGCAGCTGTTTTCATTTATATTTAAGGTATTAGTCATTCTTAGAATGGAACAGAGTATCCAGCTAATAGCTTATGCTTTAACCTACGGAAAATACAGGTCACGAAGTGTTGGCAGACTCGCAATACAATGACTATACTCATATAACATTTTGGTCTTAAAAAGTTTGAAAATGTTTATAAGAAGAAGCAACTATTTAATGATGATGTTCTCAGAGAAAATTGATACCCAACATGATTAAATGAATGGTTGCTTTTAGGAGAAAGTACATTTTCAAATAGACACAGTCCATGTAAGTAAAGAAAGAAAGATCCTTCTAAGCTGTAGAATTTGAAAGTAAGCTGTTTTCTTTTTACAAAATTTTAAAATTAACTTTAATCAAAGTAGCATATATGTGGTTTTAAGAGTAAATAATGCTATTAAGTCCTATGATGAAAAAGAATAATTCCCTGTCCCATTCTAGAGTCCCTCCTTACAGGCAATTTGTTTATTGGCTTTTGTTTTTTTTTTTTTTGGTTGATTTCTGGTATTCACCTTCCTATTTTTTATTAGCATTCCCATTCAACTACTTAAATAAGTTATTATAAATATCAGACAGTATCTATTAACTTAACATTGGAGAGAATGAGGACTTAGGCTGTGCTCTCTCTCACACACACACCCTTTGGAAAGTGAGTTTGCTTTTCTTTTTCTTTTTCTGCAATACAGCAGCTTCCTCCTGCTGGGCACCCTTACGTGACTATCAGTATTTAAAATGTCTGCTTTTGGTATACTCCTCTGGCTCCCCAAGGACTCAGGAAAGATCTGTATCATTACAGGAACTTGAGGGCAACACTAATTTCGACAGATGTGCATTGCCTTTCATTTTACACACATTTACATTTACATTTGATGATGTAATTCTCTGAAGGAGTTTGATCTCCAATAACCAAAATACAGTGAATCCATTCCTAAACAGAAAGTGGTGTCCTCAGGTGTAGGCTGGCCGAAAGAGAAGCAGCCATGAGATGTGGGTTAGTCTTCACTATATCTTAGTTCATTCCACAGATGTGCTAGCCACCAACCCTGGGCCAGCTGTGGTGCTGGTAAACCACAAGGAACCTGCCTCTCCAAAAGGAGCTTTCACTGTTCTCAAGGAAAAGAGGGGGCTCTCATTCTGTTCTCTTACAAGGTGCTTACCAGCAGCTGGCAAGATCAGTGTATTAGGACCTTACTGGGGACAGGGCCATGGTGCCTCTGTCACAAGCCTAAGTGGTTGAGGGATACTAATCTCTATAGAGGATTAGTATCCCTTCCCAGCTTCCAAGGCTAGGACATGGCCTGTTCCCCTTGATGGCCACTGTTGATCCAGACAGATTCATTCACTGCTCATTAATTTACCCAGTCCTTGCTGCCCTGTCCACTTCTCCCTGCCTGCATCAATGAGGGGTGCTGGTAGCCCAATTAGGAGATGTGTGGAAACGAGTGGAAAGACTTGAGGTTATATCAGAGCCTGGGAGACTGAGAGACTCCCTTTAGGAGGGGAACTCCCAAACCTGAGAACTCAAGAAAATCCTTCGTTAGAAAATGGAAGGACTGGCCAGGTGCGGTGGCTCACGCCTGTAATCCCAGCACTTTGGGAGGCCAAGGCAGGTAGATTACTTGAGGTCAGGAGTTCCAGACCAGCCTGGCTAACATGGTGTAACCCCGTCTCTACCAAAAATACAAAAAATTAGGCGGGCGTGGTGGTGTGCGCCTGTAATCCCAGCTACTCAGGAGGTTGAGGCAGGAGAAGTGCTTGAACCCGGAAGGCAGAGGTTGCAGTGAGCCAAAATTGTGCCACTCTACTCCAGCCTGGGCAAAAAGAGTGAAACTCCATTTCAAACAAAACAAAACAGGAAGGACTAACAAAAGCCGGAACAAGAATTCCTATCAAATGTGTTTTGTTGCTTTGTTTATTGACCATCTCCTCTATTAGAATGTTAGCTCTCTGAGATCACGAAACTGTCACCATTATATCCTTATTCACTACCTGAAATGTAGCCAAGACTCCATAAATATTTATTGAATAATAAGTTAGGTTTCAGACACACTGTACCTGAGAGATCTGCATGACCCTCAGGGATTCTTAGATTTCAGTTACGTTATCTTAATTCACATTGTTCTGCTATTAAATGTAGTGTGCCAAAAGAAAGAAAGAAAAAGGCAAGCTGAAGTTTTGCTATGATTTGATATTTCTATGATTATGTGGTGACAGTTTCTGGGAAGATTGAGGAGTTCCAATAGACCACCTTGTATCTTTTGCAGCACTTGGGCTTTAATCACATCTCACTGACTTTCTGGTTGAAAAATTGGTTTGATGACACAGTAGAATCTACACACCCAGCTGCCTGCCATACTGTGATTAGTAGCTAGGTAACCAGAGAGGTAGATGCTGATATGTCCTCTCCCCAGACCTGCCTCACGGTGCTAATCCAATGCCATTTTCCTGATTTTAAGTCATCTTTGTCTCAGGACATTATTGTCATGTAAGGTAGAAAAAGAAATACCGTTACTGACTAGCTATTTTTCTTTTTTTTCTTTCTAATGCATTTAAAGCTGTTGCAGATATGCCACAGAAAGTGCCACTACTTATAATTTACTCAAAAAGGAAGAAATATGCAAAATTATTAGTGCAGTTGTTTAATGCCTTTTACATTGCTTACGGGGTAAAACAGCTCCAGTGTCAGGCCTCTGTAAGCAGCATAACAGGAATTGGGTGGTTCAGGTCCTTGGTTTCCTGAGGTGGGGTAACTACTAAAGCAGTGGTTTTTCATAGAAAGTAGCTAAAATCAATCTTGGTAGAGAAGAGTTTTCCGTACAGCCACTAATAGGATAAACACATCAATGGCCTGACCAAAGAAAGGGGGCCTTCTGCTTCCTCTGGAGGAGACTGAAGTTCTTCATGGAGGCTGGAGAGATGTAATGGGCACATGCAGCGCTCTAATCCTCTGTAATTATAGAGTCATTTTCATTTTCAAAATCACATGGATATTTAAGTACACTTCCTCTTTTAAATGTTTTCTGAGAAGAATCAACAGGGTGTGTGAGCTACTAAACTGTGAATTCAAAGACTTTTAAAACTCACTTGTAAATGTGTTTGTTATAGTCAATTATAGTTTGTTCACATTATCTCCAGAATCTTTGGCATAGGAAAGTAAATTTGCAGATATAAGCTATCTGATAAATAAGCCTTGTGACCATTAATCCATCCCTATAGATATATGTCATGAATTCGCTTATTAGTTAAAAAAAAAAAAACACTTCAGCTGACTCTCTGAGTCTAGTTTTCTCCTTGTTCAAAATAAAGTGTGCTTCCAGCAGATTCTAATTCAAACACAATTCATAGGCTCATTCTATCACAAGGTATATAAGCTTTCTATAGACTTAACTCACTAGAAAACAAAAGGTACAGGCAAAGGCCAAGTCATATGGTTAGAAAAGGAAGTAAACCAAAATGTAAAGAGAAAGCCAGGTTTTATGGCATGCCTGGCATCATAGTGGCAATAGGGATGATGGCAGCTGATGTCCACTGAGCACCTACCGTGGACTAAGTGTTTTATATGCATCCGGTTAAGACAACAACCCTGTAAGATAGGTGTTATCACCTCTATTTACAGAAGAGACAACTGAAGTCAGAAGGGGCTGATGACTTGCCTAACTTCACAGCTTGTAAAAGGCACAGCTGGGCTAGGAACTCGGATTGGTTTGGTTCTAAAGCCCATGCCGTTTCCACTGAGTCTTGCTGCTGCCCCCAGCTGAAGCACGGACATTTGGTCTCTCTAGAGAGAAAGGCAACAGCTTCCACTGAGCTGTGGGCCCCGTAACCTTATCCAGTAGGAGGAAGCACCACACAGTGGCTAGCAGTACAACCTTGGGCCATTTGGCTTTGAGTCCCTACTCCCCCACTTACTAGCTGTGTGACTTCAGCAAGTCTTGCAACCTCTCTGAGCTTTAGTTTTCTCATTTATAAAATGAACATAACAACTGACTCAAAGGGTTGTTTTAAGGGTTAAAGTGTAATGGAAAGTGTCTGGCAGATCACCTGGCCAAGTTTGAGTATTAGTAGGTGGTAATTATACTTATAACTGTACATGCAACTTAAAACCACAGATCAATGGAAGAAACTATGACCTCAAAGGTGTTATTTAACAGATGAGGTAATAATAAAATATCCTATTGCTTTCTACGCTATAAGAACACATGTTTATACATTTAGAAATTCATATTAGTATCAATAGCGTCTAAATTATGTATTTTTAATTTTTGTAAGTTCTTTCCCATTTTATTATGAGTATTTTTAAACCACAGAAAAGTTGAAAGAACTGAACACTGAGAACCCATATACCCTCACCTAGATCTACAATCAACATTTTACAATACTTGCTTGATCACGTATCAATCAATTTTTTAAAATGCATTTCAAGTCAAGAAGGGGACATTACTACATTCACTCCTAAATACTTCAGCGAACACAGCATTAACAAAACAATATTTAAGATTCTTTTTTTACTTTTAGGTAAAATTTACATGCAATACGTGCACAAATTGTACAAATACAGTTTGACAGTCTGACAAATGTACACACTTGTGCAACCATAGCTCCCCTCAATATATAGATTCCCTGTTAATACAAAGATGATTAGCTTTACTCCAGAAAGTTCCCTCATCCACATTACATTTTAAGTGAGGAAGCCATGGTGTATGGAAAAACAAACATTGGGCTCAAGAATCAAAGGGTCTGGGTTCAAATCTCACTTACATTACTCATTAGAAGCACATGCAAGAGTGCACACATATACTCTGTGTCCTCTCTCTCTATTTATATATATTCTTGGTTTTCTCAACCATAAAAAAGAGATAATGCCCATCTCCAAGGTCTTTTGTAAAGGTTAAATACAAAAATACTTGGAACACTGTAAGTATTCGGTAGATGGAATCAAATAGGAATCATTACCATGGTACTTTTTACCTTTCTCCCACCTCTCCCCAATCTGAAGATATTGTCTTCAAAAAGAAAAGTAAGGACACACACACAAAAAGCCACTGAATAAGAGATGAGGGGAAAAAAGGCATCTCTCTGCATAGGCAGTCATCTCCCAATTTATCCACTCTGACTTCAGCTAATTAAACATCTGTCTCAACGGTCTCCTCAGCAAATTAGTCATCCCCACTTTGTGACACTGATTGTTGGTTGCAGCCTTTTCCCCACTTGCTACCATTCCCAGAAACTTCTAGGAGTTTACTCACCAGGCACATGGCAAGGAATGATGCAGGGTCCCCATTAACCCCCTACAGTTGCCCTTGGTGCCAGTGCTGTTCATAATGCTGCCAGGCATGTCCTTAGATCTGCCGCCCCAAGATAAACCTGTTAAGGGGTGACAATGTTTTTGTCTACGTTTCTGATTTCCAGATTTTGATGTATTTTCTAAGTGCTATGTACATGTACCAGACTAAAGTGTTTAATAAACATTTAACTAAAAATCTGTTTTTTAAACTAGTTTTAATGACAAAGCAATCAGGTAACAGAAATTCTCAAATGAGGTGAATTAAAGTCTGGTAAATTACCAGACAGCTTTTTCTGAACATATAAACAAAAGCTTTGTCGGGGATCAAAGGGCCAGCAGGCAAACAACTGAAGACTTGTGGCCTGGATGCATGATCCATTTCTCTATACAATGTGGGGTGTGTGTACGCATACACACCTGCTTTGGCAGGAAGTAGGGGAAGTGAGGTAGGGGCGAACTGTGTTCTAAACACAGAGCACATCTTAAAAATGGTATTCTGAAATTAGGCTTTTTCTCAATCCATTAGGCTTTTTCCCATTAAAATTGTCATGATTGACCAAAGAACTATCTTTTAGAAAGATAAATGGCTAATAAACACATTTAAAAATACTAAACAACACTAAAGACCCAGAAATGCTAATTAAAATGAGATACTGGCTGCTAACAATCAGTTTGGCAAAAATTAAAGACTGACAACATTCAGTGGTGGTAAAGAGCTGGCAAAAAGGGCATTCTCACATACTCTTGGAATGGCAAAGAATGGGCATAAACTGTTTTGTTTTTTTTTTTTTTTTTGAGACGGAGTCTCACTCTGTTACCCAGGCTGGAGTGCAGTGGCACAATCTTGGCTCACTCAACCTCTGCTTCCCAGGTTCAAGCAATTTTCCCTGCCTCAGCCTCCTGAGTAGCTGGGATTACAGGTGTGCGCCACCATGCTCAGCTAATTTTTGTATTTTTAGTAGAGGCGGGGTTTCGCCATGTTGGCCAGGCTGCTCTCAAACTCCTGACCTGAGGTGATCCACCTGCCTTGGCCTCACAAAGTGCTGGGATTACAGGTGTGAGCCACTGCACTGGCCGGGCATATGGGCATAAACTTTTTGAAAGGCAATTTGTTTTCCTCAACATTTTCAGTAACTAAATATCTGACAAGCAATAGATATATAAAATCTAGCACAAATGTGCAAGAATATTCAAACAAGATTGTTCACTGCATGTTTCTGTGATACTGCATGTTTTTGTAATACTTAATTTTTTTGAATACTTAATTTTTTGAATACTTAATTCAGGGCTCCATTATCTGTTGGACAGATTTCTTGAGTGTTTTGTGGACTCTAATTCATTCGTACAATGCAGATGGGTGTTTTCTAAGAGAAATTCTGATTATATTGCCCTTCTTTCAATAGATCCCATCTGCCATCAGAATAGAGTTCAAATTCAACACAGCTTACATACAGGCATGACCTAGCCCCTAATGACCACAGCAGCCTCATCCCTCTTTACCTGCCTAGTTTCTATTCATCTTCAGATTTCAGCCAGATGATGAGCTTGGGACAGTCTTCCCTGACTCCCTAGGATGGAACCAGGGATCCCTGCTCCCCATGTACACCTAGGCCCTATACTTACTTCCACATATCCCTTGCATGGTATTATAATTGCCTGCTTATCCCAACCAAACAGAAAGCTCCTTGAGAGTAAGAACCATTTCTTGGTCTTTACAAAATCCCTAGTGCCTACACAGTGCCTATTACAAAACAAGTTCCCAAAACATAAATGCACTTCTATTTTTAAGCTCACCATCAGGCCTGGCCTGGTCAGATCTGGCCCTGCCTAATTTCTGCAGCTTACCTTCTGCCCTCTTCCTGCTCCAGAGATTTAGAACTTCTATGTCCTGTGACTATATCTGAAGACATGTCTCCTCTACTTAGAACGTTCTCCTTCTCATTTACCCATCTGGCACAGTTCTAATTAATCTTCAAGAAGCTATCAAATAAATCACCGCAGAGCATCTTTTCTCAGTCCCCTACCCAACCCAGTAGTTCCAAGTAGGACTCCCTTACCTGTGCTGCTTCAGTAGCTTATATACATCTGCTTGTCAATTCACCACATTTTAACCACTTTTTTTTTTTTTTTTTTCTGTATACTCATTGGGTTTTCCACTTGATTTCTAGGGCAGCCTAGCACAGAACATTTGATGACAGCCGAACTAAACAGGGTATCTTGGAGCCACAAAGAGTTTAAGAGCATACATGGCCCTTTCCTCCAGTGCCTTGATTAATCCTCACTCAGCCTGTCCCATGTTAGAGCCAAGGAAAGTGAGGCTTAGGGAGGTTAAGTACATCATTACACACATAAACAGTTTCCAGAATTTCTTAATTCTGAGATAGATTTTCTTTCATTTTTAAAAACATTTATAAAATCAGGATGCAGTTTACAATCAGTACGTACATTTAATGTAGTAGTATTTCCTGAGAAGCTATTATTAAATTGGCGGTGCTCTAGAATCACCCCCTAGTGAACCCAGGAGAAGGCTGTCTGACTTCTAAGTGTGTGTGTCTCCCACACCATCACACAGCCTCTTGGGGCATATATCTTTTTTCTTCCTTTCAGTCTGCTTTTTCATTAATCTAATCCACACTTGTGACTGCCCAGATGAAGTGAATGAATAGATTTTATAATGGAAAAGGAACTTCTGAAAGATTAGCGACTAGTAGGAAGAGTAAATGCTGGTCAAACATAGTTTTGGCAAATGATATATTTCAAGTTTTTCTGATGTGGCAGTTGCGAGAGCTCATAACACCCTTCTAAAATAATTGGGTCTCTAAAGTGGTTTCAAAAGATTTTTGCTTGACATAAATTCTCTATATTTTCAAGCTTTCTGGATAAAACAGTTGACTGCAATGTCATCTTTAACGTGCTGTGCTCTATATTTGGGAAGATCCATCAGGAGCCTCAGAGCACTCCAGACAGGGAGAGGCTCAGGTGAGCTGCAACAGTAAGATAAAGAAGCAGAGAACAGAGGCAGGCAGGAAATATTGAACTCCGAGCTCCCTGCCTGGGGCACTTCTGAGTCACACATTGAAACATTGTAGCGGCCCTAATTTACCGCAGCATTTTCCCAATAGGTCACTGGATATTGAATATCAGGTTTTTGTTTCTTATTCATCCCCTATGCATAAGTGGCATCAGCATGATTATTCTTCCATAAGGAGGAACAGTTGTCTGCAGAAATTATCACCTTTTTTGACAAGGAACACTTAGTGCTACTTTTCATTTATTCATTCATTCATTCATTCATTCATTCATTCATTCAGTGTTTATTCTTTTAAGGATTATCTGCTATAGCATAAGGAAACCATATAATGGAAACGACATAAGGAAACCAGCTAGGCAGGTAAAGAGGGATGGGAAAGAGTGTTCAGGTTGCTGTGGTCATTATACTGTGTCCCTGGCTTACAAACTTGACTTTGATAGAAGAAAGGATACTGGATTTTCTGTATCAATTGCACATGAAATAGGACTCTCTGTTCAACCCTATAGCCAGAAGATTCTTTAGCTTACATTAGCCTTCAGAGGGCATTTCAGGCTAGAAGAGTGTTAAAAAGTCTACTCCATCTAAAATATATATGGGTTTCCCTTTTCCACAGGGCAGCTTAGGACAGGTGTATGTTGCTTTAAGAAAGCTAGACATAAAACATTAAAACTGACACCAACACAGACAAATTGTGCAATTACAAAAAGAATTCCTGGCTTTATATCCAGATTCACCACAGGGTTCCTTTAAATGCGGCACTTCCCTAGTGCATTTAGATCTCAGAATCAATGAACATTTCTGTTTACAGAATTTTAAATTTGTTCTCCCATTAGGGTTCTAATAAGCAACATGGTACAAATAAAAAGAGTAGGAGCTTTGAGGTCAAAAAAGAATTCACCATTTACTTACTGAGGAAGCTTGGGTAAGTTTAACCTCTTAGAGCTGAGGAAAGTATATCATTACATATATAGTTATTATAGGTCCTTCATTCTAAGATGCAGCTCTTTTTCCCTTTACTTTTAACATTTCTAAAGCCTCATCTTTAAAACAGGCATAATAAAATCTACTTTCTAGGGATGTTGTACAGATTAAATGAGGTAATATCTCTAGGTACACCAAGGCACTCATTTCATTAGCTCCCATGTCCTTGGAAGGGGTTCTCCTTTTGGAAAGGCCAACTCCTCCCCTGGCACACAAATCCCCTTTAAAATTATCTTTTTTTCTCCCCCATCCCCCCTTCCCCAATACAGAGTCTTGCTCTGTCACCCAGGCCGAAGTGCAGTGGTGTGATCATGCCTCACCGCAGCCTTGACCTCCTGGGTTTAAGCAATCCTCCCACATCAGCCTCCCAAGTCACTGGGATTACAGGCATGTGCCACCATGCTTGGCTAATGTTTTAATATTTTTGTGGAGACAGGGTCTCACTATGTTGTCCAATGTAGTCTCAAACTCCTGGGTTCAAGCGATCCTCCTGCCTTGGCCTGCCATATGTTGGAATTACAAGTGTGAACTACTGTGCCTGGTCAAAATACTCTTAATAAATTCATCTGTATACAACTTTCTCAGTCTATTTGCATGAAAGTAAGGCCTACTGTGTGTGGTATTACAGAGGCTGATCATGCTGCAGCCAGTCCACTACTGCTGGCCATGCTGCAGCCAGACCACAGTGGGCCACAGGCTCTGAATTCTGTACCTCTCCACTGCCTTGGGCACCTGAGGTCTCTGCCTGATCTGTATCCCCCTGTCATAAGGCAACCATCAACTCTGTGTTTTTTTTCCCCATTTCTTTCAAGTTCTTTTATTTCTTTGTGTTCATACTCTATGTCTCTTATTCTCTTTGGGCCTCAGTGTATTTCACAGTGGTTAAACATTTGGATTTAATTCTATATAGAACTGGAAGTCATTGAAGGGTTTGGAACAGATATGTTCTGACTCGTATTTTAAAATCTCTCTCTGGTTACTGTGTAAACAACAGACTGGAGAGGGCCAAGAGTACATGCAGAAAAACCAGTCAGGGTGCTATTTCAGCAGTCTAGGTGTAGAGTCATGGTGACTTGGACCCATCCAACAGAGATGAAGACAACTAAATGGATTCAGGATATATTCTAGAGGTAAAACTGATAGGACTTGCTAATGGACAAGATGTAGAGACAGTGCAGGAAAAATTCAGGACTGGCAGCTGGATATGTGGCTCAGGTAAATGGGTAGATGATGGTGCCACTTAACTGTGTGGGGCACCTGCTTTATCTCCCTTAAAGGGTCAATTTTACTACAATTTTTTTTTGGTAGGGTGGGGGTTAAGTAAATTAAACTGCAAAGTAATCTCACATGTTCTTTTTACATTAAAATATGGTAAGCCACTGCTTTGATTGGCATTGTCCCTGCTCTGCTCCTCAACTGTTCATAGCTTAAATGTAAAGGTCATCCTTTAAATGTCAATTTCTCAGATAGGAGCTCCCTGAACACCCTGTAGGATACAGAGAGCTCCCCTGCATCCTATTATTCCCCCTCTCAGCCCCTTATGTGTACTTTTGCTCTAGAATAAGGTCCTCCTTAGGTCTGACACATGCGGGCATGTAAGTCAATGAACAACATAGCTACAGATACATTACAAATCAGTATGTGCATTTTACATGAATTTTTAAGATATAACTTAAGAGTCCAATGATGCCATCATTAGTTGTCCCTCAGACCAGAACTCCACACCCAGTTGTATATGTTCACTCCCCCTCTGCTCCTAGCAGTACTTGGCAGAATAATGTTTGAGAAACCCCATAGACTATCTCATTGGTGACATTCTAGGGGTCTCGTGAAAACAAAAGTAAATTAGCAAGCAATAAGGTGCTCTGTGATTCTAAAAAGATACAGAGTTAGGAGGGAGTCCACTTGACAAAGCTAACACTTTTCTTTCAAGCTCTACGTGAAATTTTATAAAAGTAGGAATGAATGTCAGTAGGCTTATTAACGATATTGTAAGAAATTTTTAAAAGGATCTTCAGACTAATAAAAATTTGTCTCTCATATCAAAAGGCAAGAATTAACAGGGATAAGAAAAAGTTAAGATGCTCCTCTTTAATCTTCCCACAGATAATATAGAAAATCACCTCTATTTCATGAGACCATTGAGACAGTTACGCAGAAAGCTACTCTGCTCAGTAAACCCCACATTGATGCTCTCTTTCTTTTGTAGATCAAGAGGTATCTATATTTCTGTGTCAATGTTAAAAACTGAAGTTGATCAATTTCTCAGCAGCATCTCTGTCATGCCCAACATCATGCTTCAGAAGGCTAGTTAAGGCTGGTGGTTAACAGCATTTTTAAACAACAAAAACAAAGTACCAAGAAACTCAGAAGGTCACTGATTATGAGGGTAACCTTGACAGAGGGAGAACTTGAATTAAGGCCTTTATTCACTAAATAACAGGTTAGTATATTTTACTGCCTAAATCAAGGGACCTGACAAGCTACTCTTCACTGTGTCAAAAACACATCCACCCAACTGTTAACATGAGTAAAGAGGCTTCATCTAATTCTTCTAAAACTGGATTCTCCAATTACAATTTTCTTAGATAGCAGGGATTTCCTGCCAGTGCAGGTAGATTTCAAATGTTAGTAAAAAAAATGAAAAGCTGGAGAGAAACTTTAAAAGAGACATTTAAAAGGCAGGGCGCAGTGGCTCACCCCTGTAATCCCAGCACTTTGGGAAGCCAAGGTGGGCGGATCACAAGGTCAAGCGATCTAGACCATCCAGGCCAACATGGTGAAAATCCATCTCTACTAAAAAATACAAAAAATTAGCTGGGCGTGGTGGCGCACACCTGTAGTTCCAGCTACTCGGGAGGCTGAGGCAGGAGAATTGCTTGAACCTGGGGGGCAGAGGTTGCAGTGAGCCAAGACCACGCCTACTGCACTCCAGCCCAGTGCCTGGTGACAGGGTGAGACTCTGTCTCAAAAAAAAAATAAATAAATAAATAAAAAGAGACACATTTAAAAATAGGCATAAAAAACAGACCTTAGCAGAGAACTGACTGAAACATAGTATAAAAAGAGTACTATAGTATATTCTTTTCGCGTATTAATAGAAAAAAAAAGTGCAGTGTTCATAAATAGTTATAACTTGATGAAATAATTACAAATAATGCAAATCAAAATTTTAGATCACTTACAAGTGTCTGTAAATGACAGCATATCCTGAAAAGCAAAATGATTTTAAAATCCTAAGGGCTTCCATTGACAAAGCTATTTACCTAAACAAAGAAGAGTTCTTTTGCTGAAGCAAATACATACCACCTTGTGATTTTTACAAATGAAAACTGGGGAAAGAGTGCCAGACTGAAGGACAAGAGAGTAAATATTAGGACTGCCATGAAGCCTACGTTTTGGTTTAATAATGAAATAGTTTAAGTTCTAAATTTATTATTATTATTATACAAACAGTTATGTGTTCAGTTTGGAAAAAAGGTAAGAGAAGTGAAATGTCTGTGGGCAAGGAATAAGTGCACTGTCAGCCTACTGAAGGATTTCTGAAATCCTGTTCTAGTACAACCAACCTCTAATGAGTAATATAATAACTGCTGACTCTACATGGCATGTGTATTTTCATTTAAAGTGGTATTTCCCCCCTTCTTCACTTAAGTTCAGTAAGGGTAGCAAAGAGACAAGTGCTGTTCTGTACTCAATCAGGTAAAAGCTATCTGAAGACAGAGCTGATAACTCTAATTCTGTCCCAGACATGGGGCATGGTAGGCACATTTTTGCAAAGACTAAGCCAGTCATTGTGAGGCTCAGGAAGTCAGGATGAGTGTCTCTAACCTGGCATCTCTTCCCACCAAGTTCATGACTAAGTTCATGTGTCATAATGGGTAACTAATAGGTATTTATTTCATAGCCAACTGTGAACACCAACAATTTTTTTTAAGTATTTTCTATGTGTTACTTTCTATGACAAGAGGATTTTCCTCTCTTCATTAATCACTCTCCAAAAAAAGTCTACTCTACAATACAAAAGTTCAAAAACACAAGATGTACCCTGCTTTTACCAACCTAACCTTAAACAAATATCTTTACCAAACTGGAGTGCCTTCTGTTTTATGAGACCAGACTTTAAAAAGCTACAGTAAGAGCTTCTTTTATTAAAAAGCTTTTTTGGATTAAGAAAATGGACAGTAATTTATGTAAATGTATCAATCTCAATTGGCTTCTTTTGTATGAAAAGGAATAAATAATGTAGATCACTGTTTTTCAGATAACTGAGTCCTAATTCTTTGCCAAGGATATGGCAAATACTCTGATGGAAATGGCAGTGATGTGTACACAAAGGGGAACATAAATAAATGTGTGTATGGTAAGCGCTGGGAATGAACACAGAAAAACGAGTAAGCAATTGGACTTAGACGACAGGAGACAGACGGAAAGACACTGGCTCAGCTGTGTCCAAATAAGTTCATAGGAGTTTCATGGTCTGAAAAATCTGTGACAGTGGAATTACTACTAAGAAGCTTAAAAAAGTTTCACCTTCTCCTTGGACATTAAGAATAAGGCCTTCTTAGAATATGATGCATTATATCACAAATATACTTTTATTTAGGAACAAAACAAGAGAAAAGAACCAGGATCCGAAAGGGTGAATGCCTATTAAATACCTTTGATTATCTGAAGCTGTTTAAAAGCTATTAGATTGGCACCTGGAAACCCAAAAGCTCCATTTTTCCCTGGGAAGGAGTGGCTGTGCCTCTTCAATCATCCCCTAAATGCAAAGAAGTTTGACCCCCATGCAATGGATAAAAGTCACCCAAAAAATGAACAAAAGAGGTGTTTGGAAAAACCAGAACACCATTCATCCCAGCTAACGACTTGTTCATTATGAGTGATGATGGATAAAGACTTCTCATGCTGAGATGAAATCAAGATTTATATGCATTGTTTCCTCTCCCAACTTGTGGGAAGATCATCATCATTTAATTCTATCTCTGCGGCCAGTGATGGGCATCCAGAGAGCTGGTTATCAAACGGCGCAGTCAGCTGGCAAAAGCCGAAACGTGCAGTTGGCACATCTGGACGGAGCCGACACAGCCGAGGGTGAACAATGACTCCTGGCAAGCATCCAAATTGCTTGCAGACGCTAGCAGGTCTCATCTACAACCGCCCCTACCAGCATCTCTCTCTCTCTCTCTTTTTTATGAGAATCAGATTTTCATTGCTCCATTCAATTGCTCTCCTCTGCCATTTTTTACAGCTCTTATCGTTCCCCTGGAATATGGCCTTGAGACAGCTCATCCGTGTCCTTCACTGTGTTATCTCTTCTAACTTTTATTAAAACTTCAGCTTTCATCTGAAGATAGCTAATTAAATCTGGAACAGATTATATGCCCTCCCTTAAAAAGACCACAAAACTATTTTCTTCAACCCCAGCAATGCTTTTTTTTTCCTTTCCAAAAGGTGAAATCAAAGGTGTTTAAGAAGACTCTTTATTTACAAAGCTAAGATAGTCAACATGTCATATATGAGTTGATTTATATTAAAGTTGTCTGTGCTATGACAAATCTTTGAGCTATTTCTCAAAATAATTATTTCTCAATCCTGGTATATATCCTTTAAATATCACAGCCAATACTATAAGCATATTTTCTACATAAAGTGTGTAATGAGGAGTTAGGTTATTTGTGCTCATCAAGTGATTTGTCTTTTTATTCATCTTTCTTTCTTTTTTTTTTTTTAAAAGGTTGCCCTCATTTGGTAAGGATAAAGAGAAATTTTTCTTTTCTTCCCGATCCCACAAACATTAGAAACCAAAAGTTCTCCTATGGGAAACTATGTGAAAACATGAAGCTAAAAGCAGTGATTCAAGTTTAGGACTGGTTTGGTTTTCAAGATCAACTAATTATTAGCACAAGTTGCTCTGTCTGACTCTACCACAAATTATAAAGGAAGGAACTTCCACAACTGATATGAATACATTCTTCCCACAAATGCTGCTGACCCAGTCCCTTTCTCAGGCCCAGGGGCAGTGTACAATCACCTTTTCTTGAGTATATCTGCTAACCAAACCTTCTAGCAACGCCATCTGAAACAATCTAGCCCGCCATCTCTCTCTCTCTCTCTCTCTCTCTCTCTCTCTCACACACACACACACACACACACACACACACACACACACACACCCTTTTAACAAGGGTTAAGCTTCTACTGCGAGAATATGATACTATCCCACCTGAAATTTTCTGGGATCCTTTTCTTCGCTTCACTGCCTTTAGTAAGATTTCCTTCATGGTGACCTTTGTGTTGTCCACCTGAATAAGGGAGAATCCATGAGCAGCATTTCTGTAGGAAAAAACAAATATGAAATCATCACCAACATTCACCCAGAGAGATGTTATTGCGATCTTCACTGTGTTTAAGCAAGTTTTAAAGTAAGTGCATACTGAGGTGCCAATTATTTAAAAACAGGTTGAATAAATATACTTCTGATGGTGGGGGGCAGGGGGGATGATAAAAGCATTCTAGCATGAGCAGTTCCAAGTGAAAGAGAGGTCTTTCAGGCTTAGGGAAGGTTTTTCTAATTTGTTCCAAGTTGAACCTCAATGGTCTGCGCGGGTCAGCAGCACCATGGGTTCCTAGTGTTGGCTTCCAAAACAAATCCTGCAACAAGGATTGACAATTGAAAAACTTGGCTTGTTTCAGTAGATGTCACTGCAGGCAGATACTGCCATCATACTAAGCTTATGGAGCCCCAGACAAAAAAAAATGTCATGCAGGGGGCAGCGGGGAGTAATACCCCAAAGTAACTGAGGAGGAAGAAAAGAAAATGCTCTAACTAGCTAGTAAAAAAAAAAAAAAAATATATATATATATATATATATATATATTTATTCATACACACAAACACATATTTTTTTGAGATGGAGTCTCACTCTGTCGCCCAGGCTGGAGTGCAGTGGCATGATCTTGGCTCACTGCAACCTCCGCCTCCAGAGTTCAAGAGATTTTCCTGCCTCAGCCTCCCGAGTAGCTGGGATTACAGGTGCCTGCCTCCGTGCACGGCTAATTTTTGTAGCTTTAGTAGAGACGGGGTTTCACCATCTTGGCCAGCCTAGTCTTGAACTCCTGACCTTGTGATCCATCTGCCACAGCCTCCCAAAGTGCTGAGATTACAGGTGTGAGCCACTGCGTGTGCCTGGCCACAGTTTTTTTTTTTTTTAAATGCAGTCTGCACACTTCAGTAGGAATGGTTTAATATACTTAGTCCTAGAAAATCAAAATATTAGCTGAAGCACAAGTAATTATAAGATAAAACACTAACACTCCTTGTAAGCTTTCAATTAATCAAATTGTCTGGGGGAAAGGCTTCATCTAGATCGGAAAAAAACCACTAACGAACAAGTGCTCTAAAAACAGAAGCCCATCTCCTGTGTGAGGTATAACTTCACCAAGACTGTTAATTGCAATATCGAGTATCACAAATACTACTCACTACGCTTGGGCACTGGAACAAAACAGACCAATTCCAAGTAACTCATGTAACAAACGGGACCCAAGTTTCCAACTATGGAACATGGGAATTGCCACAAGGAGTTTGGTCGCATTCCCATTTCCCCATAAGAATCTCTAAAGGGAACATGGCCAAAAAACATGGCAGAACTTCATATTGACAAGAAATCTGAAAGAAAAGCCAAGCCCCAAGCTAATCTCTGGAAAAGCTTCCCAGTAGAAGGACAGGCTGGGAAGGGCCCTAAGCCTAGGTTGGACCCAAGCAGGTGGCTGACTCTCCATAGGGGATGGGGGTCGATTTCAAACCCAAGGACCTAATTTGCTTCCCTAATACAGAGACATCTCCACAACCCTTCTCTCCATACGGCTTGCTGTTTAATCCTTGACATTTCATTTGTTAAAAAGCAAAAGCCGACACTGGTCTGGCCAGCCCCATCATCCATTTTAACTTGGTCAAGTTCTTGCTATTGAACAGCAGGCCTAAGAACTGTCAAGCTAATTTTACTGAACACTCTGTTACTGAATCATGCCTGAGTCCCGGCCATTCTTTACCTCAGAAGCTGGACCCCATCCCAGAACAATCTTTAAAAGTTTATTTTACTGATCAAAGCAAAATAAGAAAAAGCTCTTTTTAAAAAACTATATTTAGGGAGCGATGCAGTAAGTGATACTTTGGCAAGAGTACTGAAATGTAAAGTGCCTTGTGCATTTATAAACTTGAGGGTATTTGCTTTGGCACTAGGCCAGTGTGTGTTTGGAACAAATGCCAGTCAACCACGTTCAGATTTGCCTTCCCCTGCTTTCTCCTCAGAAGTCAGTATGCGCTCCATCTGTGACAATATGTTGTGCGATGGATGAGTAGGGCCTAAAAGAGAACACAAGTTCTTGGGTACTCACAAACCAGTACTGGCCTGGACCTCATGAACTGCCATCCGCCTGGTTCTACTGGAACTACTGTAGATTTCAGCCTGCTTAGAAACTGCTTACGTTCTCCTCCTAATCTGCTGCCGACTGACAGCATTATTTCCAACCAATACGTTTATCTTTTTCAGCAAAGGCAGACTAAAAGCTCAAAAGGAAGCCTTATGTTTGGACTAACTTCCATAAATTAAAAGTGTCCTTTTAAAAGATTTTTGAGCAAAGGAAAATCCCCAGTCTGTATTTTTCTGTCATTTTACCAAAATGTACCTGGGTGACAAGGTTAAAGCAAGCAGAGGAAATCCCTGGCACTTATCATCCACAGGCATTACTGATAAATTGTGTGGTGGAGGAATAAAGGATTACCTTCTGTATTTTTTCATTACACTTTTCTTTTGTTACAGAATACATAAATCCATTGTGGCACAATGTAATATGTATCACCATGCTACACCTGCGGACGCTTCCGAGCGGCTGCCATGTCTGTGCAGTCAGGAATGATAAGTGAACCACCCGTGAATGTTAACGATAGTGATCATTCTGAGGTAACTCGGCTCTCCATCTTCCTTTACAGCCTCCGTGCTGAAGCCAGGGTAGCAAGGTTCATGAGAGGAAAATGAAAACAACAGCGAAGGGAAGGGGCACATGCGGCCCTCAGAATGGACCTTCGCGAGTGTGCAGTATCTTACTCTGGGGCTCCATTTCGGTAAAAACGTGCACATTAAAAGGAGAAAGAGGTTCTGCCCTGCGTGCTGCACATTCAGGCAGACCTAATAAGAGTTTCCTTAGGTCAATCCTGCGCTCCGCTCCTTTCCCTCCAGGTGAATGCCAACTTTGGATCTTGTTCCACATCTACAACACTTTAGCGGGGGAGGTGGGCAGGGTTTTGTTTTTTGAGTAACACCCTCATATGTTTCTGAAACGTAAGAGCATAGAATGCAAGTGGTTCTCAGCCTCCATCTAGGTGCAAGTGTTAAGTTATGCTCCCATTTAACAAGTGGAGATGGAGACTTGCCACCACAATTTTCAGCTTGACTTCCAAACATTCTGGGTTTTATGCCTCATTTCTTTATATCCAGGATTTTTTATGGGCTTTCTAAAAAGTCTATTGAAATACATCTTTTAAAGCCTTTATTTAATGTGGGACGCTGGGTTTGAAGCTGAGAAGACAATGATCCTGGTGGGAGTGTTGCTGGCGGGCAGGCAGGGTGCTCCTGGTCCTGGTCTGCCTTCCAGGTGGCACGCGCTCCGGTCTCTGGGTTGGGACCTGTGCCGGCATGACCAGCCCTCAGATAAACAGGTAGGGTACACACAGACCCAAAGTTTCGGCTCAGAAACCACTCCTCCTCCTGCTGCCCTGTGGACAGACAACTTGTTTTCCCCCAGAGCAGGGCATTCTAGGGACACTGGAGGGAAGAAGCAGCTGTCTTTCCACAGCTCCTTGGCTGTCCATGCTGGGTCTAGGAAGAAACTCCACTTCAGGGAGCAGATTAAACACTGCCAGGAGTGTTTCAGTCAATTCAAAGTTAGGTCCTGTCAAGTCTCGTAACCACTGAACAATGTATGGGCATTTTAAAAAGAGACTCCTCACTTGAGGAGTTCAGCTCTGTCCCAGCACACAGCCATTCAGCTACCCCAGAGAAGTTTGTATGCCAGCATGAACCCAAGGCAAGCAGCCTTTCTGTACTAAGCAGTGAGTAAGAGACAATGGGAGCCACAGAACCCACAGGGACACAGGTCTTCATGTGAAAAGCTGAGATTCTATCTTTAGGAACAGAGCTGGAACCAGAGCGCAAGTCTGAAGGCAGCACACTGGAGAGGAAAGGGCATAGGCTGGGAGTTAAATACCCTTTGACCCAAATCCCAGTTCGTGGCTAATGGAGATGTTTCTGTAACATGTGGGAACCTCAGCTGCATCCATGAAATGAGTAGGCTACTTCCCTATAGAACTGTCAAGCACCTCACACTATGATGGCCAACAGTACAGGGAGTTTTCTAACGTTAATTCTCTTTTGTTTCCCTTGTCCTAAGTCATCATCCCAAGAGAAGAGGCTCCATTTAAGCCCCTCCTTCCCCTGCTGCCTAAACAGAGATTGATTGATGGCGGGGGGGTGGGGTGGGGGGATCCTCCAAACTCATAGCCTGTCTTTGGTAACACAGGGGCATTAAAATGTGTGATTTGTTGAGCTTGGTGGCAACATTCAGGCACTGCCAGTGAGCAGCCTATCGCCCAAGCATCAAAACCTCCCAAAAACTCCAAGGAGAGCACTCTGGGTTCAGTTTTCACAGCTTTCCTTTTTGACAGTGTTAACTACGGAAGCAGGTATGTTCCACCTCAACTTAATTCATTGACTTTGAATGGTGATGATGGAAAAAAAAATCGTGATGTGTAGAGAATTTCAACAAGATTTATTAAGAACTTTTTGATTTGCATAATACAAGTTGTCTACTGCTTAACAATGATAATAAAACAGCAACCACTATTTATTGAACATTTTCTATGTGCTAGGTGCTGTTTTAAGCTTTTAAAAATAAAACTGCATTGATTCATTCCATCCTAAAATAGGCATAATTAAAATACCCATTTTATGGAAACTGAGGCTGAAGGCATTAGGGAATTTACCTGAGGTCACTCATCTATTAAAAATCCTGTTTTGGATTCAGAAATCCAACAATATGCTCCCTAACCCAAGTTGCACAGTCCAGTGGAGGAGAAAGACAAGAAGCCAACAAACAATTATAGTTCTGTGTGACAGTCACAAAGGTGGAGGCAAGTTCAGAGTGCTGTCGAAACACGGGACACTTAACCCAGCCACGCAGAGGTGAGAAGGTCCGGGAGGCTTACTAGTGGGGATGATGTCTCAAAACACAGTCATTGTTTAGCTCTAAACCGAGGTAGGAGAGACAGTGGCAGTGCCAGAGGCAGCAGAGCCCAGTAAGCTCTAGAATAAAGTGACCTGGTTTGGAGTCCCAGCTCTGCTTTCATGGGTAACAACATAATCACTTTAACTTCATTTCCTCGTCTGCAAAATGAGGATGATAATTATTCTTAAATTGTAAGATTGTTGTGAAGGCAAAATACTTCTAAAGTACTTACCATAAAACCTGTCATATAATAAATGCTTATAGGCCAGCCATTGGTTAAAAAAAAAAAAAGATAAATGCTTAAACAACAGTTCATATATAATAACCATAAGCATTTTCTTCATATGTACAATGAAGTAATATATAATGATAAGACAATGATAATTGTCAATATTTATTGAGCCCTTACTTTGCTTAATCCTCCTAGAAAAGGTATGTGCTATTATCAGTCTCATTTGATAATAGAGAAAATTGAGGTTTGTTAAGGTTGAGACATTTGTCTGCAGTTACAGAATAAGTTAATAAGTTATACAACTAATAAGTCCTGAAGGAGCCAGGACTTGAACCCAGAGCAGCTAGACTCCAAAGTCTGCGTTTGTTAACCCCTTACGAGAGTCTTAGGGACTCAGGGAAAGAACAGACTTCCAGAGAACACATCTTCCATACTGGAATCACTGACCCAACCTGTGGAAAACGTTCAACTTCCAGTGTTACAAATTCAGTTTGACTATAAATGTTCCAACTCTTAGACTAACCATACAAGATTATTAAAAAGACCTTGGAGAATGTCATGGTTTCAAAAGGCACAGTCTCAGTTTGCAGAAGTGAGAAAAGGCTGCCAAGAGCAGTTCTGGAGCCTCCAGTCCTGACCAGTTCACAATAGTGATGAGGACAAACTCTGGTTCCCAACCTGCTCTGGCCCAATTCCATGCATGTTCATTCTCTAGCATTTCAAGGTAGAAAATGAAAATATACGAGCAAGAGAAAGCCTTGTAATAACTGCAGCATGCCTGCTTTAAAATAAGTCCTTTGAGTGTTACTTTATCCATAAAAAGAGTTTACACTAGAGTGAATGCCACATTTTGTTTCCCCTTACACTGACCAAAATTTTTTTTAAAGATCAAAGCGTATTGTGGGAGCATGCAATGTTTGACATTGGACAAAGTACTCTTTTTCAAAACAGACATTTTCCAAAAACATAACTTGCTAGACTAATGGGCAGTGAGAAGCCAAAATGACTGCCCTCCGCCTTCTCCTTGTGTATCTTTGCCAGAGTCCTTGGGACTTGCCAAATCCGGTCATGCCTGCTTAGCTTGCTCGACTGATTGTGCCAGAAAAGAAAATAAGACACAGATGTATTTGAGCTCTTTGAGATGCCAGTAAGAGAGACAGCTAATGGCTTCATTTCGACCCTCCCCTTCCAGCTGGGCACAGGTGGGGGATAATGAGGTCCCTCTCCCTAATCAAACTCAATTATTTACTACTCTATATAACCGCAAAGACATTCACATTCCGTTCAGAATATAAAACACACCGTGGGCTACTTCCAACCACTGCCACTGGGTATTTATAACAAACTCAAGTGGCTAACAGTTTGCCTTGGCAGGAGTTTAAGTGTGTAAAGTTTTGCAAACTGTTTCTGTTCAAATATGTCCTGCTGAAATGGGGTCCCAGGCGGGGTTCCATAACTGTCAGGTCAGTGAACTGCATAACATCTGAGAATGTATTCACCATGCAGTGCAGACAGGATCTGGAAATCAAACGCTTCGTTCTATCACAACCTTCTGAGAAGCATCACAGTTTTTTCAACAGCAAGACTGACATTGCATTAATAAACATTCCAAGTCACTAGCCTGACATGTACATAGCAGCAGCTGACAGACTCCGACATAAGCTGAGGGGAGAACAGAGGAAATCAAAATGAGACATAGTAACTAAACACGGCCAAAGGGGGAAGCATCACCAAACCAATCACATGGGCTCAGAAATGGGAGCTCTCACTTTGAAGATACATATTAACTAAAGCAACAATCTGGTATAATTTTTAGATACAAAATGAGTTGATGGTTATCTAAAATGTGTGCCTTTATGGTAGGAACAAAGCGAATCCTGGCACAATTTCAAAACATTCCAGTGAGCAAAACATACATATTTAGCTTGTCTGACCTTTAAATTCTTAGAAGTGTGTAATTAATGCTTTCCATCTTTATTACTTGCTCCAATATTTCTGTCACTTTAAACAGACACAAAGAAAAATCCTTTCTTTTCTCTAGACAGTAGCTGTTGCCAAAAAGGAAATCAAGTCAGATTTACAAATACAAAATTAAACAGGCTGCATATGTTACATTTCCACACACAAGGACAATCTGGACAATGAAAATGTTTGCTAATACAACAGAATGAAAAGAAACAACACACAGTTGGTCCTCGATGACTCAAGCAAACAATAAATAACCAGGATAATTTATACCCATATTGTCAGGCCTGGTTACAAAGAACACAAGCATCTTCTTTTATTCCTTATTCTATTTTAGATCTGCCTCTTACCAAACAAAGTGGCCTTGAGTTAGTAACTACCTGTCTCTGATCCTCAGCTTACATATTATAAAAGTGAATTGTGTATAAGGAATTTTACTGATGGGGTGTGGCCAATTTTAAAATATAATAAAAAAGAAATAAATGAGATAGCATCGACTGGAGGCATGAAACTGAATGAGTGTGTGAAAATGTTCTCCTCGCCGTCCCCACCCCCCGTTTTTTTTCATTCTCTAGACCACAAGGCAATAGCATATAACAGAAGGAAAGACTTCAAGCTAATGGCACCCTTTAATAAAAGTATGGTCACTTGGGGTATACTGTGGATTTATTATCAAGAAAGTAAACTAAAGCACCCCACTCTTCTGAAAACCCTGCAGACAGTAAAGAGCATGAATGAACCGAGGAAACGCCTCTTTTAAAAAGCAGCTCACCTTTCCCTTTCTGCAGAGCCAAGAGAAGCCAAGGCAGTCTCTGGGAGCTTGCTGAGCCACAATGCCCAAGGCAGCCCAGCTTCTGGGCTAAGACCCTCCACTGTTACCTGATAACCCCTTATGCAAACAGCTCTTGGATAGAACTGTTCCTTCCTCATGTTCCTCTAACAAACCAAGCATTTAAAGGAAAACATATATATATAGGAGATAGTTTAATTGCTCTGACTTCTTACCTAAGGAGATTCTGATCATTTTATTGGCCTTGACTTTTTTTTTTTTTTTTTCCCTTTAAAGCCCTTCTTTCCCACACCAGAGTAGAATCCTGGCATGAAACCTTAATGTCAACACATATAAGGTAATGATATTACCACAGTTGTTTTTGTCATTGTCACTTCTGAACTCAATTCAGTCTCACAAATTCTGACTAAATTAGGCCTGTGTTGGGAATGGAGAAGGAGATGAACAAGGCAGGTCCCTAACCTTGAGACGCACTTAGCCCACTCAAGATCTCCTTCTCTCTTGTTCTACTTTGTTTAAAGGAACAGTAGCCTTTGGCTTGGTCACTACCGGCAAGAAGCATTTCCCGAGATGCTGGGCACCATCTGAGCTCCAGCTCTTTATCTGGTTTTAAGGGCCAGCCAAAAACCTTCCCATTCCTCCCACTCTCTACTTCTCCCCTCTGACACTCCTGATAGCCAAACTTCTTTACTGCTTCGGCTCAAAGTAGTCAGCAAGTTAGGGATTCGCATTTACAGACATATTTGCTCTGTCCAAAATCAATCAGCAACAATGGATAGCTTAGGACTCTACTTGCAGATTTGCTAAAAGACGCAGTTTCCATTAGCAGGCTCCTAATTTGCAAGTTGTTAGAATAATCCATTCTCCTTCTTCAAACAACGCTACACCCAGGGGTTTCCTGGGGCCCAAGGGCTCTAGATACAGTCCTGATTTAGTCAGAACATCAGAAGACATCCAATTTCACCTGCTCTCCACAGAACATTTCTCTAATGAGAAATTCATTTATTAATAAATTAGTTCCTCTTTTAAAAATATAAATAATTATAAAACATAATTCACTATCTTTGCATGATGGAATGAAGACAAATTTAAAACTTTATTTTATATGCAGAAACAGATCTATTTCCCAATTTTGCTACAACGGACACATATTAATTATATAATAAAAAAACTCAAAGAAAGGTTAAACCCCATTCTCACCTTCATGTGAATTATTCCCACTGAGAATCTCTGATAGAAATAACAATAGTAACTATGTAACACTTCCTACATATAGGAGTCTTAGCTAACATTAATCATCACAGCAGCATTTCCTGAGATTCAAGAGCCCCCAGGAATCACAGATGAATTTACAGACTAAGTTTCAGAATTTAAAAATCCGGTTTTTCATGGTGATGGGAACATCTAGTTCCAGCTACTCAGGAGAACTGTTTGAACCCAAGAGTTCCAGTCCAGCTTAGGCAGCATAGTGAGATACTGTCTCTGAAAGATTTTTTTAATTAAAAACAATTTTGATTTTAGTCTAATGAAAAGCATATATAGATGTATTATCTACACATATCAATATATGTATGATATGGATGTATAGATATATATCTATATATGCTTTTCTTTGAACTGAAAGCAAAATTATATGTGTCACCACATATTTTATGCATGTCACCGTGTGCGTGTGTGGGGCGTATGAGATACAGATATAGATGTAGGCCCCTCCTCAATCCTCATCTTCCATGTTCCCCATTTTCAACCCACTGGGGGAACCTTGAGCCACTGCCTAGAGGAGATACACCTGAGAGAGCCACCCGGCCCACATTAGACAAATGTGAACCAAAAAATTCTTAAGCCAGGTGTGGTGGCTCATGCCTGTAATCCCAGCATTTTGGGAAGCTGAGGCAGGCGGGTCACCTGAGGTACAAAAACTAGCTGGTCACGGTGGCAGGTGCCTGTAATCCCAGCTACTTGGGAGGCTGAGGCAGAAAAGAGAGGGGGGGGGGAAGAGGGGGAGACAGGGAGAGAGGGAGAGGGGGAGACAGGGAGAGAGGGAGAGATGGGTGAGAAGGGGGGGAGAAGGGGAGGGGGGAAAGAGAGAGAGAAGGATAGGGAAGAGGGAGGGGGAAGGGGGGGAGAGAGAGTGGGGAGAGAGGGTGGGGGAGAGGGGGAGACAGAGAGGGAGAGAGGGAAGGAGGGAGGGAGGAAAGAAGGAAAGAAAGGAAAGGGAAGGAAGGGAAAGGGATGGAGGGAAGAAGGACAGAAGGGAGGGAGAAGAGGGAGGGAGGAGAAGAGGGAGGGAGGGAGGAGAACAGAGAGGGAGGGAGGAAGGAAGGGAGGAAGAAAGGGAGAAAGGGAGAAAGAAAGAAAAAAGAAAGAAGGAAACTTATTGGGAAAAGCTGGAATTTGACCAACAAACCTACCTCATGCCCATTTGTCTATGTAGTCTATAGCTATTCTCACACACTACAATGGCAATGCTGAGTTACAGAAACTCTATGGCCCATAGCCTAAAATATTTACTATCTGACCCTTTGCAGAAAAAGTGTGCTGGGCCAGAAGTGGTGGCTGAAGCTTATAATCCCAGCACTTTGGGAAGCTGAAGTGAGCAGATCACTTGAGTCCAGGAGTTCAAGACCAGCCTGGGCAACATAGTGAAACGCTGTCTCTACAAAAAATACAAAAATTAGTTGGGCATGGTGGCGCATGCCTATAGTCCCAGCTACTGGGGAGGCTGAGGTTGGAGGATTGCTTGAACATGGGAGGCAGAGGTTGCAGTAAGCCAAGATGATGTCACTACACTCCAGCCTGGTGAAAGAGCAATAACCTGGGTCAAAAGAAGAAAAAAAAAAAGTTTACCAACCCTAGGATAAGGTGGTGGGATTTGGTGGGTTATGTTATTGTCACTATTAATAAACAATTTTATTATTTAATAATAAGCAGCTAGGGTTATTTGACATCACTAAAAAATTTAGTAAAAGTCAAATGGCATTACTGCAAGCTGCGTGCAGAACTTGTTTGCTGAATAGAGTGAGAGAATTCAGTGGGCACAAGGATCTCTATGAACAGTCTTGTTGGTCTCTGAAAAATCTGTGCTGTTTGGTGCCAAGTCACACTATGTACAAGTATCAGCTAGGCAGAGCCCACTTATATATACAGCAAGCAACAGACTAGTAGAGTGACCAATCTAGTTTACTCAGGATGGAGGAAGGGGTGGGAGGTGAGTGCCAGGGGGTACTCATGGATATAGAACTTCCAGTTTTGAAACAGGGAGAGTCCTCAGCAAACCACCACAAATTGGTCATACTAACAGAAAGCATGGTGGGCCAAACGCAAAGTAGAGGTTTCTAGGCCAGGAGAAGTGGCTCACATCTGTAATCCTAACACTTTGGGAGGCTGAGGCAGGAGGACTGCTTGAGCTTAGGAGTTCAGGACCAGCCTGGGCAACACAGTGTGACCTTGTCTCTACTAAAAATCAGTTGGGCATGGTGGCATGTGCCTATAGTTCCAGCTACTTGGAAGGCTGAGGCAGGAGGATCCCTTGAGCCCAGGAGTTTGGGACGACAGTGAGCCATGACTGCACCACTGCACTGCAGACTAGGCCACAGAGCAAGACGCTGTTGCCAAAAGAAACCAAAACAAGCATTTGCTAGTAAAGAACATTTAAAATTCGTATGCTTGTGTGGGAGGACACAATTCAACTGGCCCACTAAAATAATGGACTAGTGGTTAAAAATACACTGTTTAAAAGGATAATATGTTAATCATGATGTCTCATATGAAAATCAAAAGGCTGAAGTTGACAAGTAAAACATTTAACACTCAATTAAACATTTAACACTCAACATCAGCAATGTTTAATTTCAGCAAAACATCATCTATTAAAGTTGTTAGTTTGTATTTTATTAATGTTATAGTTTTATCTGTATTTAGTTTGTAATTTTGTTTTCGTTGTGTAAAAACATTGAATTTATAGCTAAACATTATAACTTTATAGCTAGAACTTTATATTTGTATGCATCCAAGTAGCATTATTTAAAAACTCATTTGGATAAGCATTGAGACTTTGGGAGAATTTATTTCCCTTTAAAAGAGTTCTGTATATAACTTACATTTAAGAAACTCCCTCATGACAATTTCATGAGATAGTTACTATTATCCACATTTTGCAGATGAAGAAACTAAGACTTAACAAAGGTAAGTAAAATTGTCTAAGCTCACACATGTAGTAAGATACTAGTGAAGCTGAAACTTGAACCCAGGTTTGCCTAAATTCAAAATCTGTGCTGCCTCACTTAGAAGGAAAGATGATCCTGGAGCCCCCAGAATAGGTGGTGTGAGAGCCTCTGAAGGTCAGAAGGCGACCTGGGCTTCCTGGCATTCAAAAGGCAGGAACAGGTGTAAAAGACGGGAAGAGGTCTCAGAAAGCAAGGTGGGACATAGTGCTGGGTCGAGTGTCCTCCTGGCAGCCCACAGACCCCTGAAGATTTGGTCATTCCTTCTCCATGAAGCCCTGCGCTGGGTGCTAAGGATACAGAGACAGTAAGACTGCACCTTCCTAGTCTTCAAGGACTTAATGGTCTTGCTACTAACTTAGAGGATGTGTGCTCATGAGAGGACTCATTTGAAAGTCGGCAGATCCTCAATGTTTATCCACTGCCCATGTTCACTGAAAGTTACAACAATTCAGCATTTTCAGTCCAACTGGCCAACGTCCACCTAAACACTGCCCCTCCTCTGCTATAAAACAGAAAGTAGGAGAAGAAGAAAAATGTAGAAGTGGCAAAGAGATCTACTCAGTCACTCATTCAAGAAATATGTGTGGCAGATCTATCATAGTAATGGAGTGATGGTGGGTATTGTGGGCACAGATAACTCAGTTTTTGCTCTCGAAGGGTTGTTTATTAATAGTGACAGTAACAGTGGCTAACACTAAGATGATGCGTACATATGCCAAACACTGTTCTAAGTGCTTTAGATCTATTAATTCATCGAATCCTCATAGCTGATCTGTGAGGTAGGTATTATTATCTCCATTTCACTGAGCCACAGAAAAGTTAAACATTCATCCAGGATCACATACACTAGTAACAGCAAGGTTAGGATCAGCATCCAAGTGGTCTGGCTCCAGAGCCCACCATGCTCTCACCTACTGCACTATACCAGTGGCTGAATGTCAGCCTTAAGACAGTGAGATTCACAGGTTAAACCAACACCAGATTCCACAGCCTCAACCTCTCAGCAGGGGGTTGGAAAGAACATGGACTTTAAAGTCAGGGATGGGGTCAAATCCAGGCCTAAGAACAATACTGCTCAGCCCCAGTTTCCACATCTCTAAGTTGGTCATAAAAACTGGGCTATTTGGGGATTAAGTGAGATAGCATATGCATCGTTGGCCCTTAGTAAGTATTGGCTCACTCCCTATTGTCAAACCTACTTCCCTCTTTCTGTATCAGCTTAGTGTATTCCCAGCCACTTCTTGCCCCTCCTCTACTACGAGACAAATGCAGGAGGAAAGGGGAGAAATGACGACGAGGAGGAGGAGTTACAGCTTTATTTATTTTGCTGGGATTTCCTTCTCTGAAACTTTAGACACATCGCTGGAGACTCCTGAAGGTCCGCTCTGTTCTGCATTTGCAGGAGAAGCTTTAGTAACTTAGAATATAGACCAGAAAGGCGAATAAGAGGTTGCTGAACCAAGAAAATACACACAAGGCAAATGGTCAGTAATCTGTACTATTTCATCAGACAACTGAGAAAAAGAAAATTTATTGACACTTTTGTTCTTAATGCTCACATATAAAGATTTCACTTTACCTCACGTTTTCAGAAACACTCCAGACACATCAAATAAATGCTCTTGAATTTCAAAACAGAAAAAGGATTGACTGGGCTATGTATGTGTCAGGGGGTAGGAACACAGGGATGGGAGTAATTCTGATGAAAAAAAAAAAGTATTAAGTTTAAAGCAGTTGTTACTTTCTGCCTTCTCCCTCCTCCTATTCTCCAGAAAGCAGGGTTCATAGTGAGACACTGGATAGTCTTAGATGTCCCTCCTGGAAAGGTATACAAATCCTAGCCCCACTCCACTCTATTGAAAACTCAGTGATTTAAAGCCTCTTGCTTTAAAAAAGGACTTTTGGTTCAAAAGACTGCTATGATCATGTGTTAATATTTATGCAGAAAAAGTTCTAGTCATTATATTAATAATAAAAGTGCAAGTAAAAACTATTGAAATGCCACTGTGTACATTTTTTAAAGTAGGAAAAAAAAACCTCTAATACCTTGTAATGGTAAAACAATAAAAAATGATTTCAGAAATTCTGTTGGTAGCATTATAACTTAGGACATCTTTCAGAGGGTTATTTGTCAATAAAAAGTGAGTCTAAAGATGTTTCTACTCTCTGACCAATAATCCTACTTACAGGGCAAAATTCTAAGGAAGTTGTTCAACATAGTAAAAGGTATATAGATAATGACTGTCATCATCAAATTACTTACTAAGACCACACAAAGAAGCAATCTAAATATTCTGTGATCAGCTTCCACTGCGCCCCATACACTTTTCTTTTATACTGCTTATTACATTTTATTTGACAACTGTCTTACCACTAGAATAAGCTCCATGAGGGTAGTGCTGTCTTTGTCTAGATCTCTAACATGCAATAAATATAGACTGTAGGAATTAAAAACAAATACTGAAACATTTATTATTTATTTATTTATTTATTTTTGAGACAGAGTCTTGGTCTGTCACCCGGGCTAGAGTGCAATGGTATAATCTTGACTTACTGCAACCTCCGCCTCCCAGGTTCAAGTGATTCTCCTGCCTCAGCCCCCTGAGTAGCTGGGATTACAGGTGCCCACCACCGTGCCCAGCTGATTTTTGTATTTTTAGTAGAGACAGGGTTTCACCACGTTGGCCAGGCTGGTTTTGAACTCCTGACCTCAAATGATCTGCCCGCCTTGGCCTTCCAAAGTGTTGGGATTACAGGCATGAGCCACTGCGCCCAGCCTAATTTAATGTTAAGTAAAAATAACACAAAATATATGTATGCTACAAGTGAAACTGTATAATATATACACGATTATTATTATACAAGATTAAAATACCTATATTAAGATGGAAGCATCATTAGCTAACTTTTCAATTATTTTAAATATTCTTTAAAGTTATTTTAGTATCTCTGAAATAAAAAAGCAGGAAACTCTGCAGTCATATATCCCAAACTTGACCTCGTATTACAGATGAAACGGCCACCAAGAAAGCCTAAGAGCCCACTCCCCTGCTTAACCTCAGCCACTCAGGTATTCTTTCTTTGCTCAAGGGTAGAAAGACCCAAAATACTCATGTATTATATGTAGCACAACCCTATTTTCTGTAACAATCTCAAACAAAGGCAATATGTTTAGAGAGACAATGTCTTCTAAAGCAATCCCTCTTTCGAACAGTGAATTTGCTGGTTACTAACAGCAGGGGGTGCCAAAGGGATCGCTATTGTTCCCAGGAGATGGCCAGAAGGACTGCTGAGGCCTAGGTTAAAAAAAGCTTAGGTTTGAGAGAAAAGTCCAAATGCAGCAGGTTTTCCGTTAACAACTGGAACATGTGGATAAAACTCAGGAGCTCTATAGACTTGAATGGACAAAAACTACATTTTAATTTTCACTAACTTCTGATATTTTGCATTTCCTTGAATTATAAGTAGAATCACAGTAGAATCAGCAATGCCAGTGACTGTCATGAACAGAAATCACAGCTGACACCACAGCACATTACAGCTATTGCAGATTTCTCAAGTACCATTTACACTCATCACCGCTTTGAAACAACAAGCTTCAGGAGTTACTGTTAGGTACGCAGCTGGATCTTGTTGTTTAATCTACTAGTAAAGCCCCACATATTACTAGATCATGAATTTGTTCAATAATCTGATAACTTTAAATAACAGAATACTTCCATATTCCAGTGGATTTTATTTTATGCACTTACACATGCTTTTCTGAGAAAGGCACAAAAAAAGTTTAAGACATGTGCTTAGTCTAAAGGCAGGCAACTGACAGGGAAGATCAAATTTGGTCTGAACAAAGTTGGAGAGAAAGTATTTTAAGTCGCAAAAGAGAAGTGGCCACAATGCACATTTTATTGACTGTGTATTCCTCGCAGAGAAGGCGGCAAACCCAGAAGTTTGGCTTCACAGGCTCCAAGTGCACCAGTGTTTCCAGAGGCCTGGCTCTAGACATGCCATTCAGAGATCTGCTTTACACAATGTGCCATTGCAAAGCAGTCTGTGTAGCCTAGGTGCAGAGGCATGAAATACAATGCGAATGCCGTCCTCAACATCTCTCTGGAAGTTATCATTATTACCAGTGGACTCTCCAGATGCCAAATATCATTTATTTGATGAACAAAACCAAAATCAGATCCAAAATGCTAGGGATGAGATACTGAGAGAAATAACAGAGTCAGTACTCACATTCGAACAAAGAGTGACTCTTTGGATGTCAGACCAGGAGATGAGTACTTTTCAACCAAGGCCAAAGTACTGAAGCCAAATTTATGAATGGGCTCATTGGAATCCAGCGGGGGGAAATCTGTGTCCACCTCCCCATCATCCTCAGCAATATGCAGGCAGTAGGCACTGACATTGTCACTGAAAGGAAAACCAAAAAGGTGAGTGAATAACAGAGTAGGGAAGAGACAAGAAGACCAGAGGGTATGGTGTAGAGCAAGCAACCTGAGGAGACTGATTTTCTTTATACCAACCCTGGTGACACAGTAAGAAACCCCAAATCCTACTTCATTTGATAGGGAGAATACACATGGCAATGCAAAGGGGAGAAAAATGATGTGAAAGGAGGGTCTTCATGATACTTTATTCTTGCAACATTCACTGAGCCCTAATGTAGCTATTTTTATATATATATATATATATATATATATATATATGACACAGATATAAGCAAAACTATAAAGGGGGAAAGACTATTTGGCCTCAGGGAAGGCAGGGGTCAGAGGCTTCTGATTTATGGTTAGGATTAAGAAAATATCTGGCCGGATACAGTGGCTCATGCCTGTAATCCCAGCACTTTGGGAGTTTGAGGCAGGCAGATCACTTGATCCCAGGAGTTCAAGACTAGCTGGGCAACATGGTGAAACTCTGTCTCTGCTAAAAATACAAAAATTAGCTAGATGTGGTGGTGCACGCCTGTAGTTCCAGCTACCCAGGAGGCTGAGGTGGGAGGATCACTTGAGCCCATGAGGTTGAGGCTGCAGTGAGCTATGATAGTGCTATTGCACTCCAGCCTGGGCAACAGAGTAAGACCCTGTATCAAAAAATAAAATTAAAATACAAAAATATGTATCTGTGCTCTAGACCAGGAGAAATTCTCAAGGTAACCAAGACAATGCATACAGTTCTTCCCTTCTCTAAAGAGTATCTAATTCAGTTGGTACAAGGATCTGACTTCAAACACCATAGATCCTTAACAAAGTAAAAGCAATGACCTGATTAATCCTAACACAGATACCTGGCCCTCTGGACTACTCCTGCACATTTCCCACTCCCTAGAGCGTCCAGACGGTACCCCTAGATTCCAGCCTTGCCCAGTTTAGAATTAATATATAGGAGGAAGTAAAAGGTTGATCTGTTCAAAGAGGTTGGGAAACTATACCAACATACAGACAGTGTAAAAGCACATCAATGCAACTGCTCCAAAGTTGAATTGTGAAATTGCAAATCTGTGAGCTTCAGAAGTATGCTAGCTTCAGGAGCAGGAACCCAATAGTTCACAAGGCAGTAGAATTCTCAATTCTGCAGCTTAAATTTGGAGTTTTAATTACATGATTGATGCTTAAATTAATTAATTGCAAAGTGTATGCTAATTGTTTAATTGGTTGCTTGATCTATATAGATCATTTTTTGAATTAAATGAGTTGATTTACCAAGTTTATTGATTGGATGTGACAATGAATTATTTCACTGACTACCTGATTTGCAATTTTCCCAATTAATTCACAAATCTTTAGCTGCAACTCTGCTTATTTAGAGAGAGGGAACCTACTTCAGGTGATCTATACTCAGTGACTCTGTCATGCTAAGAGATATTTATTATAAAAAAACAGGTAATAAGGACAGATTAAAATTAATGGAAGCTGTAAATTTGCTAAATGGATTGATAAAAAGAAAGTAATCTAGCTATGTTTGTCACTTTATATTTCAGGTATTTACAATGCTGTTAAGATATTTAAAATTCATCTCTGAATGGTATGGGAAACTTTCGACTGCAACAGGGTACTAACTTAAACACAAAACAATTATAGAAGCAAAAGAAAGCACTTTGGATGAGACAAGTGTCATGGTATATTGGTTAAGAGCTCTGTGGTCAGAAAGAGTTCAAATTTCAGCTCCATAGCTCATGGGCTATGTGATTTCAGAGAATAAGCTTCGCCTCGAGTTTCAGTTTCCACTTCTATAAAAAGGGTATAATTGCCCCTTAGGGGTTGTAAAGATTAGATGAGATAACATACATAGTGTCTGGCATGTAACGGAAGTAAAAAACAAATGGGAAGGTAACTAATAGTTACCTCACCCAAAGTCCTATGAAAACTAACTTATAGTTACACCAATCCTTAAAAATAAATTGTGAATGAGTATTAGTGCAACAATGCATCTGAGCAGCATGTTCTATGCACACACATTTGTAACTGGAGTTAACATATCCACTGTGCTCCAGCCTTGGGGTCACTGAGCCCCCAGGGTTTTATGAACAGGGCAGACACAATGGAACAAGCAACTGACAGCACAGATAATTTACTGCCATGTAAATCAACCTGAGGAATGTTTGATTCTCCAGCACCACAGAGGTTCAGGGGCAAATAAAAAGCCTATTAATCAAAGCCGAAAGTCCAACAATGATGATAGAAGAATTCTGCTTTGATTGCTATGGGACACCCCCAAATCCTTTCAAAACAAATTCAACAAATGTCATAGGCTAAGATCTGAGATTCGAAGGTGAATCTCAGATCACTTCACTGCCAAGTGCTATTATTCTCTCTACTTTTTAAATACAAAGTATGAAATCATTCATTTCACTCAAAGCACATCTGTAAAGTGCCCCCCTGTGCTGTGGCCTGTCCTGAGCACTGGGAACACAGTAAGGAAAAGAAGACTGATTCCTGCCATATTATACAAGATTAATGGAAGCCTCTTCCGGGTCATCAGTAAAGTCTGGCAACAAACAGTGCTCCAGCTCCTCTGACCCCTTAATTGAATATCTGAGGAGATAATGACTAAAATTCTATATTTTACACATGGACATATCAGTTCCTTTGTGCTTTGATAAAGGAATCATGGCCAGGCGCAGTGGCTCAAGCCTATAATCCCAGAACTTTGGGAGGCTGAGGTGAGTGGATCATGAGGTCAGGAGATTAAGACCATCCTGGCTAACACAGTGAAACCCTATCTCTACTAAAAATACAAAAAATTAGCCAGGCATGGTGGCACACACCTGTAGTCTCAGCTACTTGTGAGGCTGAGGCAGGAGAACTGCTTGAACCCAGGAGGCGGAGGTTGCCGTGAGCCAAGATCACGCCACTGTACTCCAGCTTGGGTGACAGAGTGAGACACTCTCTCTCAAAAACAAAAACAAAAACAAAAACAAACAAAAAACAAACAAAAACAAAAAAACAAACAAAAAAAATTGGTAAAAGAAGATACTATTACATTTTGACTCCCGAAACAGCGTCAGGACTCCAAATTAGTACTAGTACAATACCAGTAGTATCATTAGCTACATTTATTGAGTACTATGAGACAGACTCTGCAAAGTGGCTTAAATATATAAGCTCACTGAAATTTCACACCAACTTTGTAGATGAATCATTTATTATTTCTATTTTACATATTAGATACCTGAGCCTCAATGGGATTAGATGGCTTAAGATTAAACAGCATGTAGGCCGGGCGCGGTGGCTCACGCCTGTAATCCCAGCACTTTGGGAGGCCGAGGCGGGTGGATCACGAGGTCAAGAGATCGAGACCATCCTGGTCAACACGGTGAAACCCCGTCTCTACTAAAACTACAAAAAATCAGCTGGGCATGGTGGCGCGTGCCTGTAATCCCAGCTACTCAGGAGGCCGAGGCAGGAGAATTGCCTGAACCCAGGAGGCGGAGGTTGCGGTGAGCCGAGATCACGCCATTGCAGTCCAGCCTGGGTAACAAGAGCGAAACTCCGTCTCAAAAAAAAATAAAAAAAGATTAAACAGCATGTAAGTGATGGGGCTGAGATTCAAATCCAGACAGGCAAGAGCTGTCCCTCTTGACCCCCATCCATTCCTCTGCCAAAGCCATGGTATCAAGACTTCCTGAGGCACCCAGGAACCCAAATCCCTATAGAAATGTGACATACTTTGATTAGAAGGAGGAAATCATGACACATTACTTATAAAAAATTAGAATCAGTTCAACCTCCTTGCTTTTACAGATGGGGAATGGAGGCAGAGAAAAGAAGAATAACATGCTCATGATCATCCAATTAAACAGAGGCAAAGCTGGTTTCAAAAACTCTGGTCTCCCCACTTCCAGTCCATTATTCTTTGATCAAATAAGAAACTGGTGGCCTTTAAAATGGGGAGAGAAAAAAAGGGGGCAGCTCTAGTCCCTGCCTCAGGAAATCTCCCAAATACAGACATCTGAGTTTACAACATGATGAAAACAGGAGCACCTTCCCATGACATAGTCTGGTGGAAAGAAGAGGGATTTTGCAGTCACATCTGGTTTTAATGCTAACTCAAATTCTTAGCCCAAATCTCTTTGGGCTCCATTTTCTTATCCGAAAACAGCTTTCCTTGATTTTTCTAGGAGAATCACTTGGATCTCCGAAATTCAAGCAATTCTCCTTTGTGGTCTTTTTTTTTTTTTTTTTTTTTTTTTTTGTGGAAAGAGGCTTTCGCATTTTATCCAGGCTGGAGTGCAATGGCGCGATCTCGGCTCACCGCAACCTCCGCCTCCTGGGTTCAGGCAATTCTCCTGCCTCAGCCTCCTGAGTAGCTGGGATTACAGGCACGCACCATCATGCCCAGCTAATTTTTTGTATTTTTAGTAGAGACGGGGTTTCACCATGTTGACCAGGATGGTCTCGATCTCTTGACCTCGTGATCCACCCGCCTCGGCCTCCCAAAGTGCTGGGATTACAGGCTTGAGCCACCGCGCCCGGCCCTAGTCTTTTTTTTTTTTGGAAACAAAGTCTAGCTCTGTTGCCCAGGCTAGAGTGCAGTGGCACAATCTTGGCTCACTGCAACCTCTGCCTCCCGGGTTTAATAGATTCTTCTGCCTTAGCCTCCTGAGTGGTTGCGACTATAGGCGTGTACCATCATGCCCAGCTAATTTTTGTATTTTTAGTAGAGACAGGGCTTCACTGTATTTGCCAGGCTGGTCTTGAACTCCTGACTTTGTGATCCGCCCGCTTCGACCTCCCAAAGTGCTGGGTTTATAGGCATGAGCCACTGTGTCCAGCCTCCTTTGTGGTCTTACAGAACTTGGTCAATATTTCTGCATATCACTCATCATATTGCTGCTCTTTTTCCTATTTCCACCTCTTTGCTCCAAAGAGCAAGTATTCTATTATGTCTCCATGCTTACTGAAGAGTAAAATGACTGGCATTTAGAAGGTACTTAACAAATATTTATTGAATGAATGAAGATATGAATATGTAGATTGAATCACTCTATGAAAAAAGCAAAGGGTATTATTTTTTATTTATTTTTTATTTTTATTTTTTGAGATAGAGTCTTGCTCTGTTGCCCAGGCTGGAGTGCAATGGCACGATCTCAGCTGACTGCAATCTCTGCCTGCTGGGTTCAAGCAATTCTCCTGCCTCAGCCTCCTGAGTAGCTGGGATTATAGGCACCTGCCACTACACCTGGCTAATTTTTGTATTTTTAGTAGAGACAGGGTTTCACCATGTTGGCCAGGCTGGTCTGGAACTCCTGACATCAAGTGATCCACCCGCCTCAGCCTCCCAAAGTGCTGGGATTACAGGCGTGAGCCACCACGCCCAATCAGCAAAGGGTATTATTAATGAGGTATGTGTTAACGAGAAGAGGGGAAGTAATAAGCTTTTCTTTTCGTGTTCTTGCTTTTCACAATGATATCTATTAGCCAAATAGGGCTTTCTAGGCAATGCACATGTGTCAGAGATTGTAATTGAAGACTAGGAGAAGGCAGCTTAGGGAGAGGTGAGGATGAAAGGGGAATTTTTATAGCTCATCAAGATATAAATACTGGCATCTCACTTTTTATGGAGAAAAAACAGTGAGAAATGATTATACTATGTAACAATTTTCAATTGTCACACATGAAAAGACTAGAAATAAATGCACCAAATGGGTTTCTTAAGGTTACACACACATTTAAGTCACAAGCACTCTTTTCCTTCTAATTTTCTATACTTTCCAAATATCCTGAGTATATATAAGACCTTTATTTCCTTTCTTTATCAAATATTTATTTTTGATAAGGGTAGCATATTTTTATTGTGTACAACTTAGAAATATGAAGCAGTATGAAGAATGCAGGGAAATCTCTTAGCCTGTCACACAGAGAATCACTTGTCCTGGAGACCCTGGGTATTGTAAGCCTCACTTACATCCCCTGGTTCCTAAGTGGTCATTTTCTCTACCGAGTTCTGGAATTATGAAGGAAATAGGCATATCTACTGCATAAGGGTCTTATAAGGTTTGAATGATTGAATTTATTGCACAGTGCCTGCATGAAGAAAGATTCTTGCTTTGCTAAGATTTCTTCTACTGCTCTTAAGCTGCTGATTACCCAGAAGCTGAATTAACTATCACACAGTACCATGGTAGACAGCACGAGGCAGAGAGACCTAAAAGTCTTCTTTCTGAGTCACCATCAGAGAAAGAGGAATGATCAAAAGAACAATGAAAAGTACAGGATAACTGGATCCAGAGGAAGAGACTTAGAGTTGGGTTGGCATAAAAAGAGGAGTCACTTTCATGGGACCATGAAGTTGCCAAGAGAATTGGAAATTTGAACAATGAATGGATGCAAAATAGAGCCTACTGCCAAGAGAGGTGGGGGGTGGGGGTCTACAGGGCAGAATATATATGACATATACATCATATCTCCAAATCTTCAATGAGTACAACTTTTACTTATTCATATTTCATCAAATGAGGTTAAAATTTTCCATTAAAAAATTTATTTCATTGGTTTAACCAATATTAATTTTATGTTCAAAGGCCAATATAGCTTTCACAAAGTGACAGAAGCCTATAGCCCATATATAGATGGCATTTAATTCATATGTGAAAATTCAGGAACATTCCAGGAAGCATCCCAGATTTCTACCAAATGTGATCTGGCATGTTTGATTTACATACTCATAAAAATTCACTCATTCTCAGAAAATGTATAACACACTTAAGTATGATGACCAGATAGATAAATGCTTGTTGTTTTTGTTTTTTTTTAATGAAAAATAAAAGAGCACATGATTTTTAAGGGTCCAGAACTCTCATGACTTGGGCTTTGGTGTTTATTTTGATGGGACAATCAATATTAAGAGTGTGTCAGGCATTAGCAAGGAAAAAAAAGATCATGAGGATTGCAACTCAGAAGTTGATCTCTCTGAAACCAGAGAAAACATTTTTAAGACGATCAAGATTTCCATTTTTGGCTGGGCGTGGTGGCTCACACCTGTAATCCTAGCACTCTGGGAGGCCAAGGCAGGTGGATCACAAGGTGAGGAGTTCGAGACCAGCCTGACCAACATGGTGAAATCCCGTCTCTACTGAAAATATAAAAACTAGCTAGGTGTGGTGGCACATGTTTGTAGTCCCAGCTACTCAGGAGGCTGAGGCAGGGGAATTGCCTGAACCCAGGAAGCGGAGGTTGCAGTGAGCTGAGATCGTACCACTGCACTCAGTCTGGGCAAAAGAGCAAGACTCTGTCTCAAAAAAATATATATATTTTTCTTTTCTCCAAAACCCCTCAAGAAAGTGAGGTCCAAAAAAACCTCAGAAAGTAAGATAACTTCCTGATCCTCAGTTTCTCTCCTGTAAAAAAAGGTTATCATCTATAACTTACAGAGATGTTATAAAGAATAAAATAATACATTTGAAGTGCTTCGCATGTGTCGTGACACAGAGTAGGGCCTCCAGTGTGTATCTACCAACCCATTACCTAGCAGTATGGTGACTAGCAATTGGGAAATGTTGATAATAGGTTTTCTTTCTGACTAGGTCATCGAACAAAATGTATGCAATAATTCCACATCTGTCACTTAAATAAAACACATCAGCAGGTTGAGAACATCTAACTTGGTGATTTTTACTGAATAAATTTCTGTATATAGACAAAAACTTGTTTTAGCAGACACCTGAAGAAGGGGCTCCTTGGCAGGGCAAGAGTACAGAATTTCAGTCCAGATCTTTAAATGTTCCCATGTATTCTCACCCATTCCACAAATTATTCATTGAGTATTTGCTATGTGTCGTGTCAGGCATTGTGTATGGACTGGGGAATACAAACCCATAAAATAGACACAGTACAGACTCAAAACTATCATACTACTACTTATAAGACTTTTTGGCTGGGTGTGCTGGCTCACGCCTATAATCCTAGTACTTTGGGAGGCCAAAGCAGACAGACTGCTTGAGCCCAGGAGTTTGAGACCAGCCTGGGCAACATGGTGAAACCCCATCCCTACTAAAATATACAAAACTTAGCTGAGTGTGGTGGCACATGCTTGTAGCCCCAGCTACTCAGGAGGCTGAAGTGGGAGAATAGCTTGAGCCTGGGAAGCTGAGGCTGCCGTGAGCTGAGACTGTATCCCTGGATGAACATGGGCGACAGTGAGACACCATCTCAAAAAAAAAGAAAAGAAAAAAAAAAGACTTCTTCATTCATACTTGAGAGACATCTCTCAAGTAATCTCTGCCTTCATTACACCCCAAACTGAACTCCACTCACACTGAGGAACCTACTTCTCCTGTAGGATACTCCATCCACAAAGGTTTTCCATGTCCATCCAGTCTTAGGTCTATCTCTCTTTTCATTCATCCATGCTAGAAGTTTCAATTAATATATATGTAGATGACGCCTAAATTTACATTTCCAGCTCTTATTCTCCCCTCTAAACTCCAGGCAAGCAAATACAAGTGACTATTTGACCACTTAGTTTAGATCTAGCAAAGCCATCTCAAATTAACAGGCAGAAAACCAAGCTCATGCTGCCCCTACCCCTCCTAGTCTCACAGCAAACCCCAACAAAGCCTGCTCTTCCAATGCTAGCTATTTCAGTGAAGGACACCACAATGCATCAAGGTGTGCGAGTATGAAACCACTCCTCTGCCATACTCTCCATATCGAGTTCATCCCAAGTCCTTGTGAATTCTACCTCTCAAATAGTCCCAGAATCTGCCCACTTATCTCAGTCTCCACTGTGACCACTGCCTACCTCTTGGTCTCATTCTGTCACAGGTGTGTGAACCAGAGAAACTCCATCTTAAATAGAGCTAGGTAAAATGTGGCTGAAATCTGCTGGGCTGCATTCCCAGAAGGTTAAGGCATTTGAATGAGACAGGAAGTCAGCACAAAATACAGGTCATAAAGACACTGCTGATAAAAGGCTGCAATAAAGGAGACGGCTAAAACCCACCCAAACCAAAATGGCGGCAAGAGTGACCTCTGGTCATCCTCATTGCTGCACACCCACTAGCACCAAGACAGTTTACAAATGCCATAGCAACATCAGAAAGTTACCCTACATGGTCTAAAAAAAAAAGAGGCATGAATAATCCACTATTGTTTATCATATGATCAAGAAATAACCATAAAAATGGGCACCCAGCAGCCCTCAGGGCTACTCTCTCTATGGAGTAGCCACTCTTTTATTCCTTTACTTTCTTAATAAACTTGCTTTCACTTTGCGCTGTGGACTCGCCCTGAATTATTTCTCGCATGAGATCCAAAAACTCTCTCTTGGGGTCTGGATCAGGACCCCTGTCCTGTAACATCTTTCTGGTGACCACAAAGGGACTAGAATTCGAAAACCCTGACCCAATGGCTACCTTTGGGTAAGAGGTGGGGTCCTGTAACATCTTTCTGGAGACCACAGAAGTGACTATACTGTGGAAACCCCTGACTCAAAAGCTAACTTTGGGTAAGTGGTGGGGTCTGGTAACATCTTTTTCATGAACCACAAAAGGGACAATACTGAGGAGATGCTCTGACACAAAGGAAATAGATAGCAGCACTGATTGGACGACTTTGGGTAAGTGGTGGGATACCCAGGTAAAGAATAGCATTGGGTTAAAGGCCCAACTTACCGGAGTTAGGGTCTCTTCTAAGACAGAGTGGATTAGAGGCCTCTCTTAACGAAAGGCAAGGACGCTTGATTGGCCTTGGGTTAGAGGCCCTACTTAGGAGGGTTAAAGTCCCTTCTCAGATTTAGGGGGTGAAATGCCCCTCTCAGTAAGTCCCTCTTGGCTAAGAACAGGTTTGGCACTATGGGATGTTAACTGCTATTCTCTTTGGATAAATCTGCCTTGCACCCTTGCTGATGGCTAAGGATGAGACAGGGTTTGGCATGTACAAGATCGTGGGACAAGAGGAGCTTTTCCTCCCTAAAAGGGGAAACCTAGAGAGCTGATGAGGCTGCTGGAAAACGTCCCTTTGCAACAAATGGCTACCTGACCTTTTCACTGTTGGCTGCAGTGATTGGGTCTTTCATCTGGCCTCCCTAAGCTCTTCACCTTCTCCACCCTGCTACAGGCAATACTTTCCTTCTCTACTTTTCCTTTCCTTTCTTTTCTGTTACTCAGGGCAACCAACTTGCCCAGAGACGACGTGTTGAAACTCCAAGTTGGAGGTTGGATTAAAGGTAACGGGGCTCATCTGAGGGCAAATGTAAGCCTTGCCAGTTTGATATTGGGTGCTAAGCTGAGTGGCTAATGTCTATGTTTTATCACAGGTATTCTGCTCTGGCCAGAATAAAAAAAAATTCTTTTATGATGCAGCTTGGACCCCAGGGAAATGGTGCTGCAAGCTGCATCACTAGGGCCACTCAGGGAAAGGGAATCCAGAAGCCTGGCATGACAAAAGGGTAAGAATTTCTTCCAGTCAGATTTCTGGCTTCTCTCACTCTGTGCAAACTGTTGAATGGTTTAAAAAAAAAAAAAAAAAAACAAGTGTTTATCTCCTCTGTAAAGGTTTGATTAATGTGCAAAATAATTCTAAGGCTAGTCGGCTGTGTACGGTAGCTTACGCCTGTAATCCCAGCACCTTGGGAGGCCGAGGCAAGTGGATCACCTGAGGTCAGGAACTCGAGACCAGCCTGACCAACATGGTGAAACCTGGTATCTACTAAAAATACAATATTAGCCAGGCATAGTGGTGCATGCCTGTAATCCCAGCTACTTGGGAGGTTGAGGCAGGAGAATTGCTTGAACCTGGGGGGCAGAGGTTGCAGAGCCAAGGTCGTGTCATTGCACTCCAGCCTGGGCAACAAGAGCAAAACTCCATCTAAAAATTGGGGGGGAGAAAAAAGAATTCTAAGGCTAGTCTTAAGCTGGTGTATTTTGTGCTATGAATTAGTTTTTCTGCGTCGCGGGATACTTCAGGATAAAACACAGGCTTAGAACAACTGTATGCCCGCTTTTCAAGACAACCAAGCAAGCTGGTCAGTAACAAACTTGCATACAGGTTCCTAACACAAAAAAACTGGATGATGTCTCCACCCTGTTTTATGCCCTTGGGAGCCTGACCTTTTAACCACATGGTGGTACTTTCTCCTGGTCTCTGCCTTCCAGGGAACAGGAATTTTAGGGTTCATGCCATAGTTAGCTGTAAGATTCATATTAAATAGTTAAAAGCCTTTGCAAGCTCAAAATGAACTACTGTAGACTCCTCTGGAAAAGGAAATAGAGATTTCCCTGTGCTATAGCTCAATAGCTAAGGTTTTGTACTTTCACAGTGCCGCTCCAGGTTCAATTCACCAACTGGGAAGTAAGTTATTTCTGGTTTAATATCTGCATGACCTTATCTATTCTATTCTCCTTTGCGGACTGTCTTAAATTTTCCTTTCTCTAAATACCTGGGAGGTTACCTTTGATAAAATTCAAAATCCAAAAATATCAGCCACTTGGCATAAAAAAGTCTAAAAGGACTTTATTAAAGACTCTATGGTTAAAATCAATTTAATTAAAGTGGATATTCAAGCTCTGACAGCCTTAACTTCTTGGGAAAAACAGGAGGCAAGAGAGACCTCTTTCCTGGCCCTGTTCTTCCAAGGGCTCCATCCTAAATTTTAGCCAGTAATTCAATTCAGAAACGTTAAAAACTGGCAAATGAAAAATCTTACAACTACTGTAATCTTTTGCCTTTCTGTGTAACTACATATGTGTTGTGTGTGGTGTTTATATAAAGGAGCTCTAATTAATTGGCTTAAACAAAAATAAGTGCTTAAATCAAAATTTAAAAGCAAAATGAAAACTGTAAGGCCTTTTAGTTCATGTAACTTTAGTAATATCTGGGAAATAAAAAGTTTTAAAAATGATTGATAAAAACATTTAGTCTGACTTGTTCAAGTCAGATATGAAATCTGCTAAATGCTTCAAGATCATAAACTTCTTCTTTAACTTTAAAAAACTTTTTAATTTACCTACCTTAAAGCCACTAAATTCTAGATAAGGCCTGGGGACATGTGGAATTAGCCATGCCCCCTAGCTATACAAAGAAGATTATTTAAAAAGACATTTGATACAAGAAAGAATCTTGTATGGTAAATTCTTGTCCTGGTTGTTTAAAAGGAGAGATGTTTAGGGCAAGTCAGAAAGTTAAAGGGTCTCAACTGGTGTGTAAGTCGTGAAAAAATTTGTGAAAGGGAATTTATGCAAGAAATGTTGTATAATTCAAAGGTTGTTAGGTCTCCTAAACACTTCATAAAATGCCGCTATGACTCTTACTGTACAACTTGCCTGCTTTACAGCTAGGTAAGGCTGGGGACAGTATCTGCACTTCTGCCTGGTGTGTCCTAATCAGGCTCCATACCCAGTGCATAATTAAAATTACCAAGGTTTTCATCAAAAATAAAAGTTGCTAAGAGTTAACATTATAACATGTTATTGAAACTACTACAACAATTTTACATGCAATGTGTAAAGAAAGTAAAATGTTTTTTTGATGAAAGATTATAAGAAATCATGGGACAGTGAAATTTTTTTCTGCCTAATAAAGCATTGTTTTAAGAAAAAAATCTAAAGGTTTAAATAAATTGTGAAAGGTTTATAAAAATTAATTGTAAGAGATTCTGTGTGTGAACATACTGGCTAAAGTTAAAAGCATATTATTCAGTTTTTCCATGAATTAAATTTTAGAATAAAAGTACAACAGGTTTTTCTTAGAGCACTGATCTGCTCTTTCACAAAAAAATGTCAAGGGTTATAAAGGTTTATAAGAATCTTAACTTATGGTTAAACACTAAAATTGAGTAAATAGGTCTATAAGATTTTATTAAAAATTGGGTTTAACATTAATAGTACACTAATGTAAAGGTGAAATTTGGCTTACTTGGTATAAAAACCATATATTATCAAATGTAAAATGGTGTTTTGCTTTCTTTGGACTATATTTGCATAAATGTGTTATTGGTGTATGTTCCAAATTATGGGAAATGCCTATAATTCTAACATAACTTAGTGTATGTCATTAATAATTTTAATTGTTATGTAAAATTTTGTGTGCCACAGAAGTAACCAAGTTTCCTTATTAATTGTGGCTTTAATAGTGGCTGTCCTAAAACATTTTATCATCCACAGACAATTATTGTCTTGATTTATCCTCTTTAGAAGGTGGTTTATAATTAACTATAGAACTCTAGCAGGTGTTCTTAAATGCAGGTTTCTAGTAACTTTGGAAATTGTAACATTAGAATAAACAACTTTTAAAACTCTTATGAAGAGCTGGAATGTTCGTGAATATAAAATAGAATGAGAGTTAACTGAATGATAGAAAACTAAAGTAATCTTTTTAACTTTGCTTAATGCTACTGATCTAGCTGGGCATGGTGGCTCACACCTGTAATCCTAGCACTTTGGGAGGCTGAGGTGGGTGGATCACCTGAGGTCAGGAGTTCAAGACCAGCCTGGGCAATATGGTGAAACCCCATCTTTACTAAAAATATAAAAATAGCTGGGCATGGTGGTGCATGTCTGTAATTCCAAGTACTTGGGAGGCTGAGGATGGAGAACCACTTGAATCCGGGAGGCAGAGGTTGCAGTGAGCTGAGATCATACCACTGCACTCCAGCCTGCACAATGGGAACGAGATTCCATCTCAAAAAAAAGAAAATGCTGATCTTTTGTTTTTCAGAGTCAAGGAAACTTTTCTTTTGAGCTATTTACAGCTTTTAGCAATTAAGTATACTCCCGTAAACAAAATTTGGAGCATATTTGTTTCTACCTGATTTCTCCAAAATCTGGAAACTATTTGTGAGCATTCTTAATTTATGGCAATATAGCTATTTGCATAAGTGCAATAATAATCTGCTTTCTTTTATACCAGGACACAATTGGAGAAACTGGTTAGTTTACCAAGGCTTTAACTGGAATGGTATGCTTTCCTTTAAAGACTCCAACTTGATTTGTAAAGCCAATAAAAGCCCCTTGGACAACTGGCCTCAGCCTTTGTCTGCAACAGTCCCTGTACAGGGTTTCTGACCTGTGGTAAGTAAAGAATGTCACTTTCTAACAGGTCCAGGAGTCCCAAGTTATCTTGAGACCCCCAACAGGAGAGGAATTTACTCAACTAATAGGTATTTGAGGATACAAACCCATGGATGAGCTTGGCTTTAAGAAGTCTTAACTAATGGCCATACTGCTGAAAGTAATTTACAGATTCAAGGCTTTCCCCGTCAAGCTACCAATGACCTTCTTCACAGAACTGGAAAAAAACACCTTAAACTTCATATGGAACCAAAAGAGAGCTTGCATAGCCAAGTCAATTCTAAGCAAAAAGAACAAAGCAGGAGGCATCACACTACCAGACTTCAAACTATACTACAAGTCTACAGTAATCAAAACAGTATGGTACTAGTGCCAAAACAGAGACATAGACCAATGGAACAGAACAGAGGCCTCGAAGGCAACACAACACATCTACAACCATCCAATCTTTGACAAACCTGACAAAAACAAGCAATGGGGAAAGGATTCCCTGTTTAATAAATAGTGTTGGGAAAACTGGCTAGCCATGTGCAGAAAGCAGAAGTTTCTGGACCCCTTCCTGACACCTTGCACTAAAATTAACTCCAGATGGATTAAAGACTTAAACATAAGACCTAACACCATAAAAACCCTAGAAGAAAATCTAGGCAAAACTATTCAGAACATAGGTGTAGGCAAGGACTTCATGACCAAAACACCAAAAGCATTGGCAACAAAAGGCAAAATAGACAAATGGGACCTAATCAAACTCCACAGCTTCTGCACAGCAAAACAAACAGTCATTAGAGTGAATCGGCAACCAACAGAATGGGAAAAAATTTTTGCAGTCTACCCATCTGACAAAGGGCTGATATCCAGAATTTACAAAGAACTAAAACAGATTTACAAGGAAAAAACAAACTAGCCCATTGAAAAGTGGGCGAAGGATATGAACAGACTCTTTACAAAAGAAGACATACATGAGGCCAACAAACATGAAAAAATGCTCATCATCCCTGGTCATTAGGGAAATGCAAATCAAAACTACACTGAGATCCCATCTCACGCCAGTCAGAATGGTGATCATTAAAAAATCTGGAGACAACAGATGCTGGAGAGGATGTGGAGATACAGGAACACTTTTACACTGTTGGTGGGAGTGTAAATTAGTTCAACCATTGTGGAAGGTAGTGTGGCGATTCCTCAAGGATCTAGAAATAGAAATTCCATTTGACCCAGCAATCCCATTACTGGGTATATATCCAAAGGATTATAAATCGTTCTACTATAAGGACACATGCACACGAATATTCACTGCAGCACAGTTTACAACAGCAAAGACCTGGAACCAATCCAAATGCCCATCAATGATAGACTGGACGGGGAAAATATGGCACATATACACCATGGAATATTATGCAGCCATCAAAAACGTTGAGTTCGTGTCCTTTGTAGGGACATGGATAAACCTGGAAACCATCATTCTCAGCAAACTGACACAAGAACAGAAAATCAAACACCACATGTTCTCACTCATAGGCGGGTGCTGAACAGTAAGAACACATGGACACAGGGAGGGGAGCATCACACACTGGGGTCTGTCGGGGGGAAATAGGGGAGGGACAGCAGGGGGTGGGGAGTTGGGAAGAGATTGCATGGGGAGAAATGCCAGATACAGGTGATGGGGAGGAAGGCAGCAAATCACACTGCCATGTGTGTACCTATGCAACAATCTTGCATAATCTTGCATGTTCTTCACATGTACCCCCAAACCTAAAATGCAATAAAAAAAAAAAAAAAGAAGTCTTAACTAAGATTCCTTCTATGGAGCAGAGTTCCATCAAAGCCAATTTAAAAAGAGCCTATGTGAAAAATAATTATTCTTGCTGCACTTTATACAAATAATCAGGCCAAGTGTAATAAAGGAAATTAGTGTTACCATAATTTGTCTTTAGTAAAAATGAGAAACTGGAGAATGAAGTATTATATTTCAACAACTATGGTATACTTGCTATTAAATTCTAGTCTCATTAGCTGTTTTTAAGTTTGTTTCTCCAATTTAGGCTAACCCTGCTTATTCCTGTGAACCAATTGGTGATCTCCGACTGCTGCTCAGAACAAATAAGAGGGATGGGTAATGTAAAAATCTGTATCAGTGTTCTAATTCTGGGTCCATCACAATCAGCTAACAACCCAATATCGGCTTAGTTCCAACAGTTGCCCAGTTCATGCAAAGCCTTCTAATTTAGTTTACTTGGAATAACTTTACTTATTTTGTTTTACTCTTGACAAGCTTATGGAATGTTTTCTTAAACACTTATATATCTTCCAGATATCACCTTTCGTCAAAACTCAAGAGTTATGAATGGACCTTACCATACTGATGCTTTCCGACTGAGCTTCTCTCTACTCTGAATACAAGAAATCTCATAGTTAGGCAGGAATATCATCATTGCTATTCAGCCTGAAGAAGTTACAGAAGATGGATCTTCATCCCTCTGCAACCCTTAGGACTAAGGGTTCTCTTATAAAAGGGAGGCGGAAAATGTCAGAGGCATGTGAACCAGAGCAACTCCATTTTAAATAGGAGCTGGATAAAATGAGTCTGAAACCTAAAGGGCTGCATTCCCAGACAGTTAAGGCACTCGAAGTCACAGGATGAGATAGGAGGTTAGCACAAAATACAGGTCATAACAACCTCGCTGACAAAAAAGGCTGCAGTAAAGGAGCAGGCCAATTCCCATCAAAACCAAAAAGGCAACAAGACTGACCTCTGGTCGTCCTCACTGCTACACTCTCACCAGCCCCATGACACTTTACAAATGTCATGGCAACATCAGAAAGTTACCCTATATGGTCTAAAAAGGGGAGGCATGAATAATCCACCTCTTGTTTAGAAATATCATCAAGAAATAACTATAAAAATGGGCAACCAGCAGCCCTGAGGGGTTGGCTATGGAATAGTCATTCTTTTATTCCTTTACTTTCTTAATAAACTTGCTTTCGTTTTGCATTGTGGGCTCACCCTGAATTCTTTCTTGCACGAGATCCAAAAATGCTCTCTTGGGGTCTGGATCAGGACCCCGTCCTGTAACAATTCCACTCTGATCTCTTGATCTTTGTGCTCCAGCCGCACTGGCCTTCTTTTGTTCCCTGACCACAACACGCTTCCTCCAGCAATAAGGTGGCTGCCATATAGCTCCATCTGCTGGGACCCTCCCCCACCCTAATGCCTCCTCTATCACTTTCTCAGAGAATTTCTCCCTGACTTTCAGGCAAAGCTCTCATAAACAGTGTTCCTTTCCTTCAGAGCACTTAACTCAGTTTTAAATCAAACATTATTTAGTTTAACTATTTAAATTAATTATTTTAGTTATTTGCCCACTTCCTTCAATAGACAGTGGAATTCATGAAAGTGAGACCATGCCTGGCTCTACTCACCACTGTATACCAAGCAAAATGCCTGGTATATAGCACACACTCAATAAGTATTTGTTGAATGCATGAATGAACAGAAATGATAAGTGAAATGAGCCAGTTACAAAGTGCTATTACCCTTAATAACTACTTCTTCCCCAACAAACTGTGCATTTTTTAGTGCAGTGATCACATTTCTCTTGTTCTCCATTTTATACTGAATACGTAGGGTCTGAAACTCCAAAAACATTGATTAAATGAAAGAATGAAGGAGGACTTACACTTCTGAGATTAAGCAGAATGCCAAGAGAAGAATGAGAAAGGCATTTCTGACTACAGAAATAGCAAAAGCACTCATGGTATTGATGTTAAAAAGCTGCCAGTAAAAGAATGTGATGCCTTAGGATGCATGGGAGCACAGCTGGGAGTCAGAATAGGAAGGGTCACTGAGGCTGTACTGTTTTGGTGAGCAGTTCTCATGAGGACTCTAAGGAATATAAAGCAGAAGCAGCAACCTAGAAATGGGAGAAGACATAGGTGGGCATGCAGACAGTAAAAAAGTCATCAAAAAAGGACTTGAGTCATCAAAAAAGGGCTCAATTACACTACTACTGCTGAACTACTTACTAATATTGATTGTAGCAGTAGCTGGCTGCAGTTACAGTAGTGAGCAGGAGCAGAAATGAACTTTTACTGAGCACTTGCTATGTATTTTCTCATTTTATTTTCATGACTACCCTGTTAGATAGTTTCCACCCTCATTTTATACATGAGAAAATCATACTACATGAGGCTTAAGTAATTCATTTAAAATCACCCTGCTAAGCGTTAACACCAGAATTAAAACCCAGCCTGTGGCTGTGGATCCCACACTTTCAACCACTATGTTATATTCTGATTAAGAAGGTACAGAAAGATGTTAACACAATTTAGAAAGCTCCTATGAAGAATAACTAAAATGAAGTTAGGCCAGGCACAGTGGCTCATGCCTGTAACTCTAGTACTTTGGGAGGCTGAGGCAGGATGATCGCTTTAAGCCGGGAATTCAAGACCACCCCAGGCAGCAAAGTTCTTGCAAAAAATTTGTGCTGCTACAAACAGTTTTAAAAATTAGCCAGGTGTGGTGACGTGCACCTATAGTTCTAGCTACTTGGGAGGCAGAGGTGGGAGGATCACTTGAGCCCAGGAGTTCAAGGCTGCAGTGAACTATAACTGACAACCACACTCCAACCTAGGCAACAGTTTGAGACCTAGTCTTAAAATAAAATGAATAAAATTTGATGCATAATGAGATAAACCAACTTTCCTTAAGTAGTCTAGATAGCTGAGGTCATATCAGACTGATGCTAATCCACAGTTTTCTCCAATGCATGACTATACCATGTCTTGTTATATACTAGCCTGTCTAATATGGTGGCCATTAAAAAATGGGCAAAAGATCTCACCAAAGAAGCTCAGCAAAAAGACAAAGAACAGCTCGCCAAAGAAGACAAAAAGGTAACAAATAAGCATATGAAAAGATGCTCAACATCATGTCATTAGGGAATTACAAATTAAAACAACAACATACTATTACACACCTATCAAAACAGCTAAAATTGAAAATACTGATAAAAACCAAATGCTGGTAAGGATTTGTGGCAACAACTCTCATTCCTCAGTGGTGAGAATGCCAAATGGTATGACCACTTTAGAAGACAGTTTGGCAGTGTCTTGTATCATAGTCTTATCATACAATTTGGCAATCATACTCGTACATATTCACCCAAACGAGTTGAAAACTTACATCCACACAAATAGTTATAGTGTCTTAAAAATCTGCACACGAATAGTTATAGTGTCTTATTTGTAATTACCAAAAATTGGAAGCAACCAAGATATCTTTCAATAGATGGAACGAATAAACAAATTGTGGTATATCCATGCAGTGGACTATTTACTCAACAATAGTGAGAAATGAGCATTTCCTTTTTGACACAAAGGAACCTTAAATGTATATGGCTGAGTGAAAAAAGCTAGTCTGAAAAGGCTATATATGGTATGATTCGAACTAGACAGCATTCTGGAAAATGCAAAATCAGAGACAGAAAAAAAAGGCCAGTGGTTGCCAGTGGTGGGGGGAAGGGATGTAAAGATGGAGCACAGGACATTTTTAGGGCAATGAAGCCATTATACAACCATTAGAGCTGCACAAGAGTGAACCCTAATGTGTAACTACTAACTTTTGTTAATAATAATATTGGTTCATCAATTTTAACAAATGTACCACACTAATGCAAGGTATTAGTAATAGGAGTAAAATGAGGGGTGGGAAGGATATATATAAGGAACTCACTGTACATTCTGTGCAAATTTTCTGTATACCTAAAACTGCTCTAAAAAAAGTTTAGTAAGAAATTTTTTTAAGAAAGAAAACAAAGCATTAGAAAAAAAGTTTTTATGAAATAAATTACTCACATTAGGTCAAAAAAGAAAAACCTCACAAAATTATTAACATATCTAAAAGAGAAGGCAAAAGCAAAAGACTGAAGAAAGAACAAAGAACAGCAGGAAAAAAATCAAAGCTCACATTGCTGAAATGAAGCAAAGAAACAGGCAAGACACAATCATAAACAGAACAAATAAGACCAGTTTATATGAAAATAGAACTGGTAATAAAGATACAAAACACATGAATCTTTATATACACTGAAATATATAAAGTGCAAACTATTGAAATATTAGGAAAAGTTAACAAAAGCACACAAGAAAATGGAAACTTCGGTGCATTTCTCCTAATCATCCATAGACCAAATAGTCAAAAACCCTAAGATAATAGAAATAAGTAATTAAGGATATTGACTTAATAATTATATATTGAGGTCTATAACCTATAGAAAATAATTATTTCCAGAACCCATGGAATATTTATCAAAAACGTTTAGTATAGTAAGTCCTCCAAATATATATAAATCTCTTAGGCAAAAATTTTATAGTCCACATGTTCTGATCAAAATTCAATAAACATGAACAACACAGTCTAAATTTTAAATTTGACTATTTAAAGATTGAAATTATTTCAGTTAGTTTCTTCCAAATGTTTTCCCCAAAATCAGTGCATCAAAATAAACAGGAAATAAGCCTAAACAGCTATTCCAATCTTGCTCAAGAGTTAACAGACATAAAAGTAGAGGAGGCCAAGAATTCCTGCCGAATTCTCCATTCCTTCACTGGGGCCAAAGTCTACTACTACAGACAGTTTACAAGGCACAAGACAGGGGAACCATATTTCTCAATGGTTTTCTTGACAATCAGGCTGAAACTCGTGGACCACTCTCACGTGCATCTAGTAATTCCCCCTCTGTGAATGAAAAGCTCTTTCACAGGGCCAACTCACTGCAAAAGGCCAAATAAGGATCTACTCCAACACTAAGTACAACAGGCTAGAAAGAAAATACCTCACATTATATTGCCCGACAGGAGGAGATCCCAGAGATTCACTTTATAGACTGTATCACATCAAACAAACCTGAGAAATCCAATGTCACTAAGAATTGTAAAAAAGGTCAGAAGACCGTGGTTTAGATTCAATGTAACTGTGTAATTTGAAATATGGAGCAACAATTTGAAAATGTCAACATGGAATATAAATAAGATGTAATCTCTGAACTTCAGAGGTTTACAAACTAGTATAAGAGATAATCTCTATTTTGGTTTTGGAATTCTACATGTAAAGAAAGTGTTAATTACATTGTTTGAATCTTCCTTATCCTTAGCAATTTTGGGTCTGTTTGTTCATCAGTTTCTGATAGGAAGGTACTGAAATGTCCCGTTTCAATTATGCATCATTCAGTGCCTCCTTATAATTCCCTTAATATATTGAGACTGTTGTAGATGTGTTCACAGGCCTATTATCTTAGTGGACTACTCCTTATTTCATTATGTAGTTTACCAAAATATCTCTATTGTTACGTTTTTGCCTTAAATTCTATTGTTTGAGTCACTTCCAAACCCTCACTTCAATCCCAATCTCCCTTGGCCAAGTGAAACTGAAGGCTCTGGCCAATGGGAAAGGAGAAGGCAGAACAGCCACCTGACAGCTTTTGGACTGGGAAGGAACTAGGGAGGGAGAGAAGGGGTAACTATGCATCATTTTATTTTAGGTATGTGTCTGTTGAGTAGTATAACACTAAAAAAATTGTTTTAAATATAATTTCATAAATTATCTTCTAATAGGTGAGTTGTTTGTATTTATTGCAATTAATGATATATTTGGACAAATCTACAGCTTACTTTATGTTGTTTCTTGCCTCTTTTCTCGGCTTCTTTTTATTTTTCTTCCATACCTTCTGTTGAATTGATACACTTTTATTCCCTATTTTTCCCTTTACTGTTTAGAAAGCTATTGGACTTTTTTCTTCTTTAGTAGTTACTCTTAAATGTTTAATAAAATGTGTGGCTAACATTTTCCTAATTTCACTTATTCATATATCTAAAGTTACAGTCATTCTATTCTCTTCTTAGTCTGAACACAAGCTCAGGATGCTTTAGTTACCCACTGAACTTTCCCTCCCTTCTTCCATAATATAGTTGTCTAAAATTTCAGGTCATATTTTAAAACACACACACAAATTACTTTCGAAGTTTTACTTTGCAGTCAGTAGTTAACCAGATTTACCAACATATTTTATGAATTTCTTTGTCCACCGCTATCTCTTGCAACCAATTCCTTTCCTCAGTGCCCGGCTTCTTTCTTGATGAAATGAGGTGGTTCTTTAAACCAGTGGTCACCAAAGCATGGTCTGTAGACCTCTAGGGATCCCTAAGGCAAAAAATATTTTCATAATACCACTAAAACGTTGTTTGCCTTTTTCACTGGGCTGACATTTACACTGACAGTATACAAGCAATTGTGGGCAAAATTACTGGCACCTTACCATGAATCAAGGCAATGGCACCAAACTGTACTGGTAGTCATTGAATTCTTCATTGCCATGAATAGCAAAAAAGTAAATTAATAACATAAAAGTACAATTCCACCTAATGTTCTTCAAGCAGCAGCAAAGATGACTGCTTTATAACAGTCACAAGACTAAAAAGTTTAAGAACTAGCTACTTTAAATGAAAGAACACGTGTGGCAAAATCTTATGGTCTTTGTCAAAAATTGCCTTGAACAATCATCGTAAAATGGGGTTACAGTTATTTTTCCTCAGCACTTTGAAGTTATACCAATGTCTTCTAGCATCTTCTGTGGCTGATACAGAGTCTGCTGTTAGTCCACTGTGGTTCCTTTGTTGAGAATATTTGTCATCTCTCTGGTAACCTTTAAACCTATACTTCCTCTATATCCTTGATATTCATTACAATGTATCTAGGTATGAATTAGCATTTATTTTTATTTTTTGGAGATGGAGTGTCACTCTGTTGCCCAGGTTGGAATTCAGTGGCATGATCTTGGCTCACTGCAACCTCAGCTTCTCGGGTTCAAGCAATTCTCCTGCCTCAGCCTCCTGAGTAGTTTGGACTATAGGCATGCGCCACCACGCACAGCTAATTTTTGTAATTTCAGTAGAGATGGGGTTTCACTATGTTGCCCAGGCTGGTCTTGAACTCCTGATCCTCCTACTTCAGCCTCCCAAGTGCTGGCATTACAGGCGTGAGCCACCATGTCCAGCCTGTTTTTTAAACTTTTATTTTTGAAATGATTATATTCTCACAGGAAGCTGGGAAAATGATGCACAGGGTCCCCCGAATCTTTCACTCAGTTTCCCCAGTGGCAACACCTCATATAATTATAGTCCAACATCAACACCAGGGAAATTGACATTGGTGCAATACTGTTAATAAGACTATAGACATTACTCAGTTTTCACCAGTTTTTACATGTACTTGTATGTGTGTTGTATGTAATTCTACACACTGGGTTGCATGTATATATTTGTGTCATCATCACCAGGCTACAAAACTGTTCCATCATGACAGAGCAGCTCTTTTTCACCACCCGTTGACAGTTGCACTGCCTCCCTAACACTGTGCCTGTCCTCTGGCAACCACTCAATTGTTCCCCATTTCTACACTTTTGTCATTTTGAGGATGTTATAAAAATGGAATCGGGTGGTACAAAACTTTGAAATTGGCTTTTTTCACTGTGTGAACCCACCCAAGTCATTGCATGTATGAAAACGGTTTGTTCCTCTTCTGCTGATAGCAGTATTACTTGGTATGGATGTACCACAATGTTTAATCATTTACCTGTTGAAGGACATTTAGGTTGTTTCCAGTTTTAAATATTAAAATAAGGCTGCTATGAACATTTGTATACAGGTTTTTATGTGAATGTAAAGTTTTCACTGCTCTGGAATAAATACCCAAGAGGGCAATTTCTGGGTTGTATGGTAAATTCATGTCTAGTTTTATAAGAAACTGTCAAAGTCTTTTCCAGAATGACTATACCATTTTACATTATCAACAGAAATGATGTATGATACAGTGTCTCTACAACCTTGCCAGCAGTTGGTGTCATCACTATTTTTTATTTCAGCTGTTCTAATCGCGTGTGGTTTTAATTTGCATTTTCCTAATGGCCAATGTTGCTGAGCATCTTTTCAGGTGCTCCTCTGCCATCTGTATGTATATCCTCTTCAGTGATATGTCTGTTTATGCCTTTGCCCATTTTCTGATCAACTGTCTAAACTTTTTACTGCTGACTTTTCAGTTCTTTATATATTCTACATATGTCTTTAGTCAAATATGTGGTTTATGAGTATCTCCTTCCAGTGCATACCTTGTCCTTTCATCCTCTTAACAGGATCTTTTGCAGAATGAATATTTTTAATTTTAATAAAGACCAACTTGCTCTAGGTCCCAAATATTTTCTCCTGTTTTTTTTTTTGAGACGGAGTTTTGCTCTTGTTACCCAGGCTAGAGTGCAATGGCGCGATCTCGGCTCACCGCAACCTCCGCCTCCTGGGTTCAGGCAATTCTCCTGCCTCAGCCTCCTGAGTAGCTGGGATTACAGGCACGCGCCACCAGGCCCAGCTGATTTTTTGTATTTTTAGTATAGATGGGGTTTCACCATGTTGACCAGGATGGTCTCGATCTCTTGACTTTGTGATCTACCCGCCTCGGCCTCCCAAAGTGCTGGGATTACAGGCATGAGCCACCGCGCCTGGCTCTCCTGTTTTTTTTTTTTTCCCTACATTTTACATTTAAGTTGTGATTTATTTTTAATTAATACAAGGTATGTGATTTAGGTTGATTTTTTTTCGGCTTATGGAAGTTCAATTGGTCTAGTACCATTTGTTAAAGAAAAAAGTCTCCTCTTCTGTCATTTAATTTGTTCGTGTTTTTAACATCAAACCCACTCATACCTGCCTACAGTTCTGGGAAATTCTCTGGCATTATCTTTTCAAATATTGCTTCCCTGCTATTCCCTTCTTTCTCCACTTCACATGTGGGAGCCTTTGAATCTTTCCACCATGTCTCTTACCTATCATTCTTTGTACCTCTTTATCTCTTTGTACTAGATCCTAGGTTGAATTCCTCAGTATCAGCTGTCTTTCAACTCATTCTCTCTTGAACTGTGTCCAGTTTAGAGTTTATCCCAAAGTATTTTTTACCTTAATAACTGTATTTTATATTTCCAGTATTGTTTTTTAATTGGTTCTTTTATAAATTCAAATGTGCCTGCTTTTGTTTCATAATTTCCTAGAAGTTAACGAGGAATGTCGTTCCTTCCTTCATCTCTGGTGATCTTAAACATATTTGAAATTAATTTTCAGATTGCTTTATTATATTCTGTTTCCAAATTCATCTCCTGATTATTGTCTGTGTTTATTGGTACTGGCTATCCTTGTGGGCTTTGGAATTTTAATTTGCTAAGCTCCTCTTGAATGAGAACCATTGCTTGCTCTCTCTCTCCACTCACCGTCAGTGCTTTTACAGATATTGCTGCCACCTTCCACCCTCATCCAAACAGAGGCCTCCAGACCAGAACCAGGTCTTACACTGACAGCTCAGGGTTCCTGTACTTTGGTAATGGCAGGGATAACATCAATCCAGTCATGCCACAGTCAGGTCCTGGTTGAACTGCTCTTTCTATTCTCTTGCACCACAGAAACACAACTTTAAATAAGCCACAGACCCAAGCAGCCTTGTTCGGCTTCTTTTCATAGTATGACAGTCTCCCCCCAGCTTCTAGTTTCTAAAACTGTCATTTCCTCTGGTCCCCATCAGGCATGCAGTTCCTTTGGTCCCATACCCTCATGCAGTATTTCCCACTCTTTTTGACACCATGACATATGGAGAAAATAACAATATTTGCATAGTACACAGGCAGATGGATGAGACTGTTCCCTTACCCAGGAATGATTGGCTGAGGGCTCTGATCATCACCCATTCCCTGACTAGCTGCCCTGAAGCCTGAGAAAAATCAGCATTTCATACACTGGTAAATTCATTCCCAGCATGCTCTGAGGACAGTAATAACCTACAATAATGGACTCCTAGCACACTCTGCCTGTTTCTGTAGTTGGTTCTATTTCTAGTCCACAAGGATGTTTATCTTGTTATTAAAGTACAAATATGTTACTATGTATTTGGAAGAGAATACAGAATTTAAAGCATGAACTTAAAGGTCCATCACAATCATGCTTTTCTCTCTGTTAGAAGGCCCTCCTCTCAACCTCTCTGCGTGACTTTTTCCTACTGCTCCCTCAGGTTTCAGTTTAGATGTCACTTGATCAAGGGAGATTTTCATGACTGCATTTTCCCTCCCAAATGTGGGGTTAATCTCTTTGTAAGCACCTGATTTTACATGTAATTGTACTGTATTGTTATTAACTATTTACCTTAAACAGAGAGGTCCCTGATGGCAGGAACTGCCTATTTCGCTTCTGTATTTCCAGATCTAGCACAGTGCCTGCAATAAGTACAAATTCAATAAATGTTTTCATTTCACCTATAACAGAGTTCCATGGTGGAGAAGATAATGTAATAGTGAAGAGATGGTGCTCTGGAGTCAGAAATTGTTGGGTTTAAATCCTAATTCTACCACTTACTGCGTGACTTAAGAAAGCTAGTTAGCTTCTCTAAGTTTAGTTTCCTCATCTATAAAATGTACGTTCAAATCCTATCTCTGTTACTTACTAGCTGTGTAACCCTGGCCAAGTTCCTCTCTTGATTTCAGTACCAGACCTAAGTGATGTTTTAAAAATTAAATCAGACAACACCTATAAAGTCACTAGTTCTGTGACTCCTTCTCCTGTTTCCTTCTTCCCACTTCATGGGGAAAAGGGAGGACATCACAGCTCACCCTTCAGAAGTGGCGCTGGCTGAACCATTTTCTAAGCCTAGGTGGCATCTTGGTGAAAGGCTTTCTACTGCCACCAGAGCTCTGTGTCTACAACGTATTCAGGCAAAGTAGAGGGCAATGTCAATAAGAATTTGAAAAAATGATTTTATGTGCCATATTTAATTTACCTAAAGAAATTTAGTATAGCTAAAGAAAAATAAAAACAAAGAAGGGCTGACTGGATCATGCTAACTCTGAAAATGTGAGATGGGAAGAGGACATCTCCATGAAAATCCTTTTTTTTTGAAATGGAGTCTCACTCTGTCGACCCAGCTGGAGTGCAGTGGCACCATCTCAGCTCACTGAAGCCTCTGCTTCCCAGTTCAAGTGATTCTCCTGCCTCAGCCACACAAGTAGCTGGGATTACAGATGACTGCCACCATGCCTAGCTAATTTTTCTATTTTTAGTAGAGAAAGGGTTTCCCCATGTTGGCCAGGCTGGTCTCGAACTCCTGACCTCAGGTGATCTGCCCACCTCAGCCTTCCAAAGTGCTGGGATTGTAGGTGTGAGCCCCCACCCAGCTGAGAGTCATTTTTAAAATGAAGGCATTTACTACATTTTGCTGTGTTCTAAACCCTACTGCTGGAAAGAGCATGTAAAACTAGAAGAGGATGCCTGTCAGATAAAAAATGCAAGTAGGGGAGAGGGAATTCAGCAAAGCATTTTAAAGTTCAAATTATAATGTAGAGGCATAGAGAACCTACTTTCAAGCACATTTTAAATAAAATTATTTAATGAAAAGCAGAGCCTAGTGACTGGGAGAAAATTTGAGCCATTAACTGATAAAGAAAACTAAAATTCAGACCAAAAGTTCTATAGGAGGCAGAAGGAAATAATGCAAAAACCTTGGCATCAAACAGACCTGGAATCAAATCCTGACTCTGCTGTTTCTCACTGTGAAACCTTCAGCCAGTAACAACTCTGAATCTGAGCTTCCACCTCTGCGGAATGAGGATCATTACCCTCGCCTCCCAGGATGCTGGGAGGATCAAACAAGATTCCAGATACCGGCTATGAAGTGCCCAGCCCAGTGCCCAATGCATGGTTGGTGTTCAACAAACATCAATCCCCGCCCTTTCCCTTCCAGGGTGCTTTTATTAGCAGAGATCATAAAAATGTTTGGAAATTGCTAAAAATCCATGTTGTCATGTCTGGAATTCACATTCTAAGTCTATTTTGCAAGCTGATTCTCTGAGATGCACAGGCGTGAGACCTGGTGAGCACCCAGAGCTGCATCAGCGCAGAGGTGTGGTTCCAGGCCAATGCCTAGAAAGACTGACCAGCCTAGAAGACACCTTGGGTGGCCAAGAGACCGCCAGAAACTAGAGCAGCCAAAAAGAGAAAGGATTACTTGAGCTTCGGCTCCCGTCCTTCGCTTGTATACTGCCAGCAGATGAGCCCGATCAGGTCCTGCACCCTGGCGCTGGCCATTGTCACCACGGTCATTGGCAGCAGTCTGTCCTGGCTCGAGTGCAGAGGGAGGTAGACATCGATCTTCTTGGTTGCCGTTGTACCTACATGACCCTGTGGACAGAGGACATGCATAAGAGCAAAGCACACTGCCACAGTTATACAGAACTGACTGCTCTCCAGACCTGTGGACAGCACAGCCATTTTGCATCCTTTCTGTACAGACCTGCTGTGAGCCTGGAATGGTCCCAAAGTGGAAACACTGTCTAGTTTCAAGGATTATTTTTCCTTAACTTTTCATTTTCTAACAAACTAATGATCAGGATCTGCCAGCAAGAAGTTAAATGAGCACCACAACTAAGAGGAACAAGTAAGAGTGGTGAGCAGAGTTGATGTTTGGTGTTAGAAGGCTGGCTTTGCTACTAATTCAGTGTGTTCATAGACCATAGCACTAGGTGCCCTCACTGGAAACTGCTATGTCCCTCCTTGAGACAGTGAGGTGAGCTGCCTGGGAAGCTGCCATATTCTCCCAGGAAGGATTTAGGCCAGCGGCACTGAAACAAGTGCTTGCCTTCTCAGAGACTATGTGGGCTAGTTCCACTGCACGGTACATCTGTTTACTTCAATACCGCACAGGTTCAAGGGCCCTTTGGTCTTCCGTGATTGCCTTAACCACCATCCCCACACTGCTGGACATAGTCCCAATCCCTCCCACACACCTACCACTCCTCCCTCCTGAGTCTTCCACTCTGCCCTCAAGAGCTCCTGCACTAATCAACAAACACCCATAAATCCTCAGCTGCTTTTTAAAACCATTTCCTAATCAGGCCAGGCGTGGTGGCTTGCACCTGAAATCCCAGAACTTTGGGAGGCCAAGGCGGGCAGATCACGAGTTCAGGAGATCAAGACCATCCTGGCTAACGTGGTGAAACCCTGTTCTCTACTAAAAATACAAAAAATTAGCCAGGCGTGGTAGCACATGCCACAGTCCTAGCTACTCAGGAGGCTGAGGCAGGAGAATCACTTGAACCCAGGAGGTGGAGGTTGCAGTGAGCTGACATCACGCCACCGCACTCCAGCCTGGGTAACAAAAGCAAGACTCCATCTCAAAAAAAAAAAAAAAAAACTAAAAACCATTTCCTCTACTGCTTGGACTTCACAGAACTTGCTGTTGAGGTTACTGTCTCCTCTGCTGTCCTGTTAAAAGAGGACTGCTTTGATTTTTTTTTTTTTATAACCCCTACATCGTCAAGGCATGCAACAGTAGGCATCCTTGTCCCCACTAACACTTCCAAACTAGTACTTCCTCTTTCATGAAAAACTCCTTGTTCTTTTGAGGCCCAGGCCATCCAACGACACCATCCTCTCCCCCTCCTTTTTTGTTTCTGTTATCCGCCAACATTCTGGCCATTCCCCTCCCTCACAGAAGGCTTGCATGCTGGCTCAGTCTTCTTTCCCACCCACGCAATATGTTCACTATACAGAGTATACAGAAAAGTGTCACAGAAAACGAGTTCAAATCGGAACACTTGATTGTCCCTCACTCCCTCCTATCCCAAGTCAAAACGACAGTCCCCCCTTATTTTAATAATACGTGCTGCCATCACTAAGCCAGCTGTTCATCTCAACAGTCTTGATGTTTCTTCTTCCCTCATACCCCTCATACTGCCTATCTACTCTATTAGGAAGTTCTAATGTCTCTACTGCAAAAAATACATTTCAATGGGTAAAGTATAGTCTTCTCAACAATTGATGTTGAGACAAATGAATAGCCACATGCAAAAGAATGAATTTGGACTCCTGCCTCATACCATATACAAATATTAATTCAAAACATATCAACGATCTAGATGTAAGAGGCAAAACTGTAACATTCATAAATGGAAACAGGTATAAATCTTCACAACTTTGGATTAGGCAATAATTTCTTTAATATGACATCAGAAGTATAAACAACAAAAGAAATAAATTGAACTTCATTAAAATTAAAAACCTTTGTGCCTAGGCTGGGCGTGGTGGCTCATGCCTGTAATCCTAGCACTTTGGGAGGCCAAGGCAGGCAGATCACTTGAGGTCAGGAGGTCGAGATCAACCTGGCCAACATGGTGAAACTCCATCTCTACTAAAAATACAAAAATTAGCTGGGTGTGGTGGTGAGCACCTGTAATGCCAGCTACTTGGGAGGCCAAGGCAGAAGAATAGTTTGAACCTAGGAAGCAGAGGTTGCAGTGAGCTGACATCATACCACTGCACTCCAGCCTGGGCAACTGAGCAAGACTCTGTCTCAAACCAAAAAACAAAAAACATACAAAAAAACACTTTTGTGCCTAAAGGATATTATCAAGATAGTAAAAAGATAATCAAAAGAATGGGAGAAAATATTCACAAATCATCTATCTGGCAAGGGTCTACTATCCAGAATATGTTAAGAAGTCTTACAACTCAACAACAAGATGAGAAAAAAATGTTTTTAATGGGCAAAGATTTAAACAGACATTTCTCCAAAGAAGATATACAAATGACCAATAAAAACATGAAACTGTTCCATATCATTAACCATAATGTAAATTACTTCTTACCCACTACGGTGGCTATAATTTTAAAAAAAGCAAAAACATGAAACGGTAACAACCCAAAGAACCCTGAAAATAGCAAGGGTTTGTGAGGATATGGAGGAACCGGAATCCTCATACGCTGCCAGTGGGAATGTAAATGATGCAGTCATTGCGAAAATGTTTGGCAGTTTCTCAAAAATGAAACATAGAGTTACCATATGGTCAAGCAATTCCTTTCCTAGGTATATACTCCTGAGAACTAAAACTACGTGTTCACATTAAAACTTGGACAAATGTTCACAGCAGCATTATTTCTAATAGCCAAACAATAAAAACCACCCAAACGTCCATTAACTAATGAATGGATAAACAAAATCCTTACAATAGAATATTATTCAGCCATGAGAAAGAATGAAGTACTGATCACACAACATGGATGTACTATGAAAACACTATGTTAAGTGAAAGAAACCAGACATGAAAGGCCACTACTATATGAACCCATTTATATGAAATGTTCAGAACAGGCAAATCCATAGAGGCACAAAGTAGATTAGTGTTTGGCAGAAGATGGCAGGGGTGGGAAATTGGGAGATATGAGGTTTCTTTTGGGGGTGAAGAAAATGTTCTGAAATTGGTAATAACAGTTCATAACATGGTTAATATGTTAAAATTCCACAGAACTACACACTTCAAAATGGCTAAAATGACAAATTTTATGTGTTTTATCTTAAGAAAAAAAGTGAAAAATACATATTTCAAAATCATCTCACTTCTTTCCCTCTCCACTGCCACCAAAATCACCATCAGGTCTCACATGAACTATTGTAACAGGTTCCCAATTGTCCTACAGGACTCTTGTTTTATCCAATTTGTTCTCTACACATGAGTTAGATCTGTATTTTAAACTCAGATTTGATCATACTACAACCTGTTTAAATTCCTTCGATGAGTGGCTCCCAAACACTGAACAAAATCCAAACTCCTTGCAACATCCAACAAAGCACTGCGTGATCTGGCCCTGTCTACCTCTTTAACATCATCCACTGCACTCCCCCACCTGCTCATCAGACTTCGGCTACACCGGCCATCTGGAAGAGCCCTTAAGACTCCTGCACGTGTGCCTGTGTGTACCCTGCTTGCATTTCCCACTTCCTAGAGCTTGGCAGGTGCTGTTCACTGTATCTTAAGAGACTCTGTTCATGGGCTTTGCATGTGTGACTCCTCATCCTCTAATGCGTGCCCTAGGCAGGTTACTGAACCTCTGTGCTTCTGTTTCCTCAGATGTAAAATGAGGATAATGGTAGGACCTACCCATCACAAGACCCTTTGTGAGAATCCTCCTCAAAGAAACCTTCACTGTTAACACTCCTTTCAGTTATTCTATCACACATGTCCTGTTCATTTCCTTCAGAGTGCTTAACAATTGAGATTATTTATTTATGTACATCTTCAGTGTATGCTTTCACCACGAAGTTTCCTCTGAACTTCCATGAGAGCAATGTTAATGGCTGCTTTATTTACTGTTCCATACCTAATGCCTGGCCCTGTGCCTGGCACATAGAAAATCCTGCGGAAAACATCTGTTGAACTACAGAATGAATGTATGAATGACTCAAGTGCCTGCCAGGACACATGGTAGGAACTGAGTAAATGTTAGTCTTCTCCATCCCGCTTGCCCTTCCTCTGTGGGTTGGTTTCCTGGTCATAGATGAAAGTGGAGGGTCTTGAGCAATCATGTGGTTCCATCTTTCACTCTCTATAATTCTGTCATTTTGAGGTGAAAAAGAAGGTCAGTACAAGGTAAGAAAATATATAAAGTCAGTTTAAAAAACATTTTTAGAGTAATTCCATTTTGCATATAACCTAGCATCCATCATTAGACTGCCTGATTCTTCCCCCTGAGCCTCATCTGCATGTTATAAAGCAACTAGTAAAAAAGTAATTCTACATATTGCACGCACCCACACTCGCTCTCTCTCTTGCACCCTCTCTCTCTCATATGCAAACACACGTGGGCATGCACACATACCCTTGCATGTTTTTCAGCTCTAAAATAACAATTTCAATGGCTAAAAAAGACTTCAGTAAATAACAAGTGTTTTGCCTTGTTGGGCAGGCAAAGGGTTACAATGAAAACAGTGGCAACCTTTCTGGAGTGGATTGATAGCCCTCATATTACCATCCTTTTCAGACCCAGATCAGTTGCTTGTCATTGCTCTCTCTTTTTAATTCTGTTTATTCCCGTTCCTCCTGAAGCACTAGAATTAAGAAGCTACAGTGATCACAATATCTCAAGACATGAAGACTGAACGAGATGACAAATTTGAATGTGTTTCATAAACTGTAAAGTGCTTTAGAAATGTAGAGCAGTATGCCACAAAGGGCTTCTGTGTTGAAATTAGACCCATTTCTATTACTCAAGCCTGCTACAAAGGTCGCATGAGGCCAAAAATGGGTGCTGCAGGAGCCCTAATAATAACACTCATTATTGTAACAACAGGTAGCATTTAGGCCAGGCGCTGTGGCTCACACCTGTAATCCCAGCACTTTGAAAGGCCGAGGTAGAAGCATCACCTGAGGTCAGGAGTTCGAGACCAGCCCAGCCAACATGGCAAAACCCCATCTCTACCGAAAATACAAAAATTCACTGGGTATGGTGGCGGGCACCTGTAATCCCAGCTACTGAGGAGGCTGAGGCAGGAGAATCACTTGGACCTGGGAGGCAGAGGCTGCAGTGAGCTGAGATTGTACCACTGCACTTTAGCCTGGGCAACAAGAGTGAAACTCCATCTCAAAAAAAAAAAAAAAAAAAAAAAAAAAAAGAGCTAGCATTTACTGAGAGCTGTTAAGTAAACTCTGCTAAATGTTTCCCTAAATATATTATTTAATTAATTATATTATTTAATTAATGCAATAACTCCAAGAGCTTCGCTTTGTCGCCCAGGCTGGAGTGCAGTGGGCACAATCTCAGCTCAATGTAATCTCAACCTCCCAGGTTCAAGCTATTCTTGTGCCTCAGCCACACAAGTAGCTGAGATTACAGGCACGTGCTACCACACTCAGCTAATATTTGTATTTTTAGTAGAGACAAGGTTTTGCCATGTTGGCCAGGCTGGTCTCGAACCCTTGACGTCAAGTGATCTGCCCACCTTGGCCTCCCAAATTGCTGGGATTACAGGCAAGTGGCTGCAACCCAACATAACCTTTATATTATAGCCAAGAAAACCAAGGCTTACAAGGCTGCAGTCATCTGCTCAATATCCAGTAGCCAAGGTAAAAGAGCCAAGACTCAAACCTCATATCAGCCTGACTCCAAAGGCCCTTCTGTAAACACCAATACCTTCCTTGCCTGGACTTAATCTAAACATAATCAATTCCTACTCTTCAAGGCTTGAAAATCATCTCCCTCTTCTTTTCCCCACAAACCTGAGGAAAGCTTTGCCTGAGGAGCTGCTCGAGGAGAGCAGTTAGGATGTGGAGACTCCAAGGAACCCTGCCACTGTCAGTTGACTGAAGGGCAGTCACCACTGTTTAGAAAATGAGGACAGATAGTTACATGGTACTGCTATGAGTACCATAGAGTACTCTCCTCTATTCACTCTAAAGAGTAGAGTACTCTTTACTATCCTCTATTCCATAGTAAAATGGAAAGTGGGGCAAAAACTATCAGAATAAATATGAGAGATACTTATTAAATGAATGAAGCACTTTATCTTTTTAATCTTCTAATTCCATCTTGAGGCACGGATAAGAAAAAGTGCCTTGTACACTGAAATTACATATTTTTTAATATGGAGACTCTCTTCTGAAAAAGCTCAAGGTGGTGGCAGTTAGCTCTATCTAATAGTCCCTATGTTGCAATACTTAGAGGGAATCATCTAAAACATAAAACAATCCATCAACATAATAGAAAGTAATTAACTTATATTAAAAAAAAAAAGGTGACCGAAGGATTAAAAGTATTCATCACACATCAAGGCAAGCAATATTCCAAAGATGTCTAAATATGAAAAAGCAACTAGCAATAAACAAAAACCTATCATGCCGTTTTACTGCATGGTAATTTACGTGTTCCACTGTACAGGACTGGGGAAATGGAGGCATATTTAGAGCACAGGGAAGGGGGCAACACAGAGAAAGGGGAAACTGTCCTAGCTTTGTGTTTCTCATTCCCTCCTGCATTCGACAAACACTGGCTGAAACATCATGCTGGGCTCTGAAGACACAGCCCAGCGATACACAATGCAGACCAGACCCTCACCGAACTCTGCTGCTGAAGGTCTCACTGTGCAATGTCACAAAAACTTAAAGAAGGGAAAAGTCCTATCTGTCAAGAAAGCCCTAAAACAACCCAGGCTAAAGGGGGTTAGTGAAGGCCTCTTAGATACAAAAATGTACCCTTCCATCCAACAGAACCTTACCCAAGAGAATTTACCTACTATACCAATACACCAAAAGGTGAGCAGGAGTTCCCTCTGACACATGGGATTATCCATGATTTTAATTTTCTGGCTTATAGTTTTCTGTATTTTCTACAATAGACATGTATTACTTTTATAATTAGAAACAAAGTTATAAATATTATAATTATAAACTAAAAAGGAGGTAAAAAGAACAAGGGTAACTACCATTCAGGACATAAAAGTTTCAGGTGATGGAAAGAGAAGATCAATTTTGAAAATGTAGCCTACGTTAAGGCATCAAGTAAGCAACATTAAAAACATAACGATGTGCCGGGTGCTGTGGCAAACTGTTGGAAAAAGTAAGTTGAAATATAACTCAAATAAAAAAGAAAGAAAAGACAAAAAAATATAACTCTGGGCCGGGCATGGGGGCTCAGACCTATAATCCCAGCACTCTGAGAAGCCAAGGCGGGCAGATCATCTGAGGTCAGGAGTTCCAGACCAGCCTGGCCAACATGGTGAAATACAAAAATACTAAATACACTAAAAATACAAAAAATAGCCAGACATGGTGGCATGTGTTTGTAGTCCCAGCTACCCCAGAGGCTGAGGCACGAGAATCACCTGAACCCAGGAGGAAGAGGTTGCAGTGAGCTGAGATCATGCCACTGTACTCCAACCTGGGTGACAGAGTTAGACTGTCTCAAAAAAGAAAGAAAGAAAGAAAACATAACTCAGACACCTTACTATGGCAGGTTAAGTAATCTGTAGCAAAGAAAAAGAAAAGGTAATAAATTCACAATCAGCTGACAATTTGAAGTTGAACAACATTCTCTAGAGCAGCTCCTAAATCAGGAAATGCCCCCAAGGCAGGTTTGAGAACAAAAAGGAAAGTACTTCTATAGCAAAACTTTCTCAGCACAAATGCAACTCATGAGGACCAACCAGACTCAAGTTCACATCCCACAGCCTCTCCCTGACCTGATGGCTCTGCAAATGCAGTCAGAAATTTAACATGTCCAACACCAATTTTCTTCTTCATCAGCATGTCTGTCATTCTATACTCTATCTCAACTAAGGCTTTCACCATCTACTCTTGTCATGCATGCTAGGAATCCTAACTCCTCTTTCTGTCTCACATTCTACCAGCCAAATGCCTCTGAAATGTCTCCCAAATCTCTCTCCTTCCCATGCTTACTGCCACTGCCTCAGTTCAGGCTTCATCATCTGTCAGTGAGACCAATGCAGCAATCTCCAACTATCTCTTTATTTTTAGAAACCCTTCTCTCTCCAAATCTTTCTTTCCTTATTGCCACCAATGTGATCTTTCTCAAATCACAGACCATGCCAGTCATGTAGAAACATATGAGGGCCTAGTGCTAGCATTCCAGCTCCTTAGATGGCAGTTAACGCCCTTCACAATCTGGTCCCTCGTGTCATTGCTGATGGACACTGAACAGTAATTAGGAGCACAGACCTGGGGTCAGCTAGGCCCAGGTCTGAATCCTGGCTAGACCTTAGACTCCTCTGGGCAAATAACTTCACCTCTCAGAACCTCCATTTACTCATTTGGAAAAGCAAGTAAGGTATATCTAAAATGCCTGCCGCACAGTCACTGATCAAGAAACACAGCTCTTCTGTTCTTCAAGTATCTCTTCTTCCAAGAAGACAGAAGCCCAAATAAACTCCCTCTTCTCTCCTCCCCTAACAATTTGATTCACACAGCCTTACAGTTTCACTTTTTTCTGTAACTACCCTCACCACCTCCTTCCCCACCCTCTCATTCAACTGTGAACGACACAAAGGGAAAAATGGCCTCATCCATTTTGCATCCTCCTAGAGCCTAGAACACAGCAGAGCGTTCGTGCTAGCTTGCTAAACTGAAAGGACTCCTCAGACTCTTTCAGAATGGACCCACCAGACCTATCAATTCTCTCCTATCCCAGATAGAGAAGCTATACCCCTTCTACCTCCCAGCCCCTGTTCTTCAGAAACACTCTTTCCTCTCTGAAATATCCCTAGCACCTAATAAAGGGCTTGACAGTTGCTTACATATATTGATGGAATAAATGATTAATATTCTTTTAACATGATTTAAACACTTGCATTATATTATAGCATATGGTGGTACCACCTATTCTCCCATTGTTAGAAATGGAAGTTTTAAAAATATTCCATTATAAATAATCTCATAAACATTTCCCTCTATAAATATTTGTGCACATATTCCTAGCAGTAGATTACTAGGTCAAAGAGTATGACTGTTTTGTAACTTGTAACATAAACTGGAAAAGCTCCGTCTTTTAAAAAGTGTCTCTAGACCAATTATGAAATATCAATAATATGAACCAAAGGTTATCCAATTAATAATTAGCTCATAAAATGGGAAAAATCTAAAATAACTTCTAATACACAGAATGTGAACAGATATCGAATTGAAATATATATATTTGAACATGCTGATGAATTAAAATATTATCTAGGCTGGGCGCAGTGCCTCAAGCCTGTAATCCCAGCACTGTGGGAGGCCGAGGTGGGTGGATCACGAGGTCAAGAGATCGGGACCATCCTGGTCAACATGGTGAAACCCCGTCTCTACTAAAAATACAAAAAATTAGCTGGGCATGGTGGCGCGTGCCTGTAATCCCAGCGACTCAGGAAGTTGGGGCAGGAGAATTGCCTGAACCGGGGAGGTGGAGGTTGCGGTGAGCCGAGATCGCGCCATTGCACTCCAGCCTGGGTAACAAGAGCAAAACTCCGTCTCAAAAAAAAAAAAAAAAAATTAAATAAATAAATAAATAAATAAAATATTATCTAGACCAGCTTTGTCTTAGCTGTTCCCATTAATTAAAATAATATATATTAGCTGCTTACCATAAAATTAATTTCGAAATCATATACCTGATAGTTCCCAAAACAGAGGAAGCAGGAAGAATATAGATGGGATTCAATTCAAAACAATCTTGAATTAAGAAACACTGAGATATGTTCGGGGTCAGGTTACTCCTTTCTGCTGTGGATCATGATGAGGAAGCATCGTTAAAGTCTCTTTTCTCTCTGCTGTCACATCTAAGTCAGAGTCCACTGAAGAGCCTAAACAGCTGAGGAAGCTCTTCATTGGAGGGTTGAGCTTTGAAACAACTGATGAGAGCCTCAGGAACCATTCTGAGCAATGGGGAATGCTCCCAGACTGTGTAGTAACAAGAGATTTAAACACCAAGCACTCCAGGGGCTGTGGGTTTGTCACCTATGCCACTGTAGAGGAGGTGGATGCAGCCACAAATGCAAGGCCACACAAGGTGGATGGAAGAGCTGTGGAATCAAAGAGAGCTGTCTCAAGAGGAGATTCTCAAAGACCAGGTGCCTGCTTAACAGTGAAAAAGATATTTGTTGGTAGCATTAAAGAAGACACTGAAGAATATCACCTCCGAGATTATTTTGAACAGTATGGAAAACTTAAGTGACTGAAATCATGACTGACCAAGGCAATGGCAAGAAAAGGGGCATTGCCTTTGTAACTTTTGATGACCATGACTCCGTGGATAAGACTGTCATTCAGAAATACCATACTGTGAATGGCCACGGCCGTGAAGTTAGGAAAGCCTTGTAAAGCAAGAGATGACTAGTGCTTCAACCAGCCAAAGACACTGAAGTGGCTCAGGAAACTTTGGTGGTGATCATGGAGGTGGTTTTGGTGGGGATGACAACTTTGGTCATGGAAGAAACTTTTATGGTCATGGTGGCTTTGGTGGCAGCCATGGTAGTGGTGGATATGGTGGCAATGGAGATGGCTATAATGGATTTTGTAATGATGGAAGCAATTTTGGAGGTGATGGAAGCAGTTTTGGAAGTGGTGGAAGCTACAATGATTTTGGCAATTAGAACAATCAGTCTTCAACTTTTGGACCCATGAAGGGAGGAAACTTTGGACGCAGAAGCTCTGGCCGCTATGGTGGTTCCAGTAGCAGCAGTAGCTACGGCAGTGGCAGAAGACTTTAATTACTGCCAGCAAACAAAGCTTAACAGGAGGGGAGAGCCAGAGAAGTGACAGGGAAGCTACAGGTTACAACAGATTTGTAAACTCAGACAAGCACAGTGGTGGCAGGGCCTAGCTGTTACAAAGAAGACATGATTTAGACAAATACTCAGGTATATAGGCAAAAAACTCAAGGACTGTATTTGTGACTAATTGTATAATAGGTTATTTTAGTTTCCGTTCTGTGGAAAGTGTAAAGCATTCCAACAAAGGGTTTTAATGCAGGGGTTTTTTTTTTTTTTTTTTTTTTTGCACACATGTTGTTGATTGCTAAATGTAATAGTCTGATCATGACGCTGAATAAATATGTCTTTAAAAAAAGAAGAAGAAATATCCAGGCCAGGTATGGTGCTCACATCTGTAATCCCAGCACTTTGGGAGGCCAAGGAGGGAGGATCACTTGAGGCCAGGAGTTTGAGACCAGCAACATATCAAGACTCCATTTCTACTTAAAAAAAGAAGCTTGGCATGGTAGCATATGTCTGTAGTCTCAGCTACCCAGGAGGCTGAGGTGAGAGGTTCAGTTGAGCCTGGGAGATTGAGGCTGCATTTAGCTATGATTGAGCCCCTGCCCTTTGGCCTGGGCAACAGAGCAAAACCTGTCTCCAAAAGAAAAAAATAAATATCCATATCAAATGAATTAGCTGAATTAAGTCTTATGGATGAAAGCCTTGGCTAGCATTGCTATTTAATATCAAGGTTTTCCAATAATAAATTGAATATCAGATCTAAATTGCTGCTAAGTGTTCGGTTTCTCTGCCAAGGAAAAGAAAACAGAGAAAGGATAGACAGCTTAGCTTCTGCAATTAAAGAGACAAAAAGCAGGCAACATTATTCCATTAGTAACAACTGCACAAGCAGATCATTATGTCTAATTTTAATGCAGAAATAAATATATCAGTGTATCCAGACAACGTAATGATGCAAATTGATAAAAGAGTTATTTGCAGCCTTCAAAAGATCCATTCTCTTAAAAGAATGGCTACAGTTCTATTCCACCAGTACCTTTATCCTAACTTCCTCAAGAAGGACCAAAGGATGCGATATTCTACCATTGCTCTTGTCTTTAATAATACAGTATGCAGACTTGGTACAGGGGTCTCAAATTATCACTACTCTAATGATAATTAATGGACTTCATTTGATCGGGAGTAATAATCTCAAACAAAATCTGGCCTAAATTGATCTAATTGAGGTTTTATTGGCTATGAGTAATAAAGAGGGTGGACATGAGAGAAAAAAAAAACAAAAAACACTCAACAGAATTGTAGCATTTTCATCTTAATAAAATGCTGGCTTTATGGACTCACAAAAAGAACTCTTTTTTTTTTTTAACATTTGAAATGGTAATATTGAATTCATAAATGGATTTTGTGTAAAATTCTATGACAAATCCATTCAGAGATAGGGGCTTGGCTTTGTAGTGCTATCTTAACCTTCAATGAATCTGGAATGCTTTAAGGCTATTAAATTAACATTTCCCTGATCTGGCACCTGTGGTCAAGTTAATTTGTCAAAAACATTTCTACAGTTTGTCACTGGACACTGTATTTTCTGACAAGTTAAGCTTAAAATAAAATTGACATAATCTCATTAATTTCCTCTGAATCACCAACATTGGTTCCATTAAGCTTTTATTATTAAGAACATCAACTGCCACTCTTTCTTTAACAAGGTCAAGTTCTGATCTGGTGCCTACAGGATCCCTGCTATCCTCTCTTACTAGAAACTAGAGAGGCAGTACAGTGTGATTAAGACCACAAGTTGTGGCATCAGATAGATGTGAGTTCAATTATAAGCAATGCTGCTTACTATGTGTGCTTGGACAATTTATTTAAGCTCTCTGAGTCACTACTTCCTCATCTACAAAATGTGGATAATAAAAGTACCTACTCAAAGAATTGTTGAGATGATTCAATAAAACTGCGTGGTCGGGCATGGTGGCTCATGCTTTTAATCCCAGCACTTTGGGAGGCTGAGGCAGTAGGATCACCTGAGGTCAGGAGTTCAAGACCAGCCTGGCGGAAACCCATCTCTACTAAAAGTACAAAAATTAATCAGGCTTGGTGGTGGGCACTGGTACTCCGAGCTACTTGGGAGGCTGAGGTAGAAGAATCACCTGAACTCAGGAGGTGGAGGTTGCAGTGAGTCACCATTGCACTCCAGCCTTGGTGACAAGAGCAAAACTCCATCTCAAAAAAAAAAAAAAAAAAAAAAAAAACCACACACACACACACCAAAGACTGCATGTAAAGCACTTATCACTGTGCCTAGTCCTACAGTAAATGCTCAAGAAATACCGGTTATTATGGTGTTTTTTCCTAGTTTTCATCTCCTTTCACATCAATAGACTTTTAAAAATTTACTGCCATTCATAGACTTTCGAAACTACAAAGAATCTGAAGGGTCATCCCCCTTTGAAACATCTTCAGCAAATGATTATCTTACAGCCTCTCGTGAATACCTTCACTGATGAGGTCCCTGCCACCATGTGAAGCAGCCCCTTTTCTTCAGTCTTTGGCAAACAAACAGTTTTGCCAGCTAAAATGTGTTTCTTTCCATTGAGGTGCAATGTCTCTGCAACTTTCACTCATTGGTCTTAGCGCTAACCCTCATAAAATTTGAACAAATCTACCTCTACCTTCAAAGACACCCTTTCATATACCTAGGATCTCAAACAAAAAACTCAGTTACTAAACACCATGGAATAAGCCAGGCTATAATCCTTTCAAGAGTACAACACAGCACAGAAAATAGCATTTTGTAACTTTTCCTTCTATAACATCTATGGCAAATGTAAATCCTTTTTTTTTTTTTTTTCCTTTTCTTTTTTGAGATGGAGTCTTACACTCTGTTGTCCAGGCTGGAGTGCAATGGTACAATCTCAGCTCACTGCAACCTCCGCCTCCCACATTCAAGTGATTTTCCTGCCTCAGCTTCACAAATAGCTGGGATTACAGGCGTGCATCACCATGCCTGGCTATTTTTTTGTATTTTTAGTGGAGACAGGGTTTCACCACTTTGGCCAGGCTGGTCTTGAACTCCTGATCTCAGGTGATCCAGCTGCCTTGGCTTCCCAAAGTACTGGGATTACAGGTGTGAGCTACTGCGCCTGGCCAGAAATGTAAATCTTTAGTCCTGGACTCAAAACAAGAAAGGAGGTTGTTGCTCTCAGGGATGGTTTTCTCTATTTAAACCCTGTATATTTTGATGCTCTGACATTTTTGAGAAAGAAATAAAATGCCTAGCACTATTGGTTTAAATAATCTGTTATCAAATGAAGTTTGAGTAATAGCCTCAAATAATTCTTCTGTTTCAAGATATCAACTGAAAAACTAGCAATCATTCATGTTCAAATGTAGGTAAGACATTTCATAAAACATGGGGGGGAAGTATAAAGGGAAAAAAAAAGCCAGTCCATACCATATCAAAAACAATCATTTTCTCAAAAACCTAAATTCAGAAAGCAATTCCTGATACTGCCAGTTTTCACCAACATAAGTTATATTTGCTAGGCTCCTCTACTGAGTCAACTGAACTGATCTAGACTCTGGCCCTGCCAACCTTGAGCTGTGCAGCCTTGGGTAAGCCCATAATCTCTCTGAAAGTCAATTTCCTCTGCCATAAAATGGAGATGAGACCATCTATTTCAAAAGAGTAGCAAGAAGTATCAAGTGAAAAAAAGCACCGTTAAAATGCTCTATGAACTGCAAACTATCATACAAATGTCAATTATTTCTTATTATTGTAATTTAAGCTGTTACTCAGACCAGGCAGATTTTTGGACAAATTGTCCCTTCAAGCAAACATGAAATTGAGAAGTAGGGGCAATAGGGAAAGGTCTCTATATTATTTTGAGAGAAGAACCACATTCTCTTCTCATCCAGCCTTGGGCAGTTACAGCACGTTATCAGAAAGTACTCCTGCACGGGTATAATCTAGCCATCTTAAAGCATGTATAATGTCCACTTCAAATTTTCATGGCCATGATGGGATTTGGTAGATCATTAATGTTACACAGTGCTTTGCATTTAATTATACAAACAATAGCTTCCATAATGATGATAATATCAGGGAAAGGTAATTTGCATGAACTAAGCCCCATCACCAAGCATAAGTTTAGGGACCTCTTCATTATTAAATCATTTATATAATAAAATCAATATGCTTTAAAAGTAAAAATAGAGTTTTTTTAAAAAACCATAAAGAAGAGTTACATGTTTTAAACTCTATCAATTATCATAATAAAACGAGTGTTGAAGATTTAATATCAACTTTTAAAATTAAAACTCAATGGAGAATGTGTATTTGACTCCATTACTGGATGATGTATCTCTAAAAAAGGTTATAGTACAGCCATTATCACCTTTCTAGATTATATGGAAATTTTGGTATAACCCTCCAACTACCCTGAGGACAATTTAATTTCAAAGATAGTATTTTGAGAATGTAAAATTGTATAAATATTGAAGGAAAGAATCCAGGCACATATGTCATATTCATTTCTTGCAGGGTTTCAGTAGATTAAATATTACAAAAATTTTAAATGTCACTGTTCACATTAAAATTGTTTCCTTAATTTTAAATAGTTTTAAAAATCCACAAATTTCTATAGAGTGGTGGGTTCATAACTGTTTTATCACTTTAAGACTCAATGTTCCTTAATGATATAAATCAAAAATTTCACTGAATCATTATTTAGTAAGTCATAAAAACCTCTTAAAATTAATCTTTCATGCACATCCAGCTTATCCAAAGTTAGAATTTAATTAGATGGCCTTGGCATAAATGGGCTTACTACTTTATTTGCTCAATCAGTGTACGTCTCTTCAGTAAATTATAATTAATTCAAGTCCCTGACGTACCTCCTAGCAAAAAATGTAAAAACATCAGACAAAATGGAAATAAATGGGTTCCCACTTCTTCAATTACAACACTCACTTTCATCCTCAAAATGCACATGTGAAATAACTGGGATAGGTGTTACGCTATGTAGGAAAAGGCCCACACAAAGAACTTACACCTCTGGTGACAGAGAAGGATGCTCCTCCTCAGCAGAAAATATATTATGGTTGTTTACATTATGATACAACTGCAAAGAGCCAAGTGAGAAAGTCTGCATTTAACACAGTCTGCAAATGCACACTGAGCTATAAATAGCAGCTCATGTCTATAACCCCAGCACTCTGGGAAGCTGGGGTGGGTGAATCCCTTGGGCCCAGGAGTCTGAGACCAGCCAAGACAATATAAAAAGATCCCATCTCTACCACACATTTAAAAAATAGCCAGGTTTAACGGTGTGAGACTGTGATCTCAGCTATTCGGGAGCCTGAGGTGGGAGGATCACTTGAGTCTGGGAGGTTGAGGCTGCAATGAGCTGTGATCGCACCACTGTACTCCAGCCTGGGCAGCAGAGGGAGTTCTTGTCTCAAAAAGAAAAGAAACAAAAAACTGCAAATGAAAGAAGAGACACATTACTAATTATCTAGAACAATGCTTCCTGCTGGAAAAATCACTTGTTACTATCCATAAAATTTACAATTGAGAAGCAGCCCAAAAAGTCTGATTATTGAGTCTTCATCCTATGTCTTCCAGATAGAATCAAGAAGAAAGCAGTAAGTGGCAGAAAACTTTATTTCTAAAATGGAGGGGACAGCAAGATCCTCGGGATAATAAAAACTGTCAGACACACTACTCAATTAGGTAGTCAGCATAGCAACACAGAGTAAAACTAGCCAGCTACAGAGCTCGTGGTCTTGATGGGGGATGAGGCCATGCACAGAAAGCATATTCCTCTGTACACAGCCTTTGCACTCCCACTGCAGCTCTCTCTTGCAACTGGCAGGTCACCACTGCTGACTGTCATTTACTGGACATCTATTTGGGTTCAAGCACTTTTCATACATTATCTCATTTAACATGCCCAACAGTCCTGTGAAGATTGCTCACTCCCTCTTAAAGTTGTTCATTAAGCAGGCTGTTCCAAAACCCTCAGCTAGTGCAACCTGGGCAACAGAGCAAGACCCTACCTCAAAACAAAACAAAACAAAAACAGGTAGAACCCTCTGATTCAGTTTTCTACCCTTTTGTAAGAGATGGGGTCTCACTCTCTTGTCCAGGCTGGAGTACACTGGTGTCAACATGGTTTACTGCATACTTGACCTCCTGAGCTCAGGCAGTCCTCACACCTCTGCCTCCCAAGAAGCTGGGACTATACAGGAACGCCACCACACTTGCACACTTGGTTTTTTGTTTCTGGCGGGTGGTGGGGGAGGGTGGGACAGAGTCTCAACTACATTGTCCAGGCTGGTCTCAAACTCCTGGGCTCAAGCGATCCTCCCTCTTTGGCATTGCAACGTGTTGGGATTACAGGTGTGAGCCACCACGCCCAGCCTCTGTCTGATTCAGTTTTCAAGAAGCAGTGGTCAAGTATCAATTTCCAGGCCACAGACAATCTGTACTCAGATTATGAGGCTCATCAGTAACTGTGAGGTATATCTGTTACTAAATCTGGCTACCCAGGTGGCAGTACCCAACTGTGCTCTGATAATGACAAAGGAGGAAAATAACAACGTGGTCCTTGGAGAGATGCGCATGCAACATCAACATGGCATCAAGCTCCAACACAAGCAAAGGGTCTGAGGAGACAAAGGTCCATCTCAGGTTGCAATTCTCTGCAGAAATGGGCAGCACGAGACCTGCTCACTTGTAGAAACTGACACATCACTTGGGTACCAAAGTCTCCGGGGCTTCTCTTCAGCCCCCTGGCATTATTTTCCTTATGTTCACCCTAAGACTTAGTCAGTCCAGTCTCCTCTGAGGTCCTAACTAAACCAGACACAGGGAGAGTCGGGATTTTATCTTATTAAAATAGATATGGCTAATTTGTCTTTTCAAATTCATTTTAAATTAAATTGGATTTCCTCGGAAGGCTGCTAGGTCAGTTCCCCTGCTGCGAACACAGGACAAAGGTTAATTGCAAGCCCTTCACCAGCTCTTCTGCTCTCTTGGGCAGGCTCTGATAACCTGCCCCGAGAGGTGGGCAAGGCTTTGGTTTATTGGGCAATAATGTTGCCATTAGAGCCATTTACATTATGCCAAGAAACATTTTACTTTTTTTTAACTAAATAACAAGGTATGATTACAGTAACAAGAAAGAAATGTAATGATGTTACCAACTGATGGTTAGTTTTAAACCACAACAAACACCCAAAGAATAAGACCTAACCTATTTGCTTCCCTAAGAGGTTCCAGTAGATGCAAAAGTACACTCTCCTGGAGCAAATTGCCTCTGGTTCCAATGTAAAATTCCATTAACATTTTCACTTAATTTATCTCATTTAGACTGTCTACATTCATGAAAATTTAACCCAGTAATTCCCTGTTATACAAAGCATAACAAAGTATGAATATTTAAATACAATGTAAATAAAACACTTTATCAATTATATTTTTGTATTCTAAATTAGTGACTTCACTTAGCATGTCTGCCTTGCACAGTACCACACTATTTTTCAATTAAAGGTCCAGATGTTTCAAAGGCTCCAGTAGGCAACGGCCGTTATGAGAAATGCTTTATCTGCATTGTAATCATCACCACCACATCAGCTCCAGGCTGCATTAATATACTCATGTTTTATTCCAGCTCCCCTTCAAACAGAGCAGGTAATTACACAACACAGCAGAGAAACACAATCCTAAGAGCTGCACAATTTCCTTACCAGCATTCATCTGAGCAACACATTTTCACATATGATTTTAAATTTTTCTAGAAAACATTTCATTACATAAACTTGCTTTAGTAGGAACATTGATAATTTCAATAGTATGTTGTTAATAAAGAATGAATAACAGCACAGAGACACCAAATTTAGCTCCAAATAGTATTGAAAGTGCAAGAGGGACTGTACATATTCCTGCTTGAGTGTGCTGAAAATCAACAAGAAGTCTGTGTGTATAAAAAAAAAAAACACTACCAGTTGTTACAATGTAAGCCATCTCTGCTCAATTCTAATGCCAATGTCATCTCTTGAACAAGTCAATTAGACATTTATTCTTACTATACAGAATTGACAGCTCACCTGAGCTGAGACTGAGCAAGTATACCAATTATCCCTGTTTCCATTCGATAGTAAAATAACATCACAGCAAAACAAAATGCAGTGCTGACAGCGGCAACAAAAATACTATTGCATTTATTATTTAGTTAATTAAATAACTCTCTTATTTACAAGTGGAAAATAACCTATGGTATAAAAGATACTGCTGTGCATGGTAAACATAGTATAATTTAATGAGAAAATATAGTTCTTCATCATTAAGAGAAATTGTAGCAAAATTAACTGTAATTATAACTTTTTATCATTCTACAAACATTTTTTATTTTGAAATATTCCAAGAAGAGATGTCGTAATAAAGATGCTATTCAAAAGATAAATGCCTTTACACATATTGAAACCTCAGACAGGTCAAATCCTGGCAGGTTACACTTCAGTATCTGAAAGCAGACGGCTTCCATTCCTTCCTGAAGGAACCTTAGGTGGAACATTTTTAATACATCACTGTGTCACTTTTTAATGTGCCCCAATCTATTAACCACATGGCAAACTAACAGGGATTTTTAAAATATGGGTTTTATGGCTTTGTGCTGGTGATTAATTAAATAAATAGCCACCGTTTCACAAATCATCCCTCTAATTAGTCTAAAACAGACACTGTGCATTCGCTGGCATTACTGCCATCTGAAGCTCACAGAAGGGCAGGAGTGGTACCGCACGGCCGCATCTCTGCACTTTGGAACCCATTGTCGCAGGCTCCACGGCTGGCATCCCACCCTGCCACCCAGAGGCAGAGGTGTCAACTTTGCAGGTGCTGCAGTCAGCTGGAATTTGGCTCCAGCTGCTCAGAAAAGATGTTCTCCTTAATTATTCTCCCTCACCCTAAAGGAAACAATGGAACAACAAAGGAAGAAAGTGCAACCTCCGGCTGCAAAAACGTGGTTTCACCAACACAGTTCATGGAGTGAAAAAGAAAGTTGGTTGATTTAGGAATAAGTAGGGAGCTACATTAAACAGGCTTTCCTGAGAACTCAAAACATGTTATGTCATTATGTTGAATTCAGGTATTAAGCAATTATTTCCAAATCCTACTATTTAAAAGACTCCATTCAAAGACTGAGGCTATCACTCTCTTTGAAACTGATAGGAATTCAACCTAACTTGTTTTAGTAGCATATTTTATAAGATGATAATTCCTTTGAAAGCAAATTAAACCTAGAAATAATTTTTAGTGCCAGAAAAAAAAATCAAATGGGAATATTTCAAGAACCCAATTTCCTTCAGGAAATATATTAAGTGGTTTCCTAATCTTTTAAACTTCATTATGTTTAGAGGAAGGAAGGGAGGGGGAAAAGTGTGTTGGAGGGGAAGAGGAAAAGAGGTGAAAGGAAAAGAGGATATGGGAAAATTCAGTAGGGATAACACACCAAAATATGCTCTAAATTATTCTGCAGAAAGGGCTGACCTCACATTCCTTAAGGTTTCTAGGAATGGGAAGAAGAAATGGGGTATAGTAGAAAAGACCTAGACCCTTAAGCAAGATAAACTCTGACAGGTCTTGTGCCTTTATCTAAGTCATGTGATCCCATTTACCCTCAGTTTCCTCCCCATAAACGATTTTAGCCCCTATCTTCAATATTATGGGGAAACTGAGATACTGTCCTAGCACATTCCCTGCATGCAACAGATGCTCAAAACTTATGGCCATGACAAACTGCACCAGACAATGAAAACTGGGTTGAAGGCAGAGCCTAGGTTCTTTGTTTTCATTTTCTATATGCTTTTCTTCAAGGTGATTGTAGCCAACACTGCAGATGCTGTGTTACAGATACGAAAAGGAGAGACAAAAGCACAAAAGGTACATGAACACAGAGCAGCCACATTATGTTCACCCTGCCGAAGGGAAGCCAAATCTGCAAACGAGAGAAAGTGTAGTTTCTCTGACTTTCATCTTTACTGGGCATGGAGCTAGGGCAGGGTATGTCTGAGACTGCTCATGGGTAGAAATTGGAAAGCAAATGAATGGGCTTTGGAGTCAAGCGACCTAGGTCTGAATTCCAGCTTCACTACTTACTAGTTGTGTAATCTCAGGCAAGTCTGTTCAACTTCCTAAGCCTCAGTTTCCCTATGCAAAAACTGGAATAATAATATATGCTTTACAGGGAAGCTCAAAAGAATGAATGAAATGGCATAGCCAACACTCTGGCATACAGCAAACACTCAAATAGTTTATATTACATTAAATTGAATCATATGAAACTGCTTAATAATCCCTTATGACCTACAAAAATTACAATTTCATAGGGTTTCAACAAATATTCATGGGCTGACAAAATAACTAAATCTTCTCAAAAATAAAATGAACTATACTCCTATCAAAGGAAGATACCAAGATATAAAGGGTGTTTTTTATAGACTGACTCTTCAGTCTAACACTACAGCAGCTAATATTTATTAAACAGTCAGATACCATCCCATACATTTGACATCCATAATATTAGCTTATGCAATCTCAAACAACTCTGAGTTAGATTCAACAATTATTTCTATTTTAGAGTTGAAATGGAAGCTTGTAGAAATGAAGTAACTTGCTAAAGGTTACACAGCTAGTGAAGCTACAATGCTAACTTGGGGCTAACTCCAGAGCCTGAGTTCTTACGCATCACTTAAAATTGCCTTCCCACACTGCAAAGTTCCTTACTTTGCTTGTAATAAGACTGTACGGGAACAAAGAGTAACAGGTTACAAATCAACTTCTGGGCTTCCAAAGGATGGCCAGGTCAATGGGCAGACAGGTACCAGTAGGGAGGGTATGTCACGCCAGTGCCTATACTGACTGGGAGGATGATGCATCCAACAGTCTCAGTGCAACCATGGCATTCTAGGCTTCCACTTACCCCACGTCATGCTGTTATTTAAAAAAGAAAAATAGAACAGTATCAGACATGCTTTGCAGTTTCCAGAAAAGTCCTGAAGTTTTAATCAAATAGTTGCTGTGTTCCCATTATGTTACAGTCAAGCCTTTTCACTATGTGACAAAGGAAGCAAAGATTTTTATTTATTTGTTAGTCTGTTCATTTACTGATTTATGTTCACATCTCTTGCTTTCTGAATCCTTTGATGTAAACAGTGAACAAGCCATCACAGCAAGGGAAATGGCACTGACAGTGGATGCTCTGAATCCCCTCCCTTTAAAAAGAGAATTCAAGTCAAGAAAACCCCCAAATGCCATGCTTTCAAAGCCAAATTCTAAAAGCAATCACATTTGCATTTAAGACTTCTTGGGGCTGCCGCTGTGGCACCAAAATCCACCAAAGATAAAGAAGATATTTGTGCTAAGTTGGGAAAGTGGAGACATCAGCATTTCTGCCTTCAGACCATTATTCCTGCTCTCCAGACAACACCTGATAAAGCATCTGGAGTGTTCTGTCTTCTGCGCAGCCACTGCTTTTCCGACGCCTGTGCTCAGGGGTTTCCCTGGGGCTTTCTTTCCAACAATTGCGCAGAGACTCTGAGAGAAGCCCAAATGAGCTGCCTTAACCTTCCAGTAAACTGCTATTTCCATAGAGGATTAAAACAAACGTTTCAAATAAGCCAATTTCCTTTACTAAAAAACCAAAATGACAATAGTAGTACCGAGAGAAACATACAAAGACAATGAATAAGACAGGCTTCTCCTGTCTTTGAGCATGCAAAGAAAGAGAGCAAAAGGTTAGACGGAGATAGGCTACACACTCCCCTCTTATTTCCAATACTGCCCTACAGCAGAGCCTAACTAAAATGTTATACCAGAATTAGACTGAGTCATGCCAAGAGGGAGAGAAAAAACATCTAAATGCTTATACTACCTGATATATGCTGATGTTGCATGTTATATATTTTTAAATTCCTGTTAATTGTAAATTTATCTATTAAAAATGCAACTGTGACATTTTTTAATTAGGTACTTCCAGAACTCTGGGAATGCAAAATGGTTACTTGTTGAACTGATGGGAATGAAAATTCCTCACCATTTTCCAGGTCTCTGTAGAAGAGAACAAGCTTCCTTCCCCTATATGTTCAACTAAATGAACAGGGCATACCCAAAAAAAAAAAAAAAAACACAGCCAGAACAGAAAAAAATCCTTAAGAAATCCCACTCTTGGAATGCTAAGGGAAGCAGACAGCCTCTGGCTTTCTCTGGTTCACCTGCCAAGCTTTTTTTTTTTTTTTTTTTTTTTTTAAAGAGTCTCGCTATGTTACCCAGGTTGGTCTTGAACTCCTGAACTCAAGTGATCCTCTTGCCTCCACCTCCTGAATAGCTCAGACTCAGGCACTTGCCACCATGCCCTGCCTGCCGAGCTTCATACTGTTTTCCTCCTCATCTTCTGACCCTGAGTGCCTTTCTCATTTTTCTTTTTTTTTTTGATAGTTTTGGTAGTTTCTCCCAAAGCCACATTCAATTTTACAGTATTACATGTACAATGTGAGATGTTTCACGTTTAACACCCTTTAACATCATCTTGAACATTTCTGGAAAGAGAGTAACTAAAATTAAAAACAGCTACCATTTACTCTGTGCCAGACACTAAGCTGAGTGTGCCACATAAATTCTCCTTTTTGATCTGTAAAACAGCCGCCACTTACCCTATTTTACAGACAAACTGTGAAGAAGTTAGAGAAATGGTTAAAGGTCACACAGCCAGTAAGATAACTCAGGTGGAAACCCATCTCTGACTGACCCCAAAGACCACAATCTTAACTTGACAGCAATTCTACCCAAGATCAATATATTTGAAAAGCTTTTTTGGAGGGAAAGTTCTTATTTTTAAAAAAATCTCTTCTTATATTTTGAATCAACATTTGCATGAAATAAAGAGCCATGTTATGTGTAAACACAAACTCTCTTCATTCTGTAATATATATTCCTCTCCCACAGCATTTAATACAACACACTAAAAATTATTTTACTATAGGACTTGTATTTCAACCACATGGCAAAATATACATCCTGATGAAGCCTCAAACAGAAAACAACTAAACATTTTTATGAAACATAAAAACACCGGCTGGGCATGGTGGCTCATGCCTGTAATCTGAGCACTTTGGGAGGCTGAGGTGGGTGGATTATCTGAGGTCAGGAGTTCGAGACCAGCCTGACCAACATGGAGAAATCCCGTCTCTACAATCAATCAATCAATCAATAAAGCTAAGAAAGAACCTAGAATGAAAAACAGAACATAATTTTGCCTTAATGATGGTACTTGCCAAAAAGGTGACAAGAAGTGTCAATTTTCTTGGTTACCTGGATATAGGGAACAGTCTCTATCTATAATCTGTAATAAAACTGTGATACCCTCCCCACAACCCACTGCCACCAAAGACCACATGTGAGAGTAAATTAGAATTAAGGCCTCCCATCTGACCTCCAGCCAAGTAAAACTGCCTGTCTCCCCGCAAAATTTTCTTCCTCAGACTTTATAAACATAAACCAACTTTCATATGAAATATCTATCCCAAATTCATATCATTTGATGGACCAGAAAGATTTAAGCCAAGAATTTAAAGTGGTCCTGAGCTGGTAGTGCCCCCAGGTTCTAGGTAGAAGCGAACACAGATCCTCCTGGGAGAAACCTAAATGACTCAAATAATTCCAACATAAGAAGTTGCAAGAAACAATTTGTTCTATCTCCAAATCTCAATACATAGAAGGCATCATGAAATAGGCCCAGAAAGACTGGAGTTAACAGAATGATCAGAAACAGAATACAAAATAAATGTGTAAGGGAAAATGTGGGGTAGGAGCAAGAGACTATAAAAGATTATCAGATTATCCAAGGTGTGATATGATATTATGGTTGAGTAAGAGAATGTTGCTAGGAGTAAATGTCAACTTTCAAACACTAAATAAAGCAAATATGGCAAAATGTTAACAATTACTGAATATAGGTGCTACGCATAAGAGTGTTCACTGAACTTTTACTAATGATTACCTTTTTCGTAATAAAGTTGTTTAAATTACCAAGCAGATTTTTACAAGATCAAAATGAGACTTCTAGAAATTAAAAATACAATAACTAAAATTGGAACTACAACATATGGGTTCCACAGCTGAGAACAGAATCTGTTAGGAAGAGTTGAAGAAATTACCTAGAATGCAACCCAAAGAGACACAGCAATTGGAAATAAAAAAGAGACATTAAGAGATGCGTAGGACAAAATAACACATTCTACTAGGTATAACTAGAGTTTCAGAATAAAAGAATAAACGGTTCAGAGGTAATGTCTGAAAAGACAGTGGCTGAGAATTCTCCAGAATGATGAAAGACACTAATATGAAGATTCAGAAACCCCAATGAATGCGAAAGAAGAAAAATAGGGGGGAAGATCTATATCTTAAAATATCAAAATGAAACCGCATCTATACCAGGCAAATACTAACCAAATGGAGCAGGTGTAACTATTTGAAATGGAGGAAAACTTCACTAGAGATAGTCACAAATGACAAAAGGTTCAATTCACCAGGGAAAAAAAGCAATTCTAAAATTGTGTGAGCATAAAAGCATAACATCACAATATATAAAGAAAAGATAGTAACAATTAAGAAAAAAATGGACAATCTAACAACAGCAGGAAATTCAAGCACATCTTTGTCTAATTGATAGGTCAGACAAAAGAACCTGTAAAGAAAATTACAACACAATTATAGATGGAGTATCCCCTATTCGAAATGCTTGGGACCAAGAGTGTTTCAGATTTTAGATTCTGAAATATTTGCACTATGCTTATTGGTTGAGTACCCAGAATCCAAAACTCCAAAATGTACAATGCTTCTAAACATTTTGTGATTTCTGTTGTTTTTTGATACATGAGTTATTTATAAGTGTTAGATTTTGGAGTAAATCCCCAAAATGTTAGATTTTGGAGCATTTTAAACTTCAGATTTTCAGAGTAGGAATGCTCAACTTGTAACAGTCTTGACCTAATAACAATATTCAGAATATTGTAACCATTAGCAGCTGAAATCACATTCTTTCCAGTTTCACAGATAATATTTATAAAAGGTGACCTATATTAATGGGTATAAAGCCATGCCCAACAAATTTCAAATAATTGGTAACATCATAGCTTCCGTACAAATTCTTTTAGTATTTTTTTAAATTTAAAATTTTTATGTTAGCTCTTTAATTCAGGAGGGGGCATGTGGAGTAAGCTTGGAAATTAAATTTATCTACTAACAATCGGTTGTTGTAGAACCATGGTAAAACGGTACTTTTACGATAAACTGAGTTCCTATACATATTGTCTATTTCCCGATTCCCTATTCGTTCATAGGGAATGAAGCCCTCTGTCCTTCAGTGTTTTTGAACAGGGCAGCATTCACATGCAAATCTTTATGTGAACGAACTTACGTTTTTAATTCTGTTGGGTAGATGCTCTATTAATTAAGAGATCCTGATTCCCAAAGGGAGAAAACTTTCACTTGGAGACACAGCAAAAGTACCACTAAATGTTAAAACTACAGCTGCAGCCCAGGTTCCTCATATCAAGGGACATCAGGCAAGAAGGAAACTCACCATCCTCACAGGAGTGACTGACTCTCATCAGAAGAACACGAGGCTCCTGTTACACAATGGAGGCAAGAATAAACACATCTAGCCAGTAAATCCATTGGGTATCTTATTACTTTTACCCAATTTTGGTGATTAATAGACAAATGAAGCAGCTACAGCCTGAGAAAGGTAAACAGTTTTGGGCCCTCAGAGATAATGGTCTGTGTCATCATACTACTTAAGACCTATACCAGCCAAGATGCTAACAAACCAAGGTTGAAGGGACTACAGAATAGACACTTGAAGACAGAGATGAGTGTTAGCCATGACCTCCAGACCAGTGGCAGAAACAGGACTGTAGATCATTCTACTAACCTTCTTTGTATAAGATTCCCCAAGGAAAAGAAGCCCAACGCAGACCTGAAGGTGTGCTCCCAGAACTTAACATGAAGCCAGTAAACCCAAGCAGCACCAAGGGTGGACTGGCATGGTCACTTCCTGTACCACCCAGATCCCCTCTTTTCAGGAATAAAGGGCATATTTCCCAACTGCTGGAAAGAATGTTGGCTGATGGCTATCAGCTGCTAGTCCTTTCCTGCAATTGTGTTGGCTAATAGAGTCACCTTGCCAAGGCTGTACCTCCTTCTCAGGGCACCCAGTAACCAACAATAGGTCAGACACAAGAATATAAGAGGCCTGACCCCTTTACCCCAAATTGGGACAACTCTGAAGGTCCATCCAGCTGCAGAGTACTCCATGGTGTCAGACGAGGCCTTGTTATGGCTGCATCACAGTCCAGCTCCTCCCTCTACCCCATTCTGTTTTCCTCCCTCTTCCACATAGATGTTGATCCAGAAAGCACTCCCTAACACATTTCCTGCATGTTAATCTCCATTTCAGAGTCTGCTTCCCAGGAGAACCCAACCTGTGACAACAATAGTTTAGTTTTACAAGCAGGTTCCACCAAACATTCAAAAAACAGATAATGTTAAAATTACCCATACTATTTAACAGTCCTGAAAAGGAGCAATTTCTGAATCACATTATAAGGCTAGCAAAAGCTCCATATCCAAACCTGAGAGTATAAGAGAGGAATATTATAGGCCAGGTTTACTTGTGAACAAAGATCATAAAGAAAGTATTAGCAAACCAACCCAGCAGGATATAGAAATTAGGATATTTGATGACCAAAGCTGAGTTTTTCTCATCAAATTCTAGGTTGGTTTAATATTAGAAGATATATTAATATAATAATCATATTAAGGCCGAGCATGGTGGCTCACGCTTGTAATCCCAGCACTTTGGGAGGCCAAGGCGGGCATATCACCCGAGATCAGGAGTTAGAGACCATCCTGACTAACATGGTGTAACCCTGTCTCTACTAAAAATATAAAAATTAGCCAGGTGTGTGCCGGGCGCCTGTAATCCCAAATACTTGGGAAGCCAAGGCAGGGAGGATTGCTTGAACCCTGGAAGTAGAAGTTGCAGTGAGCTGAGATCACACCATTGCACTCCAGCCTGGGTGACAGAGTGAGACTCCATCTCAAAAACGAAATCATCATCATCATCATATTAAGAGATAAAGGAGAAAAATCATAGGGCAGTATAGGTAAATAAAGTACTCAGTATATTCAACATTTAGTACAGTACTGAGTATATTCCACACAGTACATTTTGATTTACAAAATAATATTTATTGTAGCTTTTATTAACCCAACATAGACCATCTGCTAAAATAGGAACTATCATCCTAAATGGTGAAATATTGAAAACATTTCCTTTAATATCAGAAACAAGACAATTTCTTTTCAACATGGTACTGTGAAGTAATAAAAAGAACTTTAAAAATTTTCAGCTCTGTAAAGCAAGAAAAATAAAGTATAAGGATTGGAAATAAAACTATCATTATTTGCAAATGACCAACTCCACAGAAAACCAAAATAGATATAAGTTAATGGAAGTTATAGGAGTTTGCTCAGGTTACTGACATTAAATCAATGTTGAAGAATCGACTGCATTTCTAAATACCAGCAACAAACAAGAAGACACTATAATTTAAATAAAATATTGAAAGAATTTAAAAATATAATATTTAATAAGTGTATGTGAATCAATCTAACATGGAGAAAATGGTAAAATTTTATGAAAGATATTATAGGTCATTTAAATAAATGATATACCATGTTCAAAATGGTACAGATGTCAATTCTCCCAAACTGATCTACAAATTTAATCCAACTCTAATCAAAGTCTCAATAGAAATTTTTTTTTAACTTGACAAAGGATTTTAAAAATTTATATGGAAGGGGCGGTGGCTCACGCCTGTAATCCCAGTACTTTGGGAAGCTGAGGTGGGTGGATCACGTGAGGTCAGGAATTCAAGACCAGCCTGGCCAATATGACAAAACCCCATCTCTACTAAAAAGACAAAAAAAAAAAAAAAAATCAGTCGGTGTGGTGACAGGGCAATAGGTTAAGAATATACAAGACACTCACAAATAACAAAAAGGAAGTTGAGGCCTGGCACAGTGACTCATGCCTATAATCCCAACACTTTGGAAGGCCAAGGTGGGTGGATCACTTGAGGTCAGGAGTTTGAGACCAGCCTGGCCAACATGATGAAACCCCGTCTCTACTAAAAATACAAAAATTAGCCAGGTATGGTGGTGCATGCCTGTAATCCCAGCTACTTGGGAGGCTGAGGCACAAGAATCACTTGAACTCAGGAGGCAGATGTTTCGATGAGCCAAGATCACGCTTCTGGCACTCCAGCCTGGGCGACAGAGTGGGACTCTGTCTCAAAAGAAAGAAAAGAAAGACAGAAGAAAAAAGAAAAGAACGTTGAAGGAGCATGATTTATATCAGAAATTGTTTTACGTTTAAAGTAATTAAAACAGTGGATCCCTGTGATATTAACACAGGGAAAACCAAATAAACAACTGAAACATAAGAGTCCAGAAACAGTAGCACAAACATAGGAAAATTTGATATATGACCAAGCAAGCATGACAAATCAATGGAGAAAGGTGGAACTCAATAAATAATGCCAAGACAACTGGTTAGCCATACAGAAATAAAACAGAAATCAGACCTCTACCACACTACCATACAGGCAAAAAATTAGTTCCAGATAGATTATTTAACTATAAAAACTTTAAATACAATTTGGGAAAATAACTTTATAGTCTTGAGGGAAAAGATTTCTTAGAACACAAAAAGCATAAATAATGAAGAAAAAGACTGATAATACATTAAAAACAAGAATTTCTGTTCATTAAAAGGCACCAAAAAGAGAATGAAGACAAATCACAAACCAGAAGAATCTACAACAGCTGCTACCCAATACATAAAAAGGGTTAGTATCCAATATACATTCAAATTTTTTTTCATATCAGGAAGAAAATGATAAAAATAGAAAAAATATTAGAACAAGTATGTCACATAGAATAAGAAACATAAATAACCAATAAACACACAAAAAGATCAATTTCAATTGTATTCTGAGAAATGCAAATTAAAATCATAATGAGATACATTTTCACACCCATAAGACTAGAAAAAATTAAGTCTAGGGGAGCAGGACACTGATAGACTGCTGGCAGGGGCACAAATGGGAATAACCACTTTGGAAAACAATTTGGCATTATCTACTAAGTTGAAGCTACACATATATCCCATGACCCTGTAAGTCCACATTTGCATGTATTCCCTAACAAAGTTTTTCAAACCATGGTCCTGAGGGCTGTCAACCAATCTTTCCTTTTAAAATTAAATAAAATAGAATTGATTAGAATTTAAAAAAATAGCATACATTTATAGTTAGTAAAAGTTAAGTATTTTTCTATGAAAATAGTTTACATATATCATTTATCTATATGTGCACTTTATATGCATGTACTCATTCAGAATGGGTTTCTTTTATATATGACTCACGGCCAAAATGTTTGTAGGCTGGGCACAATGGCTCATGCCCGTAATCTCAGCACTTGAGAGAATGAGACAGGAGGATCACTTAAGCCCTGGAATCCAAGACCAGCATAGGCAAAAAGGGAGAACCTGTCACTAAAATTTTTTTTTACATTAGCCAGATGTGTCACAACAAAATGTTTCTTACATTAGCCAGGCGTGGTGGCAGGTGCCTATCGTCCTAGCTACTCCTGAGACTGAAGTGCCAAGATTACTTGAGCCTGGGAGGCCTAAGCCACAGAGAGCCATGATCAGGCCACTGTACTTACTCCAGCCTGGGCAAAAGAGACCCTGTCTCATCATAAAATAAAAAAAATTTTAAAGTCTGTAAGTCTCTGCAATGGGGTAATTTTTACACATTTAAAATACTTATAATAAACAGTATTATTTGTAATAGCAATAACTGGAAAACACTGAAATGTTCATCACAGTGGAATGGATAAACTGCAGAGTACCCATATATCCGAGTCTCTCCACTAATGAAAATGAACTCACTATGGCTACAGCCACCAATATGGGTGAATCTCTGAACATAATGTTGAGAGAAAAAAGTTACAGAACAACACATAAAGTATAATTTTATGTACATAAAGTTCAAAAAAATATTGTTGAGGGATACAAATATACAAGATAAAGCTATAAGGAAAAGCAAGGGAATTAAAGACATGTCTGTGAGTGGTAGGGAACAAGAAGAACAGAGGGAACTTCGAAAGTAGAAGTAATATTATGCCTCCCAAAACAGTGCTAGCTGCATGAGTGACTATTGTACAACTAATTATACCTTGTAGATATTTCACAAATCGTCTATGCTTACTCAGTATTTAATTTTTTCTAATTTAAAACAAAAATATTTACAAGTGAACCCATTTCTCTAATTCACTAGTAAAAAGCTTCATAACCTTTCCATATGTGGAGAGGAAAAGCAATCAATGACTCCCAAGCAACCAGTAACTTCCTTTAAGAACTTAGGGAGGATCAACTGAAGTCAGGAGTTCGACACCAGCCTGGCCAACATAGTGAAACCCTGTCTCTATTAAAACCACAAAAATTAGCTGGGTATGGTGGCAAGCACCTGTAGTCCCAGCTACTAGGGAGGCTTAGGCAGGAGAGTCGCTTGAACCTGCGAGGGGGAGGTTGCAGTGAGCTGCGGAAAAAAAAAAAAAGGGTAGGCAACAGGCTGAGTGTTAGAGACAACCCAGTACCCATGATGGGAATACAACGAATCAAGGAAAAGAAAGTAGGAAAATAAAATCTCAAACTTCTACTAAGTTTCATTCAAATTCTAATTTCAGCTGCTAATTCAAATGTTGGTCTGTATTTAGTAAAATGCAACATTACTACTAAAACACAAATATATAATCTTACAGTGTATTGTCAAGTACTAATTATTTTTCAGAATTAAAGAAAAAAGAATACCAAGTGATTTCAAAGACAGAAAAGACCCATAGTCACTCAAAACACACACCTCAAATATGTTTTTCAGTAATGATAAAACAATAACAAACAACTATTTAATATAGGTTCTCATTAGCAATGCAGAAAAGGGTCACTTAGAAGAATTCAAAGATACTTTCATCTACCCCCAACCCTTATTTTTACTCATGAAAATTTGTCTTAGGCTGGGCACAGTGACTCACGTCTGTAATATCAGCACTTTGAGAGACCAAGATAAGAGGATCCCTTGAGCCCAGAAGTTTGAGATCAGCCTGGACAACATGGTAAAACCTTACCTCTACAAACATTTTTAAAAATTAGCTGGACATGGTGGTGCATGCCTACTGTCCCAGGTACTCAGGAAGCTGAGGTGGGAAGATTATTTGAGCCCAGGAGGTCAAGGCTACAGTGAACCATGATCACGTCACTGCACCCCATCCTGGGCAACAGAGTAAGCCCCTATCTCAACAACAACAACAACAACAACAACAACAACAACAACAACAACAAAGGTCCTAGTATCTTCTGCTTACCATAAGCATGGGCTAGTCACATTTTAGAGATATTCATGTCTTGCATTTAAAGAGGGAGTTAACATTCCCCCAATGCCACCGTTTAGCTTAGTGACAAGTACTGTGGTGGTGATAGCGATAACATTAACAATAGCAACAACACTGGACAAGAGGAAGTTACAGGTGTAAGAATGGAAATCGAAGAGGTTTAAAAAAATCTGCATTTTGGAGAATTGCTTGAACCCGGGAGGCGGAGGCTGCAGTGAGCCAAGATCGTGCACTTCATTCCAACCTGGGCAAAACAGCAAGGCTCTGTCAAAGAAAAAAATCTGAATTTTATTCTGTATATCTCTGCAAATTAACAGTACTTTTATATGTGTGAAAATCCTAAAAGAACAAATGAAAAACTACCACAGAGAATTTGGTAACATAAAGGAATACAAAATTAACACAGAGAAATCAGCAACCTTCATATATACAAACACAGCAGAAAATAAGACCCCATTTACAATTGCAACTACAAATTCCTAGGAACAAAATTTAAAACTATGCAAGACATTTGAGAAAAATTTCTCCACATTAATTCAAAATCCAGGAGCTATAAAGGCAAAACTTGCATATTTTGCTAAAATAAAAAAATCAGTGCATAGTCAAATTTAAAAATTCCATCAACAAAGTCAAGATACACAATAAACTAGGCTAATGGCCCTAATATATTTTTAAAACTCTTAGAAAATATGAAAAAGTTCAAGAATCCAACACATCTGAGTAGTTAACAATAACTGTCAAGAGTCTTAAACAAATAAAAAGGAGCCCAATCTCACTAATAAGAGAAATGTAATTTAATTAAAATTATACAGATTTGGGCCGGAAGCAGTGGCTCCCGCCTATAATCCCAGCACTTTGGGAGGCAAACGTGGGTGGATCACCTGAGGTCAGGAGTTAGAGACCAGCCTGGCCAACATGATGAAACCCCACCTCTACTAAAAATACAAATATTAGCTGGTTGTGGCGGGGCACACCTGCAATTCCACTACTCAGGAGGCTGAGGCAGGAGAATCACTTAAACCCAGGAAGCAGAAGTTGAAGTGAGCCAAGATCACGCCACTGCACTCCAGCCTAGGTGACAGAGTAAGACTCTGTCTCAAAAAAAAAAATATTACACAGATTCTAGACTGGCAAAAATCCAAACATTTGACAACTTCTGTGACAAGGCAATGGAGAAAAAGGCAAGGTCTTAACATTGCTGGTAGTAATGTAATTGAAACAATCCCGAAGGAGGACAATTTGGCAATACTTACAAAAATTACAAATGCATATTACGTTTGACCCAGCAACTCCGCTTGGAATTTATCCTACACACATAATTGCACATGTACAAGATGCCATATGTACAAGATTATTCACTACAGCATTGTTTGTAATAGTAAAAGATTAGAAACAACTCAAGTCTTCACCAACAGAGAATTAGTTACATAAATTATACTATTTCCAAATGATGAAATACTATGCAGCAGTATGAAAGGACAAGAAATTCTCTGGCATTAACAGAGACAGATTTCCAATCACAATGTTACATGAAAAAAACAGGCTCCAGAAAAGTGTTAATAATATGCTACATGTTGTATAAAAGGGAAGAAAAGTAAGTATATTTTCTTAGGGACGCTAGAAGACAATACAAACTAATAAAGTGGGTATCGGTAGGAATGACATGAACGGGGGACAGGAGGAAGTGAGACGTTTCACTGTATAATGCCCTTTTACATTTTTGTACCATAAAAATGTATCACCTATTTAAAACATGAAATCAAATAATAAAACAAGAATAACAACAATGTTATCAGGCCAGGTGTGGTGTCTGATGCCTTTAATGCCAGTACTTTGGGAGGCCTAAGTGGGCAGACTGTTGAGCTTCGGAGTTTGGGACCAACCTGAGCAACATGGCAAGGCCGGGTCTCTACCAAAACTACAAAAATTAGCCAGGTGTGGTGGCATGTGCCTGTAGTCCCAGCTACCCCAGAGACTAGGGAAGGAGGATCACCTGAGCCTGGGAGGTAGAGAGTGCAGTGAGCTGTGATCACGCCAGTGCACTCCAGACTGGGCGCCAGAGCAAGACTCTCTCTCAAAAAAACAAAAACAAAACACAAAAGTGCTATCATTTATTGAGTGCTTACTTCATGGTAGACATGTATTATCTAATTTAAGTCTCATTAACACAATGAAGTCGGTAATATTATTAACCTTCGTCTAAAAGAGACAAAACAGGTGCAGAGAATTTTCCACATTTGTAAACCAGTGTAAACAGCAATAGTACCTATCTTAGAAGTTCATATGAGGATTAAATGAGATAATGTATATAAAATACTTGGCACAATGCCAAACACATAGTAAATGCTTTATCAATGCTTTACTATTTCAAGGCAATAGCTCTTTTCAAGGATGTTTCAATCAACTGAACCAAATAAAATAACAATAAAGTCAGATAAGAAGTTAGCAAAGGTGCGTTAACTGAAATGTATATGTTTAGATTAAACAGCCTCTAGTTAACTGAAGGCTGCTTTAGATGTGCTATATCCTCACTCTACAAATTACATAGTCATTAAAACAACTTCTCATACCCCATAACTATACATGGGTTAAGGTAACTATTTAATAATTTTAACATATTTGATACCTGTACATCAGGTATCAACTGAAAAGTTTAGGATTGTAACCACTGTTTATTTTTAAAAGAAGGAGAGTAAGAAGTGGAATCATCAGCAGATGAACAGACAAGGTAATGTGGTATACATATACAATGGAATACTATTCAGTCATATAAAAGAATGGAATCCTGTCATCATTAGTAGCAGCATGGATGGATGAGTCTGGAGAACATTATGTTAAGAGAAAGAAGTCAGACACAGAAAGATAAATATCACATGTTCTCACTCATATGTGGGAGCTAAAAAAAAAATGAGCTCATGGAAGTGGAGAGTAGAATTGTGGATACTGGAGGCTGGGAGGAGTATGGGGAAGGGTAGGTGGGGAGAGGCTGGTTCATGGGTACAAAATTATAGCTAGATAGGAGGAATGAGCTCTGGTGTTCCACAGCACTGTAGGATAAACGGTTAATTATAATTTATTCCATTTTTTCAAAAATATGGAAGAAAGAATTTCAAATGTTCAGAACACAAAGAAATGATAAATGTTTGAGGTGATATATTAATTTCTCTGATTTGATCATTACACATTGCATACCTGTATCAAAATATCACTCTCCACCCCCATAAATATGTACATTCATTCATTCATTCATTTTTCCTGAGACAGAGTCTCACTCTGTCACCCAGGCTGGAGTGCAGTGGCACGATCTCAGCTCACTACAATCTCTACCTCCTGGGTTCAAGCAATTCTCCTACCTCAGCCTCCTCAGTATCTAGGATTACAAACGTGTGCCACCATGCCCAGCTAATTTTTCTACTTTTAGTAAAGATGGGGTCTCACCACGTTGGCCTCTTGACCTCATGATCTCCCCCGCTCAACTCTCCAAAGTGCTGGGATTACAGGCATAAGCCACCGTGCCCGGACCAATATGTACAATTATTACATGTCAACTAAAAATTAAAAAGCAAGAAAGGGGATTTACATTCCAAAATACTGTCATTTCTAATTTACTCAGTTACTCGTGGACAACAGAATATTCCACATCATGAAACTACACAATTATTGTACATGTTGCTGACCCATAAGCAAGATACTATTTTGGGAAAGTCTCAAAAGAAATATCAAACTTTCCCCTTTCTAAAAGAAAGCTATACCATCTAGGGCTTGCTTTGATATTTAAGCCTGATGAAAAGAATATGAAGAGAGGAAAAAAAATCAATCCTGCAAAGCAGCAGCTGGCTTTTTAGAAGCTTAGCAAAAGCCGTGTTCAATAAAACTGAGGCAGGACTGCCTGGCACAGCAGCTCATGCCTGTAAACCCAGCACTTTGGGAGGCCAAGTCAGGTGGATCACTTGGGGTCAGGAGTTCAAGACCAGCCTGACCCACACAGTGAAACCCCATCTCTACTAAAAAAACGAAAATTAGCCTGGCATGGTGGTGTGTGTCTGGAATCCCTGTTACCTGGGAAGCTGAGGCACGAGAATCACTTGAACCCAGGAGACAGAGGTCGCAGTGAGTTGAGATCACACCACTGCACTCCAGCCTAGGTGACAGAGTGAGACACCATCTCAAAAACAAACAAACAACAACAAGAAAAAACAAAAAACAGGTGGGACAGGATTCACAGCAAAGTCTTACAAAACATTTTGTTTTAATTGTATTTTTAAGTTTTTGTCTTTGTTCTGTGTGAAAAATAGGCTACATTTGAATTGTCCAATTATACGGTAACAAAGTACATAAGAAAAAACTACTCAAGTCATAAAGTGTAGTATGAAGCAAAATATAAAAAGTCTGTATCATTAAGGACTGAATGAGAAAATGCTTTGTACAACCTTTAGTCTCTGTAAGTGTAAGAGGAACTACTCTATCTATTCTACAGAACTATAAGGGAACTAGGTACGGAATTGCTCTCCCACATTTTCTAGCTTTAGTCATAAAAAAGTCTTTCTACACTTTAAAAAATACTGGGAAGAACAGTCCCCACACTTCTCCTTGTACCTGGCATGGCCTCACCTGTTCCAGGCTCTGTCAAAAGTGCCTGCTCAGCAACTGCTTCTGTGTGTTCAGCATGTTGGGGTCAGGGCCCTGGCCAGCCTTCTGGAAACAAGTCTGTGGGGTCTAGCTCCCTCTGACTCCATTACTGGCACAGATAGGGTATGAGACAGCAATTCTAGTAAGTTTGTCTCCTATGCAGATCCAATCTTTCCCTGGGTGAGTGCCTATACTGTCCAACAACCACTAGCCACATTTGGCTATTTAAATTTAAATAAGATTAAAAACACAATTCCATCACCACATTGGCCACATTTCAAGTACTCTACAGTCACATGTGGCTAATAGCTACCACACTGAACAGTGCAGATACAGAATATTTCCATCATCATAGAAAGTTCTACTGGAGAGTGCTAGTCCAGACTCAGTGGGGAAGGAATTAAGGAAGCCTGATTAGGGCTGCAGATTCTAACCAGATTCACTAATAATAATGTAGTTGTGTTTAATTCCATTTTTCTGATTTCTCCATCTAACTCTCGAGGTTCCAAAGTCAGATCAGAGAGGTTTGATTAATATTCACATCCAAAATCCCTAATAATTACAAACACATACAGAAGAATTTATGTGTCACTATGCAACAGGTTTATTTATATAATTTAATTATCAGTACAATCTTATAAAGAAGATACCATCCCTTTTACAGATGAGAAAATAAGGCTTAGAGAAAAGTGGTTTTCTTATTCTTTTTTTCACCACACAGCTAGTAAGTGGTAGAGTCAGGATTCAATTTAAAAAATCAAACAAGCCAACAAAAACTGCTAAGGCAATGTCTTATGATCATCTTTAATCCATGACCCCTTCCAATAACTTTAAAAATTTCACACTATCCCAAAGATGATACATACCCTACTGCCATTAAAATGCCTTTATCTCCCATTAAAGCGCCTTCTATCAGGCTGGGCACAGTGGCTCACGCCTGTAATCCCAGCACTTTGGGAGGCCAAGGAGGGCAAATCATCTAAGGTCAGGAGTTTGAGACCAGACTGACCAACATGGAGAAACCCTGTCTCTACTAAAAATACAAAATTAGCTAGGCATGGTAGTGCATGCCTGTAATCCCAGCGACTCAGGAGGCTGAGGTAGGAGAATCACTTGAACCCGGGAGGTGGAGGTTGGGGTGAGCCAAGATTGCACCATTGCACTCCAGCCTGGGCAACAAGAACAAAACTCCATCTAAAAAAAAAAAAAAAGCCTTCTATCTTGAGTACATTTCCAATAGCTAGTTTTTTAAGGCTTTACTTTTAAGTTATTATGTAAAAATTAATTTTTCATTTCCCAACATTAAAATATTTTTTTCAAAATACATTGATTTCCCCCTTAAACATACATACAGTGAACCACAAAAGTGAAGACCCTCTCTAATCTTTCCAGTTTTAGAGATGGGAATAGTGAAGCCAGAAGAGAGTGGGATGGGAACACCCAGGCTGCACAGAGACAGAGAACCACTGGCACCGAAACACATTAGGAGGGCACCGCCAGCACACTTGACTTCACCTGACTCTTTTCATTTTTAAAGAGACAGTGTCTCACTGTGTTGCCCAGGCTGGGCCACATATGCTGCCTCAAACTCTCAAGTAGCTGGGACTACAGGTGTGTGCCGCTGTACCCAGCTTTTCACCTGACTCCTAAATGGCAAAATTCCGTACACCCCAACCCATCTCGTCCTCCAAAAAGTTAAGATTTTATCCTACTTTATGGTAGGTCTTGTGGGATATACAGGAACAAAGCTCTGAAAGCATTCAGGTAAGAAATCCCACGGTTTTTATAGGCTGTGGGAGCCAGAAGAGATCTCAGAGAACTAATTCACTTCCTAATTTTAGAAATGAGGAGACAGAAGCTCAGTTACATACAAACTGAGGCATCCTGCCTTGCACCATTTTATAGTTCTCTGAGACAAAGGTGGCCTCTTCATTTAATTTTACAAAGTGACTACTTAGTGTTAGGGTCTATGGTAGTTGCTGGTGTTAGAAACATCAAGTGGACATTGCCCTGTCCACACACAGCTTACATTCTGAGAGCAAATGATACATAAATACATAATTACAATGGAGCGTCATAAGTACTGTGGTAGTGAACTTGTAGGACTCAGAGGAGGCCATGTATGAGCTGAATCTTAAAGGATAAACAGGAATTCATTACAGAGGAAGACATTCCAGGCAGAAGAATACTATATACAACAGAAAATGGAATGGGCAAGAAGACAGGGCAGGTGACAAGGTGGGAAAGAGGCATTTTAAATAAAATCCTTCATTATGCAGACTATCAAGAGCCATATAAAGGATACACTCTAAACGTCATTTTTACATCTGTGAGTAGTGTTCTTATTATAAGTCATTTAAGAAAAGAAAATGTCTCTTCAACAAATGGCACTAGGAAAATGAATTGTATGGATTCTTTTGTATGGATAGCCACATACAAAAGAATGAAGTTGGACCTTACACCATACACAAAAATTAACTCAAAATGGATTAAAGACTTAATGTGAGACCTGAAACTATAAAACCCCTAGAAGAAAACATGGGAGAAAGCTTCATCACATTGGATGTGACAATAATTTCTTGAAATATAAACCAAAAGCATGGGTAATCAAAGCAAAAACAGACAAATGGGACTATATCAAATGCAAAAACTCCTTTGCAGCAAAGAAAACAATCAACAGAGTACAAAGGCAACCTATCCAACAGGACAAAATATTTGCAAACGATACATCTAATCAGGGTTTTTATATCTAGCCAGAATATATAATGAACTCTACAACTCAACAAGAACAACAACAACAATTTAAAATGGGCAAAGGACTTGAATAGACATTTTTCCAAATAAGACATACAAATGGACAACAAGCATATGAGAAGATGCTCAACATCACTAATATTAAAGAAACACAAATTGAAACCACAATGAGGTATCATCCTTACACCTGTTAGGATGGTCACTGTCAAAACATATATATATATACACACACACCAGAAAATAAAAAGTGTCAAAAAGGAGGTGGAAAAGTGGATGCCTGTGCACTGTTGGTAGGAATGTAAAATAATGCAACGAAGATGGAAAGCAATGTGAGGTTCCTTAAAAAATTATAAATTGCATTACCATATAATTTTAGTAATCCCACTGTTGGGTATATATCCAAAAGAACTGAAAACAAGATCTCAAAGAGATATTTGTACATCCATGTTCAGCACAGCATTATTCACAATAGCCAAGAGGTGAAAACCTAAATGTCCATCAAAAGATGAATGGATCTGGGAGCGGTGGCTCATGCCTGTAATCCCAGCACTTTGGGAGGCCAAAGCAGGCGGACTGCCTGAGGTCAGGAGTTCGAGACCAGCCTGACCAACATGGAGAAACCCCGTCTCTACTAAAAATACAAAAATAGCTGGGTCTGTAATCCCAACTACTCAGGAGGCTGAGGCAGGAGAATCACCTGAACCTCAGAGGTGGGGGTTGCGGTGAGCCGAGATCATACCATCGCACTCCAGTCTGGGCAACAAGAGCAAAACTCCATCTCAAAAAAAGAAAAAAAAAAAGAGAGACTATGGTGTATACATACACTGGAACATCATTCAGCTTTTAAAAACAAGGAAATCCTGTCCTATGCTACTACATGGAGGACATTATCCTAAGTGAAATAAGCCAGTCAGAAGAAGACAAATACTGCATGATTCCAATATTACTACTACATATCTTATGAAGGATCTAAAGCAGTCAAACTTTTGGAAACAAAAGTAGAAAAGTGGCTGCCACGACTAAGGACAAGAGGAAAAGGGAAGTTGTTCAATGGATATAAAGCTTCAGTTTTGCAAGACTGAAAAGTCTGAGAGGTCTACTGACAGCAGTGTACTACTGTATTGCACACTTAACATTGGTTAAAATGATAAATTTTATGTGTTTTTTTGACAATTATTTTTAACTGAAAAAAAAAGAAAGAAAAGAAGATACAGAAACGCAGGCATGGTTCACTCCCAAACACCTATGTTAGTTGAAGCAGACAAGGCCATGTATAATAGAAATCACTTTTAGAAGTCTTTGGAGTACAATAAATGTGGCTTTTGCAAACATACAATTCATAAACATATTCAAATGACATGAATATCAAAATTAGTTTGCACGTTTGAGCTCACAAACTGTCTACGTGGGGAAGTAGGATGGAAGTGCACTGAGAGGCAGGGGACACTGAGCCTGGGGTCAACTAAGGCCTTAGAACCCCTACAAAGTAGAAACATAACAGTCAAAGCCAGGAACCAGTGACACCTAACTATAGTAATCTCTGAGACACTCAAGGGTCCAGGAACTCTCACTCTGTCACCCAGGCTGGAGTGCAGTGGCATAATCACAGTTCAAAGCAGTCTCGACCTCTCCGGCTCAAGCAATCCTCCTGCCTCAGACTCCCAAGTAGCTGAGACCACAGGCGCGCACCACCACACCTGGAGCGCGCGTGCGCGCGCGCGTGTGTGTGTGTGTGTGTGTGTGTGTGTCTGTCTGTGTGTGTGCGCGTGCGCGCATGCACAGATACAGGGCTTCCCAATGTTGCTCAAGTTGGTCTTGAAATCCTGGGCTCAAGTGATTCCCCAGTCTCAGCCTCCCCACAAACTGCTAGGATTACAAGCATCAGCCACCATGCCCAGCCTCCAAGAATTTGATTCTACAATAACTGGCTAGATTTCTACTCAGCACAAGTCCATGTCAGGTGCTTTGTAAAACACTATCTCTGGCCCTCAAATATTTTATGGTTTATTATTTTACAGATGAGGCTACTATAAGCTAAGAGGAAATCTTTTGTCCAAAGCAGTGCAGCAGCCCTGGTATGTCACTGCAAGTCTAGGGAGTTAGGACACAAACAGCCAATACTAATCCCTTAATCATGGAAAGATGATTAACACTTCTGCTATGGTTTGGATGTTTGTCCTCTTCAAACCTTACGTTGAAATTTCATTCCAAATGTTGGAAATGGGGTCTAATGGGAGGTGTTTAGATTACGGAGGCAGATCCCTCATGAATAGATTAATGCCCTCCCTGAGAAGTGAGTGAGTTCTCACTCTATCAGTTCCAGAGACAGTTGGTTGTTAAAAAAGAGCCTGGGTTAATCACTTGAACTCAGGAGTTTGAGACCAGCCTGGACAACACAGGTGTCCCTATGTTGGAACACCTCTACATAACAATTTTAAAAATTAGTTGGGCAAGGTGGCATGCACCTGTGGTCCCAGCTACTCGAGAGGTTGAGGCAGAAGGACTGCTTGAGCCCAAGAGTCTGAGGCTGTAGTGAGCTGTGATCGCACCACTGCACTCCAGCGTGGGTGATACAGCAAGACTCTGTCTCCAAAAAAAAAAAAAAAAAAAAAAAAAAAGCTTGGCACCTTCCCGTGTCCTTCTTCCTCTCTTCCTCTCTCACCATGTGATCTATGCATTCCCCAGCTCCCCTTCTGCCTTCCTTAAAGAGTATAAGCAGTCTGAGCCCCTCACCAGATACAGATGCCCAATCCTGAACTTTCCAGCCATCAGAATCGTGAACCATAAAAACCTTTTTTCTTTATAAACTACTCTGTCTCCAGCATTCTGTTATAGCAACATAAAATGAAGATGACTGCCTTTGTTGTGTCCAGCCTGGCAGAGCCACGCAGAGCCTCCTCTACCCAAGAACCCCTCTATTTCCAGGCAATGTTCAGATCTTCTCTGGATGGATTCTGTAAACCCCCAACTCATGTGCCCCACCTGGTTCCCAGTCTCTACCACCTCCTAGTGGCACTTGTCTGAACAGACACTTACAGTTGTAAATGTCTGTTGCACAGGAACTCACTATACCTCACCACACTAAATTCCCCACTTTTGCTAACCAAAGCCATGGTGATTTATTCAGACCTAAGGATGTCAGTTGCCTGCTCCAAATACAATTAGCAGGAGCAAATCAAAACTCTTCTTGATCAAGCCTCGTCTCTCACCTCTTCTGCCCTCATCCTCTACGTTCCAGACACACCCTACTACTTTCATTCCCCACAATTTACCAGCATCTCTCACCTCAGATGTTTACACCAGCACTTCACCTGCCTCGAAGCCTCTTGCCTAACCTCCTCCCATCCTTGAAGGCTTCGTTTAGGGGTCTTCTAAGAGTCTTTCCTGATATTCTCCCATGCGAAGCCCAGGCCAGGTGTCCCTCCTCTAAGAAACTTACCATACTAAACTTTTCCTCTCATAGCATTTATTATGCTATATTGTAATTGTCTCACCTCCCTACAAGATTATACATACCATTAGATTAGGAACTATCTCATTCACCATTGTATTCTCAGCATTAGCCAAGTCCCTGGCACATACAGGCACTCAAGTAGTATTTGAGAAATCAATGAATGAGTTTTTCTTCCAACTACCTGGCTCTGCTGACTCATACTAAGGTTACAATCAACCGTGACCCTAACCTTCTCTTTTATGTGTTAATTGGTTAAACCTCATCTTCCTCTTCCCCTTTTCCACTGCCATCCCCATACATAAATGACTGCGTCTTACGACCTAAGCACAAGTATCATTTTGGTGTGTCAAGACCACTTCAGTCCCTGACTTTGTCTCTGCACATACCTGCTATTCTTCCCAGCTTTCTGCTTTCCACAAGTGTCGTCAGCCTATCATCAATGTTCTCATTCAGGTCCCTGACAGCAATGAACACACAGAGACCTACAGCTTGCCACAACAGATAGCTGTCCAGTTTGACATAAATCCATTAATCACCACCCTGTGCCTAGTCTCTCAGCCAGGTGCAAGTCCACCGGACCACGATGTAACTGGCTAAAGTATCTCCAGCTTGCATGCAAGAAAACCACAAAAATAGATGCTTTACTGAAATTCAGAACAAAGAATTTTAACCAGAGTACTCTATCTAGCTAATAACCCTATCCAAGAAAGAAATGGGCTTGTTCTGCCCTGCTTGGTTCTGAGGAAACCCATGGTGATTTCTAGTAATCACTACTTCCCTTTTCTGAATTTACAAGCCCTTTAGCTACTGCTAAGTGAGTCCTTGTAAATGCAAGACTGCTCAATCCCAAAGCTGAAAAGAGAAATCTATGAAGTGTGAGTTGCTGAAGACTTCATGACAGCAGTGAGATTTAAGGAAGATTTCAATGCACAGGGCCAACAGAGGTTGGTAGAGGACAGAGGGAGAGTAGCCAAATCTAAGTGTGAGTAACAGGGACAGAAGACTGATTGTGGATAACAAAGACAGCAAGCCAGAAGGCCTGCCCCAAGCATCACCTGGGACAAACAGGGACTAGTAAAAACCAAGTTCTTCCTGCTGGGCTGCCTCCTGGAGCCAAAAGGTCAACCACAGCTGGGCTTCTGCCTGAATTCTCATTTTAAATATTATAGAAAACATACTAGATTAAGCTGAGACAGAAAGTAATCCGTATATAAAAGACAGTTGTCAGAATGGCCAGTCTAGTTTCTCCTAAGCACCATCTGATGAATCCACCACCAGGACTATGTGTACTGGGCAATTTTGATGTAAAGTACCATTTTGCAACATTGTCCCATTTCTCTTCCAGAAAAATGCAGAGGTAATTATGTACCCATAGTCAGTGTAGCAAATCAGTTAAATTAAACCTGTATTTCATCTAACTCATATAGAATATGAATAACATAACTAACTTTTCTAATTTCATACTCTAGTACTCCCAAGTAAATAAAAGGGGAAAAAAAGTAAAGTTTTCCCCCCTACAAATAGAATCTGTCACTTCCTAGGATGTGCACTTTTCAGCTCATGCATCCTAAATGCATGTGGAGATATTATATGCACTTTCTATTTAGCAATTTAATTATATCTTTGCATTCAAAGAGTGGCAATGGTTTGCAGTAATAATCAGGTGAAAGCATTCTGACATTAATATGCTGGAATCCGATGTGTTAATTTGATGCAACTTTGCCTTGACAATATGTGATTAATTTGTTCTCAGGCTAGCCCTGCTCCCAGCTCTGACAGTTTAAAATGCTGGGTTTCTTTATCCATATCGCTATTTGACACGCCTTAGCCCACTGCTTTGCTAAGACCACTGTTAATTTGTAATGAACTTGCTTTTCAGGGGGGCTCCTTCATTTTTAATTCTGTCAGTGTCACCTCCTTGAGGAAAATTACAAGTTTCTGTAGGTGTGATTACTGCCAAGTGCTGCTGATAAGAGGTTTGAGAAAACAGGGCTTTATAAAGAAGTCTGTATTTAATCTGCTGAAACAGATTTATTGCCTCCAGACAGATAAATATAATACAAAGTTCTCTTACTTAAAAGTCATCTCTAAGTTCTCCCTTACCACAACCTCCTCCTAAACAAAAACACAGTTGCATTTCTAGGACTCGATAATGAGTCACTCAGGGAAAAGAGGTGAACATGTAATAAATTTAGCAATAACAGCAATTCTTGTCATCAAATCAGACTTGTGGGGGAGTCTTACAAAACATATGAATACATTTTTCACAAGGTTTTGGGGAAGAAAAAAATTCCACGGGAACAATTATAGTTTTATTTCCCCTCTAACTAGCAAAAATTTTACACAGTTTAACAAACCCATTTTCTCTGGGCAAACTGAGTACTGATGAAGTTGGGTAAGGATTAAATTTCTCCTTGGAATATGATCCTGACAATGCTTGATAAAGGGTTACAGGGAAGACGGAAAGTCAAAGTCTCAAAACATAATGCTTGCTATAACAACTCAGTAGAATGACAGTAGGTAGGCTTTAAACTACTTTCAGGGGGATTTTCTATTTAACCCTCAAGGTAACTTCGTCAAGCAGGTGTTACTTTCCCCAGTTCTTTCAGGTGAGGAAATGAAGACTCTCAAAGTTCACTGGAAGGAATGACAGCAAGGAAAGAACAGAAGCTGGGACAGGAACCCACATCTTTCGATGGCTAGTCCTCTGCTTTTCTCCATCTCAATCTACTGGAAGGCAGAGTCATCTCCAGTTAGTCAACAAAGAGAGCTAACCAGTCTCATGATGGACTCACTCTGTGGGCACTAATCCTTACTCTTTTTCCACTTATTCGATGGCACACTATTCTCTAGCAATTTCAGCCTTCCTACTGTGAAGCCTACTGTTCCCCTGAAGGCTAGGTAGTCCTCAAGTCCTGCCAATCCTACCCTCTGATTTACCAGATGCTCTTAAATGTCTATTTACACCAATAGTCAGAACTTAGAACAGACCACAGACATCGTTTGTGGCACAAGCCCCCTTTTCAGAAGATTAGACACATTCCTCAATACTACAAATTAAATTAAAACTCCTAGATATGAACTACCAGTGAGTTCCTCCATTTCCCAAACCACCTTTTTCTTTCTTAGCTCCCCAGCTGCTGCTCAATTAAAAAGTCAAGAAAAATGCCTTCCACCCTATGTTCAGGCTGATCTGGCTTCTATCATTGCACCTTCACCAATAGAGATCACTGCTCTACTACTTGCTAAAATGCCCCCTATCTTTGCCTTTGCCACAAGACTGTTCATGAAGCAGCCCTAAGAAAGAGACTTGTGAACTGAAATATCTGCCCAAAGGAATGAAATCTAAACAGTATTTGCATTCTATACAAACAAGAAAAACTCAACACAAAAGCAGGTCAAAAAAGCAGAATGCAAAGCTACATCTACACTATAAATCATGCTAACTGATGTAAAGATGATTTTGCAACTATGGCTCAAAGGGAGAGAGAATCATGAAATTCTGATTTTTAAGTCTTTAATACAGAATTTTCTTAATGCTTCTTTATTGTGGTTTGTATACCTACTAGTCTGCAAGTTACTTCAAAGGAGGCATGGCAGTTAATTCGTGTCTGTATATACAGGACCCAGAAAGAAGGGGTTTAAGTTTTCATTAAATTAAACTAAATAGAAATTGTTAAGAGGCATGGCTGTATCTACTCATATATGGCTCAACTAGAACCACTCAGTTCAGCCTGGGACATGTATGAACTCCCGGTATCAGCTGCGGCTGGTGCAATGGGAACAGCTGCCGCTTTGAAGTGCCTTCCCCTAAAGGACACGCGGATCCAGGGCAGAGACCACATTCCCTATTCCCAAGTCTTCCTCCCACGCTGATCTGTACCAGAGTGAACCCTGGGGAACTGCTGCTGAACAACAGAAAAAAGGAGGCTGGTTCTAAGATGAGTAGAACTGTGGACCAAGCCAAAGGCATAAAACACTTAATAGCAGGTGTCATGCCTAGAACAGATGAAAGTTATCCTGAAAGGGACATATTAATATACAGAAGAGAACGAAATAAAACTGAAATAAAAAAATGAATCCAAACACTTTAAAAACACTAGGAACTACTGGTTTGAAAATACATAGGAAAAACGTTAACGCATATATATCAAGATACAATAAAGGCAAATTAAACAGATAATTCAAAATTTCCCCATACCTAACAACTCTGTAACTGTAGCAATTGCCAGATAACTGCATATTCTCTAATATGTGAACAGGAAAAGTCAATCTAAGAGTGCCAGAATGATCACCATAATTGAGAAAATTCTAAACCAAATACTGAACACAGGGCAGGTGTATCCAGCGTATTTACTACCAGACCATCCACAACTAAAAAAGCATGAATTGACTGAAAAAATGAATCAACAAACATGTCTTGCATCTGCTATGTGCCAATGACTATAGTAGCATTTTTTCACATACGATCCTTCAAGTGATTTGCACCATTCCCATCAGAAGGCTGGAGGGAGAGGACAATGGGTCCAAGAGAAGCTAACTTCTTACTCATGACCACACAGATAAGTGGCAAAGCTGGGACTCAACCCTGTCTTACCCTTAATCCACCAAACCCACACCTTAACCCCAAAATCTCATGTGTCTAGCTAAGAAGACATACATACATGCACATGATCTGATTAGAAATGTCTCAAGTCAATATCTAATTAAGTATATTGTAAACTAGCCAGGCATGATGGCTCACACCTATAATCCTGGCACTTTGGGAAGCCGTAGTGGGTGGATCACTTTAGGCCAGGAGTTTGAGACCAGCCTGGCCAACATGGTGAAACCCTGTCTCTACTAAAAATACAAAAATCAGCCGGATATAATGGCACACACCTGTAATCCTAGCTACTCAGGAGGCTGAGGCAGAAGAATCACTTGAACCCAGGAGGCAGAGGTTGCAGTGAGCTGAAATCACACAACTGCACTCCAGCCTGGGTGACAGAGTGAGACTGTCTCAAAAAAAAAAAAAAAAAAAAAAAAGGGATAATGTAAATGATGTACAAGTGCAGAGGGAATGAACAGATAAAAGGTGGTTCAAGTATCAAAGTGCTAAAGAGAATGGGTTTTGCCCTGTTTTCTAAAGAAAATGAGGAAATGGGCCAGAAGTGTGATGTGTGAAAAAATTAGAAATCACTTGTGGTCACAGAATAAAACCGTGAGGTAATAAGCAAGGTGAGGCCATGCTGGGACTCAGGATAACAGATCTGGAATCAGACTGACCCAGATTTAAGTACTATGTAAATTTGCTCAATGGCTTGCTTTTATTCATTCATTCCACAAATAATTATTTTGCACCCACAAGCCAGTTCCTCTGTGGGGTTTTCTTCTGTTTCTGAGTTTCCTCATCTAGCAAACAAGAATAAAAAATCTCTGACTTATTACAAGGCTTAAATGAGAAGTGGGTAGGTAATGAGTACTTTTTTTTTTTTTTTTTTGAGAATCTCACTCTGTTGCCTAGGCTGGAGTGCAGTGGCACAATCTTGGCTCACTGCAAACCCTGCCTTCCAGGTTCAAATGATTCTCCTGCCTCAGCCTCCCAAGTAGCTGGGATTACAAGCATGCACTACCACTCCCGGCTAGTTTTTATATTTTTGGTAGAGACAGGGTTTCGCCATGTTGGCCAGGCTGGTCTCAAACTCCTGACCTCAGGTGATCCGCCTGCCTTGGCCTCCTGTAGTGCTGGGATTACAGGTGTGAGCCACCACACCCAGACAGTAATGGGTACTTAATGGCTGAATTGAACTCAGCAATAAGAATTAAAGTTGGAAAGTGTCTGATGGAAAGGGCTCTGATTGTCAAGTGGAGGAGTTTAGTTTTGCTACCTGGGAAGGGCAGTGGGAGTATTTAATCTGGCCACCAATGCACAGGACAAACCGAAAGAGAGGGGACATGCAGCAGAGAGACCAGCCTGAAAGGTGTCCCTGTAACATAAATGGGCTGTGATATGGTCCTGAAACAAGAATGTGACTGGTGAATCTGAGAAGTGTCAAATCTGACAAGACACTGAGAAGGAATCACTGGCTGACCTTAGGGACACAATGTGGGGAGACAGTAGTGAAACAGAAGAAAAGTACTCCAGTCGATTCTGGCTTAAGTCTCACTTTGGAAACAATCCTTCTTTGAAAATAATCACCTGGACATTACTAATTTCACAGAAAGATCCTTTGTTTTGCACATAAAATACATTTTAATATTTTCCTGCTTTTTCTGTATGCAACATCCTTTCTCCCAGCCAAGTCTAAACACTGTTCTGTACAAATTACCTCGAACTGCCCAAGATTAAACTGCAATTTGCTAACTCTCGCCCATGTCCTTCAATCATTCGGGCCTGAGGAAACAGAGCCTGCACCCTTTAAGATTGCAGCACATAAAGCATTGTGTCATCGGGAGAATAGCGCACTCTGTCCCTAAGCACCTCATTGTCTCTCAAATGGCTACAGCTACAAATATTCCACTTGCAAAAAGATTTTATGAAAACCTCAGGGCAAAAGGAATGATCACCAGCTTTGTGGCCAACCCCTTCGGGAAAACATGGAGCCACTTAAAACCTGGCTGAGAATTAACCTCACAATAACAAGTGGAAGACCTTTGGGAGCCCTTCACATATAGAGATTAAGAACTCTATCTGAATACTTTGGAAGGTTGAGGCGGGCAGATCGCCTGAGGCCAGGAGTTAAGAGACCAGCCTGGCCCAACATGGTAAAACTCCATCTCTACCAAAAATACAAAAAAAAAATAGCCGGGGGCGTGATGGCGCACACCTGTAGTCCCAGCTACTGGGAAGGCTGAGGCAGGAGAATGGCTTCAACCTGGGAGGTGGAGGCTGCAGCAAGCCGAGATTGCACCACTGCACTCCAGCCTGGGCAACAGGGAGAGTATCCATCTCAAACAAACAAACAAACAAACAAACAAACAAAATGCTATCTAGAGCCAGAGTGCCTAGGTCCAAATGCAGACTCCCTGCTTCTTGGCTGTATGACATAAGGCAAGTTGTTTAGCCTCCCTGTGCCTCAGTCTCCTGACCTAACTGGGAGGTTATTATCTCTCCTCACAAGGCTGTTTTGAGAATTAATCAATGCATGCAAAGCACTCAGAATTGTGCCTGGCACATAGTAAATTCTCCATATATGCTTGTTGTCATTATTATATTTGTTATCATTAAAATTGTTTAAATTCTCCCACCCCACCCCCCACTCAATACCTACTGAACACTATGCCAGGCACTATGCACACAGCGAAGCAGTGGAGAGAGACACAGAAAGAGACAATTTGTGCTCTAAAGAGACAATTGTGGAAGTACAGAGGAGGAGGCCACTGTCAGGTGAGGCAAGAAAATGTTAAAAGGAGGTGACATCTGAGTTGGCTCTTGAAGAGGACATCTAGGAATTTTCCAGGAGAAAAAAGTTTACACAGCAGCAGATACAGTATCTGGTTTCTAATACAAAAAACCTGAATTGGAATTTCTAAGTTTCTAGGAAGGACAGACAACTACATGGAAAGTTATGATGAGGAGAGCAGTGAGAGGCTTATTTCCCCTTCTGGGAATATGTACTTGAACACAGGTGCATGGGGGCAGAATCCTCAAAGCCGGCACTGAGAAACTCAACCAAAGATTCCAGTCAGAATCTCCCCACCTTTCAAGGCTGGGCATAGTACTCGCTAACTTCTCCCACCAAGACCTCAGTCTAGCTGGGCGTGACTCCTTTGTACTTCCAAATCACCTTGTCCTTGGATTATCACGTTCTGTTTATCTTAGACTCTAAACTGGCTCCTTGAGGGACAGGGATTACCCTTGCATCAATGCACCCCTGAGACCACCACTTACTCTGCCAGGAGCAAGATAAACAGTAAGTAAGTGTCTGATGAATGAAAAATCTACCTTGCCTACAGTATTCTCATAAAACGAACCTAAACACTTAAGTCTCTAAATATTCCTAAATGTCTCATATTGACCATAATATTATGTAATTTTAATATGATGGATCTGACCTCATCCATTCCCCCCTCTTTTTAGTGACTAGTTAATTTAGCCTCAGAAAGGTAAGATGATGCCGTCAAAGTCACTTAGAAAGCGAGTGACATGATAAGTAACAGAACCCTGGTCTCTTGTGTTGAGTAACTCTTCTAGGACCAAACTGGAAAAAGCTGAAGCTATTATGTTCTTATGCAATATGTTAGGAAATACAGAGATTCTAATATCCTACTAACATACACAGTATTTGACAAGCAAATAAAATATGTGTGAAAAGTATTTCTTTTAATACATGTGGTTCTTTCCTAGAAGCAGACTCATTGACCAAAGTTAAAAAAAAAAAAAAGAAAAGAAATACATATGGTTCTTCTGAAATACTATGAACTCCAAAAATAAGATAAGCTGGATTCAAAGCTGGCCCTACCATATAGCTGGGCCATATGATCTTAGGCAAGTTGCTTAATCAGACCCAGTATCTCAACACAGAAATAATCATCCACACATCATATTTCTGTGTAGATTAGATGCATGGTGCCTGGCTCATAGCAAGCATTTGGTCAACAGTAAACACTATTATTATCTTCATGTGTTAATCCTGAGGACAGAGTTCTCATTTCCTCTCCTTCCCTTAGTGCCTATACTCTACACATAATAACACGCAAAATTTTCTGAATCTATGATTAATAAAAATATCAAACAAGTAGTCAATGGCTTTTCTTAAGAAAAGATAATATGATGGTTTAAGATGTCAAGTATGAGTACTGTATGGTTTTTACATTTTTTTTTCAGCACTCAGATTCTGGCAGATGTCTGGTTTTTAATAATAACATTTCATTGTTTTTTAAAAAGCAGAATGAATTTTATCTAAAAACAGCCCATCAGTGATTCTCTAAACAGAACTGGGTGAGCTTCTTATAACTTCCCACATTAATATCTTGTTTCATTATTACTGTGACAAAGGAGCAATACACATTCATTTTTAGGGGGAAAAAATCATAGTGAAATAAAAATTGCTAAATATGCAGGTGCAGCAGCTCACACCTGTAATCCCAGTACTTTGGGAAGCCGCGGCAGGAGGTTCACTTGAGGCCAGGAGTTCAAAACCAGCTTGGGCAAAATAGTGAGACTCTTGCCTCTATAAAAATAAATAGGATGGGCGTGTTGGCTTATGCCTGTAATCCCAGCACTTTGGTAGACTGAGGCAGGCAGATCGCTTGAGGTCAGGAGTTTGAGACCGGCCTGGGCAACATGGTGAAACTCTATCTCTACTAAAAATACAAAAATTAGCCAGGCATTGTGGCACGCGCCTGTAAGCCAAGCTACTGAGGAGGCTGATGCAGGAGAATTGCTTGAACCCAGGAGGCAGAGATTGCAGTGAGCCGAGATCATGCCATTGCACTCCAGCCTGGGTGACAGAGGTAGACTCTGTCTCAAATTAATTAATTAGTTTTAAAAATTAGGCAGATGTGGTGGCATACACTTGTGGTCCAAGCTACTTGGGAGGCTGAGGTGAGAGGATCGGTTGAGCACAGGAAGTCAAGGCTGTAGTATGCAAGATCACACCCCTGCACTCTAGCCTGAGCAACAGAGCAAGACTGTCCCAAGAAAAACAAAAAAGGAAGGAAGGAAGAAAAAGAAAAAAAATTTAAATTGCTAACTAAAGTCAGAAATAATCTCTTTATATTTTATGCATATCCTTTATGCTTTTTTCTATGTGAATATAATCATTGTCAGACAGGAATAATACAGGATGGACATGGGAGAATAAAAATTCCAGGCAGCAGTTTCACATGACTAAAGGCTATGGGTTGATAAGACCCTAAAAAACAGGGTATGGACTAAGCTGGCTAAGACTAACTGGACGCAGCATGGTGCTAGATTTGACCTAGGTTTCAACTAGGACCTCATTGTATGCTCGTTAACATACTAAATCACAGACCCACCAGCACCAGGGCAGTTCAGAGAACACCCATATTTGGTGTAAAAATAGGTGGCAACAGAGTTCTGAGAAATCTTCACCTTTTGCCAGGAATTTTCATAAATATTCTACCCCTTGGTTAAAGAAACCCACAAAGGTAGCAGCCACAAATCCCCTTGTATGCGCAGGAATATGCCTATACTCCATTTTCTTGAATGTGTGCTTTTTCCTTTGCAATAAATCTCCATACTATTTTCTGATTTATCCTTGAATTCATTCTCACAACAATGTCAAGAGCCTGGACACAGGTTGGAGTGGAGGTCCCAACAGCATTTGGGGACCTCGTCCATCCTACTGGAATCAATTTTAACAAAAATATACTATAGATGCTTTTTATTTCTTTTTTAGAGACAGAGTCTCACTCTGTTGCCCAGGCTGGAGTACAGTGGCATGTTCTTGGCTCACTGCAAACTCCATCTCCTGGGTTCAAGCAATTCTCCTGCCTCAGCCTCCCGAGTAGCTGGGACTAAAGGCGCCCACAACCACGTCCAGCAAATTTTTT